>NC_134095.1:38077164-38396246 GCF_000715075.1 Nicotiana tabacum
TTCCCTGATAATAATGATGGCTTGGGAAACTTGTTGAAGGACCGGGAGAAGGGTATTCCGGCGTGTGTGTTGGTTGGAGGGTAGGAGTAACGGGTAATTCTTGCCCCTTCTGGGCTCTAGCTAAGGCTATCTGCATTTCATTCATTTCTAGCCTCATTTTTTCCATTTTCTCCAGGGCTTCTTTCAGCATCTGATTGGCCGTTTTTTCTGACTCAACGCTGTTGTCTGACCCAGTCATACTTTCTGGTATAGGACCTTTTGATCTTGTCTGATAATGGTACGGTGCCAGTACGCTCTAACAACTAACTGATATTGGTATGAAAAAAAACAACAAACTTGTCAGTGGTAGAGTCTTAACAGATATTGTAATTGCATGTTAGGGGGATGCAATGCTCCTAGGCAGTTAATCATTTCTAACATGCTTTTGCTCCGATCCGCATGCATCATCCCGGCTTATTTTTGCTCTGACAAATATATATTCTTCCTCTTTTTTTTCTTCTTTTTTTTTCTTTTTAATTACGGTCGAATCCTATAGAGATTGCCTACGTATCGTGACCCCGCACGAATCAGACCAAGCGTAGTTCGTGCCATAAGACCAAATATATATATTTTTTTTTTTTTTACATTACTCAAAAATAATGCTATTACAAGCCATCACAGAAAAAACAAAAATACAGACTTTATATATATATATATATATATGTTTTTTTTTTTTTTTTTTTTTTGAGAATGTTTGAAGAAAAGGAAAAAACATATGGGTAGACAACAGACTCGAAAAACAAACAAGTGCAAGATTGAACTAGGGATACATTAAAGCTTTGAATTTTGGTGCCCGCGAGGCATCATTCGGCCTTTCCGCGGGCTTGGGGGCCAGGCTTCTTTGCAAGCTTTTTAGTTCCTCCATGATCTGATGGACATAACCCATGATTGAGGCAAATAGGACATCACGAGGCATCTCTTCACATGTTAGGCACTTTGTGGTGATATAGCGCCCTATATCATTGATCCTACCCCTGATTCTATCCCTCTCTATGCACAGCTGTTCTATCCGTTGATTCTTTAGTCCCAATATTCGAGTATTGTCAATGAGCTGCTCTTGGAACCTCTCCATTTGTTCTTCCATCCGGGCTATCGACTCATGGTAGTGTTCTCTATATGTTCTAGCATCCTGGGCTTGTTTGAGGACCCGATTATTGAGAATGGAGTTTATCTCTCTCAATGTCGCGACACTCATTTCATAGTCCCTTTTTACTTTCCATAGGTGCTCTCTCCGTGATGTTGTAACTGTAGCCCACCTGACCCGCATTCTTGTTATACAAGCCTGGGATCTCTCCAAGTCTTCTCGGCTTTGGCTGACTTGATTTCTCAATTCCGCTATCAACCTTTCATCAGATCGACGTTTCTGTCGGTCGCTATCACTCTTACTGACTTGGCGAATTCGGGCTTTCAGTGCCTGGTTTTCTTTGGCTAATTTGTTCTTCTCACCCTGCTCTGAGGCTACCTGAACGTTGTTTTCAAACATAAGTCTTTCAATTTGTCGCTTCAGCTTCCGGATTTCAACCCGGTAACCTTCCTCTCTCTCTAACCAGCCCCACTGTTCCTGCGAATCATCCGTAAATTGTTGGACGTGAGCTCTTTTGGCAGGCCTCTGACGAATCTGGAACCTTTTCCCGAACCAAACATCGTATTTTGGGTCTACCTCACCCTTAGCCAGCTCTCGAACCATAGTCTTGGGTTCAAGGAATCTACATTCGTGCCACAACTTTCTAATTTTTCCTTCGGGGAACACGACTCCTGGACTCAACTCAATGGCGTGCTTGCTTAGATCCTCATCAGTGGGAATTACCTGAAATCTTCCTAGTTGGCGCAGTACCCGATGAGGAGCATATGGTTGGATGCTACGAAGTCCCATCAAAAGAACATGACATTCCTCGGCCGCCATGTATATTACCTCAGTATCATTCAACCACCCAAATGCCCATTCAACTTGGTCGGCTGTTATTGACCTCAATTGTGCAAGCCATGCTTCGACGCCTTCGGGAAATATGACGCCTGTCATTCGTTTCTCAAAGCCGCTAATGCAGTTTTCCTCAGTCAACCCGTGGTTCATGTATCCCACTCGGTGATGGAGGTGTTCTTGCATCCACAACTGGAGTAACAGATTGCATCCCTGAAAGAACTTGCCTCCTTCTCGGCATATAGTTAAAGCTCGGTAGATTTCAGACAAAATCAAAGGAACCACAGTACTGTCGGTTCTTTTGATTGCAACATCGGCCATCCCTACAAGGCCTATCTCTATTTTTTTATCTTTGCGGGGACAGACCACAATTCCCAGAAATGCTGTGATAAATGCCAAAGTACGTCTTGCTTCCCACCTGATTCTGTTCCCAGTGTGAGTTAATCCGAGGTTTGGTTCTTCCAAACCCTGAGGAATTCCGTACCGTTGATACAAGAATTGGAGAGTACAACATCCCTTCGACAAATCATCATTCTGTACCTTCCGACTAATGCTTAGTAAATCCAAGAACGCGTGCGGAGATACTGGTCTTGGTGAAAGTAAATACTGCCCTCTTAGTTTCCCATTCAACCCCGCATATCCGGCGACTTCCTCTAGTGTAGGTGAAAGTTCAAAGTCAGCAAAACGAAACACGTTGCGTGTTGGGTCCCAGAACGGTATTAGAGCCTCGATGATATCTGTCCTTGGCTTGATATTCAACAGATCGACAAAACCTCCCAAAACTCTTTCCACTATCTTTATACTATCCTTTCCCATATCATTCCACCACATGTGGAGTTGCGAAGGGACCTCGCTACACACTGAGAATGGTTCATTTTGACTTGTGCTCATCCTGCACATTTATTATAGTGATTAAAGAAGGAAAAACTTTTATTTGACTTAAAAACTATCTATATTCTAAAGAAATATTTTTTGGATTTTAATAAATTTTTTTTCTTGAAAAAAAACTTTTAAGGAGAAAGGAAATATTTTTGAACCAATATTCTGAATTTATGAAAGAAATACTACAGAAAAAATATTTTTGAATTTTATTTTGAATATCTTTTAAACAAATAATTGGGATTTTGAGATTAAAAGGAAATATATTTTTTTTTTAAAAAAAAAAATTGAGGTCTAAAAGAAAAACTTTCTAAAGAAGTGAGTAATGTTAAATATTTTTGGATTTTTTTTTTGAATATGGTGAGCCGAAACCAAAGAGGTTTGCCTCTGATCTCACATCCGGTGAGAATCATACCCGCGTAGTTCAGGCTATAAACTAACTAATTTTTTTTTTTTTTTTTTTTGAAAACAAACAAATTTTTCCACTTCCTTTTATAAAAAAAAACTATTTTCATTTTTCATTTTTTTTTTAAATAAAGCAAATTAAAATAGAAGACTTATTCCTACACACTTTCTGCTTTCTAGGCAAACCAACAATTCTAAAAGTAAAAATATATATATGTTTTTTTTTTTTTTTTTAAAAAAAATTCGGCAGTACTTCGACAGTACTTGGACACTGATTTTTTCTAAATTAATCAAATAACTTTTACTTGCTATTTTTATTTTATTTTACTTTTTACACTCCCGAGACTCAGAAGCCGGTCAACATGCAAGACCGAGCAAATAAATGCACATAAAACAAATAATATGCATCAGGATGGTCATTTTCATTTTTGGTGCACCTGTCCTAGACAGACTCAACCCCTGTGTTGAGCCTCCAAAGTCAGATGCACGTGATGCAAACAAACGTTCCTACTAGGGATCCGACATGTGGTTTTGTTATACTAGGTTCAGAACCTGGGTGTTTGTTCTAGACCTGGCTTACCCGAGCGGACAGCTCGAGCCGAGGGGGGTAGCGTACCGGGAATACAGAAGCTTCACCGGCTTAGCAACTTGTCCGAACCTCGTTCTAAATTGGGATTTGACACTATACAGAAAAGAAGTCGTACGAAGTACACCCTTCTTCATGATTTAGAAGACTCAGAGAGGAGATGGGTTTCGGCACAGTTTATACACAGTTCACGTAATATCAAAGCGGTAAAAGCAGCATTTAGCACATTAGGCTCAATCATGTAAAAATCAGATAAAACCAAATATAACAATTTATATGAGCTCGAATTTCTAACCCTGAACCACTGGTTCTGGGTTAATTCCCCAGCAGAGTCGCCAGAGCTGTCACACCTCCTTTTTCCGGCACCGCGAGGTGCGTAGGGAGTTTTTTCCAATTAAAGGACAGTCGAAACGGGATTGGTTTAATTATTTCAGAGTCGCCACTTGGGAGATTTAGGGTGTCCCAAGTCACCAATTTTAATCCCGAATCGAGGAAAAGAATGACTCTATATTACAGTCTGCGTACCAGAAATCCGGATAAGGAATTCTGTTAACCCGGGAGAAGGTGTTAGGCATTCCCGAGTTCCGTGGTTCTAGCACGGTCGCTCAACTGTTATATTCGGCTTATTTATCTGATTTTTAATACAGTTATGAACCATGTGCAAATTTTATCTTTTTACCGCTTTATTATTATAATTATTATTTTTTTAGGAATGTGAACATCGCTTAAAACATATCTTTGGATTGTGTCACATGAAATGCACCCACAATACGAAACATATTTTATTTGATGTTTTAGGATTTAGATTTGGGTCGCATGAAATGCGCATCCGAGTTTAAGAAGGTAAAATTAATTAAATCGCGCCTTAAAGAGTCTAACGCGTCATCATCTTTGGGGAAGGAAGTGAAATTCACTAAACAATCCATCCCTAATTCTAAGTAATTTTTTTTAATAATTAAATAAATAAATGAGAATGGAGAATCCTATACATTTGTATTATTTACATCTATTTATTTTTAGCGAACTCCTTTAATAGTATCCCTAATGACTACCTTTTTATTATTACTAAGTTTTTTATAAATATAAAATCAATATCTACATTCTTGAAAATGGCATATTAAATAGAAGGGAAAAACAAATATTAGCAGAAAATAATAAAATTATAATCATAGATACAACATGGAATTATCGGAAAGTAAAAAAAATAAAAAAAAATAAAAAAAACTAATTATCCCATAGTTGGATTAAAATTCAAATTATTAGTAAGACTTAAGCTTATTGAAACTAATTATTTGCAAATACTGAAAATTGAAAGAAATAAAAATAAAAACTTGAGTACTAAATCATATTTCTAAAAATTTAAACAATTTAACATTAACTAACTTTGTTTTAATTCATCATGTCCTAATACTTGTTTGCAAACTAATTCATGTTATAACTGAAATTAACTACATGATTCGGATTAACTTATCGTTGATGAAAAACCTTCTGCATAAGGAACTTAGTTAATTTTTTGCCAAACTGATTCAATAACGCCATTTTTACGTTATTTCTTCTATTTTTTTTATTAAACAGTTTTAATTAATAATCAGGCTTAAATATATTTCCTAATAATCTGGTAAAGGCGTTATTTAATATGTCGCTATAATATGCCTAGTTATGCCGATGACAGTGATTTACAGAATAATAATACATGAATAACCTAAATACAATACAAAAATTAAATTAAACTAAATTAAAAATTTAACACTCCATTCTTCATTTCAGCTTACAAAATGCCAAAATTACAGTTGTGTACCTGATATTGTCAATATAAGAAGAAGAAAGTCAGCAACGTAATACGTAACACAGCAACAGCAACAATAACCAGCAATAACCAGTCAACGAAAATCCCAGTGACAGCTTTGAAAAATTCAAAATAAAATCCAGGAATGCCGAAAATAATGGACAGAAACCAAAGGAAATTTTCAGATTTTTGAAAGGCTAGTTAATCTTCAACCCTTAATTTCTACACCTGTATACCAGAATATTTCTCAGGTGTGTACTACTTTCTCTTCTAATTTTCAAATTTTTTTTTCTTTGTATGTTTTTTCTTTTCTTGAGAGTTTCAATGTTTTTTTTTCGGAATAAATGTTCAGCCCTTTTTTTTTGTCAATCTCTTTTTTTCTGTCTGTTCTCTTTCTTATGTTCAAGACTTCACATATATATATCCCATCCCATAAATTAATTAAAATCAATACTTTTTCTCTACCCAACCCATTATCTTTCCACTCATCCCCATTACATTAAATAAACATATCACACCACCCCATTATATTTTGTCCCTCATGCTTTATTTAAAATAATGCAAGATTCCCCTTTAATTTAAATCTTGTCCCCCCTTTATATTAAATAATCATATCACAACCCACCCCATTTCATTTTGTCCCCCATGCTTCAAATAAACAATTTCAAAATGTACAATTCCTAAACTACCCCTTCCAACCTTACTGAAATTACCAAACTACCCCTGATCGTATTACAAATTTACCAAACTACCCATCAGCTATAACACATCATTTAATCAAACATAACCAAAATATAGTCAATATGATCAATTTCTAACAATGTTCAAACAACAATATGAACATGGATGAACATCATAACAACAATATCACATGAACATGATTTTAACAACATTTCAACAACAAATCATATGAACATAAATTGAACAACCAAGAACAACCAAAATTTGATTGAACAATATTTTTGGCAACAACAAACCTATTTTTCGGATTTAAACAACAACAACAATCAAACAAGTATATTCAGATTCTTAAATTCAATAATATTGAACTTAACATCAACTCTAACAACATTACAACAAACAATTCTTATATTAAACTTTAAACAAGATTATGAGAACAATTCAAGCAATAATCATAAATGGTAAACAAGAAATCAAACTATATAAAATTCGGATTCAAGATCATCCAAACAAAGTAGGAACATGAATGAATCTACTTTAACAACAATAACAAACAAGCTTTATTCAACTTCGAATTAAACTTAAACAAAACAAATAAACATATTCAAATTACTAATCTTCAAATAATCAATTAATCTTTTTAAATTAAATCCAACAAAATTATAACAAATATGCATGATCCAAAAATTAAAACCAAAACATAACTTCACATTAAATCACTGAATTAAAAACGAACTTCAAACAAGATGAAACACGAATTAAATCTATATTAACAACAATCAACGGATTTAAACGATTTAAGCTAACACTTTTCTATATTAAAACTAAATCTTCTCAAACTGAAAAAATAATTTAATTGAATCTTCAATTCAAATCTATCAACAATATAATTAAACTAACCATTTTTATCTAAAAATAAATATGAAAAATGAAACAAACTTATACTAATTTCAAATCTGAAAATATCAAACAAATTATGGATGAAAATAAACTTAGAACAACTAACCGTAAATGACCAATGACGAACATCGAACGAACTCTAAACGAAACCAACGAAACTTGGACATAAACGGACTTGAAGACGACGAAGCAACAAGCATCAGTGAAAGATGAAGAAAACGCAGCAGCGACGAGCAAGCTCGTCCATGGTCAGCCGCGATGGAGCAGCTGCGAAGAAGAAAAACGGGCAGCAGTGGCAGCAGCAGCGGCAACACGGCATCGGCAGCAGCAATCCGGCAGCGAAGGCAGCAACACGTCGCGGACAGCCATGGACGACGACATGGTCGACGTCGAAGCTCGTCCATGGCTGTGTTCGTTTGGTCATTTGATTGAAACAGAAGCAGCAGCATCGACAGCAGCACGATGGAGGGAGTAGCTGCGACAACCGGCGACGAAGAGAAGACGCAGTCGCGACAGCAGCCATGGCAACGAGCGGAGCTGTAGCGGCGACAAGGCATCGACTGCGTAGTTGTCCAGGAACTAAAGCACGGCCATGGCAATCACTGAAGCAGCAGATGTGTCGAGAAAAGGGTGCAGCAACAGTAAAAAAACGACGCGACACGGCGAGAAGGATGAAGTCGCGTTGGTGGTTTTTGAGGTCGTTCATGGTTTCTGAGGTTGTTCATGGGAGGGCAGCTTGGAGACGACATGTGTGTGTGTGCAGTGAGGAGGATGGAAGGGAAGCCATTGATGCTAGGGAGAAACTTGGAGAAGAAGAAGCAAAGGTGGGGGGGGGGGGCGGATGACTTAGGTCTTTTAGGGTTTTTTCTTTCTTTTTTTTTGTTTTGTTTTTGTTTTGTAAAAATGAAAGACAAATGGGGTTTGAGTCTTTTGGGTTATGGACTGGGTCGACCCAGTTCGAAATGGACTGGGTCGTAGGGAAGATTGGGCCATTTTTTTGGGCTTGTGGCTTGAAATTGAAGAAGAGGCCTAATTCCGACTTTCTTTATATTTTTGCTTTCTTTTCTTCTTTTATTTCTCTAAAACTAAATTATAAAAATACTTAAACTATTATTAAGAATTAAATTAAGTTATAAAAGCGCAAATTAACTCCCAATAACAATTAACGCACAATTAAGTATTAATTAAGCATAAAATTGTATATTTGGACATTAAATGCTAAAAATGCAAACGATGCTTATTTTTGTAATTTTTAAATTTTTGTAAAACAAATTTAATTACTAACAACTATAGAATTAAATCCTACATGCAAAATGCGACATATTTTTGTATTTTTTATTAATTTATCAAATAAACACGCACAGACAAATACAAATAATTATTCAAAATGTCACAAAATATCACAAAATGGCACACCAAGAAAAATCATTTTATTTTGAATTTTTTGGGAGTAATTCTCATATAGGGCAAAAATCACGTGCTTACAGTACAGCATAAAGAATATCCAAAGGAATATTCTTTATGTCTATCTCTGAACCTATGCTGTCGTTATTTCTTTATCTCGGCTACCTGTTTTTGGCACCAGCCTTTTTTAGAGCAACCTTCAATCGTTACACCATGATCGACCCCGTCCTTTGTCTTATTTATCTGTTACCACCGAGTCGTCAAATTTGGACCTATACAGTTAGTCCCTCCGTTTGTTGAGGTCGTGGTTCTGCACGCCCTCAATAAGCGGACATGATTTCCCTTTGTTTCAGAGGAATTTGGCTATTGAATAAACCAGGTCGACCAAGATCGAGAGAACGACACAACCAGTGGAGTCACGATTGGTGTGGTTGCCATGGGATGACGTCATAGCTACGTGTGTCATCATTACACACCTTCCCGAGACAGCGTCTGCGTACCTGTCGCTTCGGTTTTGGTGCCGCTGATAATCCTTTACCTCGATTTTTGCTCCATCCAGCCCTATAAATAGATGGGGGTTTCGTTTTTCAGAAGTTTCCACCATCCCTTTCCTTGTATGAACACTGTTCTCCTTCGATCTTCTTTGCCAGTTTCTATTCTTGACTTTGCTTTCACGATTCCATATCTCTCCTCCTTATCTAGTTATTACCTCCTTCTTAAGGTTTAGTAGCAAACCTTTTATCGTCGAAATGTCACAAATCCTTTGTATTCACGATGAAATTTCTGACGCCACTCCGTTGTCGGTGGCTCCTCCTTCCGGCGGTGAGGATCTCGTGGTTGAAGAGGGTGAGAGCTTTCCTACCGTGGAGGAGATAGTCCCCAGAAACTCCTTGTCCAGAAGCGATTTTCCTAATGAACCTGCTCCTGCTCCCGTTCAAGTGATCTCCGAGACCGGGTTGTCTCATATAGCTAAGCTTCAATCTACATATCATATCCCTTCTCACGTCGAGATAGTACCGGCTGGTGGCGACATTGTAGAGGTCCATCGACCCGGGTATTGTGCCTTCTATGTCTATCCTTTCTTAATTGGTTATATTCTCCCTTTTCTTCTGCTAGCGGAGGAGTTTTGCCGGTTTACAACGTCTGCTCGGCACAACTATCCCCGTATTTGTATAAAGCTTTCCTGATGTTGATAAAGTATGTGGAGTTGGTCAGTTGTGAGGTCGGTATCCGCCACCTATTACACTTGTTTTCACCAAATTTTTACAGAGGCACTATGATACACCTGTGGCATTGCGGGACCAGAGGGCTGATAGTGGGAATGGACGATAGGACGAATCGAAAATTTTGGCATAAATACTTCTTTATCAAAATTGAGCACTTGGTATCGGACCCGACTAGGTTTCTCGAGCAGTGGAACCATAATTGTAGGTGTTATTGTCATACGCTTGCTGTCTTCTTTTCGTCCTTTCGTTTTTCTTTCATTTGTGATTTCTTTGTTTTTCAGCTGAAAGGCATTCACCCTCCTCTGTCTTCGGCATTAAAGACTGGGTAGCTCGCGTGTTACCTCACATGGCGAGTATTCGTGATTGGGCAGTTTTCTACAAACGTTTTGGACCAAAGGTCCCATCTAGTAACTGTTACTTTTGCTTCAGCCTTCTGTTGTTTGTTGTTGTTTGTTAATACAACCTCCTTATGGTGACAGGTCTACGGGCTTCCAAAAAGAAAGCTCTAGTGCCGGCATTTCACCAGCCTATTGCATCGGTAGGGACGCAATTTACTTTGGCTGAGTCCGTCCGCTAAGGTCGTACTCAAGCTCTGTCAACTAGGGACTCTCCTCCTTAGAGTGCTGCTGTACGGGATGAGATCTCTTCTCGGCCTATCTTCCACCTTGTAGATGAGTCATCTAATGGAGATGAGTCACCATCAAGAAAGAGGCAAATAATGGAACTTGGGAAGACCGTCGCCACCAGTGTCAAAACGAGGAAAATCATTGCCCCGGGAGCGGCGTCTGCGCTTGCGTCAGACGTAGGGACTATTTTTATGGCGGATGCTATTATGGTAGGGATATCCCCTAGCGCTGAGGGGGTACATGAAGGCGGGGAGCCTTTACGGACCGCAGAAGGTGGCGCGTCGTCGATGGATGGAGGAGATGGAGCGGTACTCATAGAAGACGATGGTTTAGGCTTGGATATCGATCCTGAAGAGGTGCGGGCTTTCTTGGAGAGAAACACCCGCGTGGAAGTAAGAACGGAGAGTCCTATCCGGCACGTAATCATTCCAGTGGGTTATGACCTTTTAGCTAACTCTGAACGGGTGGTGCCGTCCTTTTTCCCCTAATGCGCTGCTTTTGAGAACATGGCGCTATAGGCGATGAGTGATGCAGAGCTATCGCTGAGTATTTCTGGCATAGATTTGCGAGTAAGTGTTTTTTTTACTGTTAGGATTTGTTTCGCATGTGTACTCTTCTTATGCTGACTTTCTTTTGCATGTCAGACTCTCATCATGGGGACCGAGCGTGACCGGCGGGATGAGCAGAGGACGGTCATTTTTAAGAAGGTGACCTCTAAGTACAAAGAGTACCGTACCAAGCATCGAATGTTGGCCGACGTCTTTAACTAAGATACCGAGTTTCAGCTATTTCGTAACGGGCTCAAACAGAAAGAGAAGGAGTTGGTGAGGAAAGTTGAGGAGCTGAAGGAGCGGGATGATGAGCAGATGAAGGCCATAGTCGATGTAGCAAGCTTGAGGCGGCTCTTAAGGCCAAGGAGAATGAGCTCGAGGTGAGCAAGGGGTGATGGCCGTGAACGCCGACCTTCAAGCGTGGGTGGCTTCTTTAACTGCTGAGCTTGGAAAAAGGGAAACGAAGGCTGTCGATCTGAGGGGCGAGTTGAGCGTCAAGGTCGAGGAATTGACTCGTGACGAAAAAGGCAGGGTGGCCGCCATATCCGAAGTAGCGGCCTTAGATGATGCCTTCCGTGTTTGTAGGTCTGAGCGGGATAATGAGGTAGAGACGTCAGCGCTTAAGGTGGCGAGGTTAGAAGAGTGGATCCAGGAACTGGAGGCGAAGCTGTCCGGATTAAATGAATAGGTTGTTGTCTTGAAGGCTGAGGAAGTGCGACGGTAGTTGCAGCCGTCTACGTCTCATACTTCTATCGATCTCATCGTGCTGCGGGAGTTGTATAAGATGTGGATTCATGCCAAGGCTCAACTTGACTTGTACAAGTCCCTGAAGGCCGATGGGAAAGTTTCCGAGGCAGAACTCGAGGGTGTCCATGTTAAAGCACGTGCGGCCCGTGAAGCCTATGGTTATGCCCCTGGTACGCCTTGCGGGAATGATGTTGATGATGATACGGACATGCTCACCTCTGATTCTTGGTATAATGATGAGTACGTTGATGGGGATGATACGGCGTAAGACCGTTGTACTTATTTTTGTTTTGCCCTGCTATTTTTGTGAGGGCGTCTTCGGGCCCTTTGTAAAAACGTTTTATAATATAACAGTTGTAATGGAATGATTACCTTTGTTGTGTATTTTCGGATTTGTCAGTCTTTTTGTTTGCTATGCGGTGAAGTCCCTGAATATTTTGGCCTCTTGCGTGTAGTGTTTTGGCGTAGTCGATCGTAGATCTTAAAATAACTCGAGCGAGGTCGAGTGTAAAATAACTCGAGTGAGGTTGAATACAAAGTAATTCAAGCGAGGTCGAATGTAAAGTAACTCGAGCGAGGTCTAATGTAAAGAGATTCGAGCAAGGTCGAATGTAAAGTAATTCGAGCGAGGTCGAATGTAAAACGATTCAGCAAGGTCGAATATTAAATGATTCGAGCGAGGTCGAATGTAAAACAATTTAAGCAAGGTCGAATGTAAAGTAATTTGAGCGAGGTTGAATGTCAAACGATTCGAGCAAGGTCAAATGTTAAATGAATTGAGCGAGGTCGAATGTTGAAAGATTCGAGCAAGGTCGAATGTTGAATGATTCGAGCGAGGTCGAATGTAAAACGATTCGAGCAAGATCGATGTTAAATGATTCAAGCGAGGTCGAATGTAAAACGATTCGAGCAAGGTCGAATGTAAAACGATTCAAGCAAGGTCGAATGTAGAATGATTCTAGCAAGGTCGAATGTGAGAAGCAAAAAAAACTTGGAGAGTAAAAATGTTGCTTTATTTCATTCATTGGAGAATACTATATATGTCCGTTTCATACATATATTGGAGAAGTTTCCATATATATAGTCCCTTCATTGCTCGGCTCGGAGATGCATTCAGCAGGCGAGGTGATGAATCATACTTGTGAACTTCGAGACGTCCCCTTTGTCGCCTCATTAAAAACCTCCCCGAGAAAACCCAATTGGTACAAAACTTGGGTAAGGGAAAAAGAGTACAACTTGAGGGGCGTCTGTTTTCAAAAGTTGAAGTATTTGAGGTGGGCGACATTCCAATTGTTTTGTAGTAGTTTTCCCTCCATTGTTTCTAGTTGGAATGCTCCTTTGTTTGCTGCTGCTGTGATTTTGTATGGCCCGTCCCAGTTGGTTCCTAGCTTGCCTTCCCTTGAATCTTTGCTTGCCTGTGTTTTGGCTTTGAGTACATAGTCTCCGACTTTGAGTGGTCGTATTTTGACTTTTTTGTTGTAGTATTGCTCTGCCTATCGTTTTTGCAACCATTCTTATTTACGCCGTATCTCTTCGCTCCTCTACTTCGTCAAGGTCTTTTTCCTGTTTTCGTTATTGCTTGGTCCGCTTTTATTGGAGTATCTTAGACTGGGCTCTCCGACCTCGACCGGTATCATAGCATCAGTCCCGTAGACTAATGAATATGGCATTTCTCCGATGCTTGTTTTTGGCATGGTGCGGTATGCCCACAGTACTTCTGGTAGTAACTCCGACCATAATCCTTTGGCGTCCTCAAGCTTTTTCTTTAAAATATTCAGTATCGTTTTGTTGGAGGATTCGACTTGGCCGTTTCTAGCAGGATGATATGGCATGGAGAGTATTCGCTTGATATGCCATTTTTCAAAGAATTCAGCAGTCTTTTTCCGGTAAATTGTGGTCCGTTATCGCAGTTATTTTCTTTGGGGATACCGAATCGACATATGATGTTTATCCATATGAATATGATGATTTCCTTCTCGCGTATTTGGGTGAATGCACCTACTTCCACCCACTTGGAAAAATAGTCAATTAAAACTAAAAGGAATCGTGTGTTACCTCGCCTTGCTTGGGGGTCCGACAATGTTCATTTCCCATTTGATAAATGGCCACGGTGATGTAACCGAGTGGAGGAGCTCGCCTGCTTGGTGTATCATAGGGGCATATTTCTGACATTGCTCACACTTCTTGACATAGTCGGCGGCTTCCTTCTTCATTGTGGGCCAATAGTAACCTGCCCAAATGAGGCATCTGATGAGGGCTCGGTTGCTGGTATGGGCACCGCAGTGGCCTTTGTGTACTTCTTTGAGGATGTGCCTCGTTTGGTTCAGCCCTAGACATTTCGCCAAGGGGGCCCCCAAATGTTCTTTTGTACAGGTTGTGGTTGATGATGATATACCTGGCCGCCTGCATTCAAAGCTTTTTTGCTTCATTTTTGTCCGATGGGAGTATTCCCTCCTGGAAGTACGTTATGATGCGGTGCACCAGTCCCAAGTCAAATTTACAGAGTGTACCTCAAGTTGATCTATTGACGAGTGGAGGAGGGTGACCACGTTTTCTTTAGTGATGTTTTTTGTGGCTGCTGCTAATTTGGTGAGGCCATCTGCCTCTATATTTTGTGCTCAAGGTATCAGGTCGAGTCGACATTTATCGAATTCTGGTAGTAGTTTATGAATTTCTGCCTGGTACTTTTGTAGCCTTTGCTATTTGATTAGGAAAGTCCCTGTGACTTGGTTGACAACGAGTTGTGAGTCACATCTGAGGACGGCTCGTCGTGCTCTGTATTTGAGAGCTAGCTTTAGTCCTGTAATTACGGCCTCATACTCGGCCTCATTGTTAGTCATATCGGGGCACCGTATGGATTGGAGGATAATTTCACCGGTTGGGACCTCGAGTACGAGTCCCAGTCCAAATCCTGACGCGTTGGATGCGCCATCGGTGTATAGGACCCATAGATCGGGTAGCCCGAGAGGAGTATGAGAAGCCTCTTGCTCGACCTCAAGCATTATTTTGGCACTAAAGTCGGCGACGAAGTCAGCGAGTACCTGCGATTTTATCATTGTTCATGGCTGATACGTTATATCGTGCTCGCTTAATTCTATGGCCCACTTGGCCAGTCTTGTTGACAATTCGGGTTTATGTAGGATGCTCCGCAGGGGGGAGGTCGTTACCACCGATATGGGATGGCACTGAAAATAGGGTCTAAACTTTCGTGAAATTATAACCAATGCTAAGGCCGATTTCTCGAGGTGGGGGTACCTCGTTTCGGCGTCGACCAGGGTTTTGCTAATCCAATAAATTGGAGATTGCGTACCTTTGTTTTCGCGGACCAACACAGCGCTTACCGCGACTTCTGAGACGGCCAAGTGTATAAGGAGGCATTCGCCAGGTGTGAGCACGTGATTTTTTCCCTACGTGAATTACTCCCACAAATTCAAAACAAAACAATTTCTTTCATCGTTTGCAATTTTGGGGACTTTTGTGGTATTTTCTGTTATTGTTTGCATATTGTCTGTGCATGTTTGCTTTATTTAATTAATGAAAAATACAAAAAAAATATGTGCATTTGCATTTAGGATTTAATTTAACATTTTAGGATTAATTAATTAATTAAGTTGTTTTATAAAAAGGAAAATCACAAAAATAGCTAACTTGCACTTTTTAGTTTTAAATTTTGATTTTTGAGAAGTTTTCTTTCAATTAGTTTTCCTTTATTAATTATGGCAATTACTATTTGGGTTTAATTAGTATTTTTGATAGGTTAATTAGGTTTTAGGATTTAATTTAGATGTTAATCTAATATTGGAAAAAAGAAGAAAAAAAGAATTTTTATGAAAAATTGAAAAGAATTGAAATAAAAGAAGAAGAGAGCTAAAATTTTGGGCCAAATCCAATTAAGATCCCAGGCCCAATATTTTATTCCCCTATACCCGCCTGTCCCAGCCCAATACCCGTCCCTAGAACCCGGTCTGCCCCACCTTAAAACCAAACGACGTCGTCTCCTTGGCCCTGGATCTGAGCCGCTGATCCCTGTAAATCCAAAGGCTCAGAACTGATCCATCCCCCATACAAATATGTCTGAATGCATCTCCCCTTTTTTTAGTCATCTCTCTCACTCAACCCTTCAGAGAACAAACCAAAACCCTAAAGTGCCACCTCCATTTCCCCCACCTCGAGCCTGGCGGCGCCACCTCCAATCACCCCCATCTTAACACCCTAGAAACCCCTCACCTTCCTCTTTCCAAATCTCAACATAGCTCCCCTCGAATCCCCCTCAATCTCGTCGAATCTTGAATCAAAGGCGAAACCCTAATCCTTTTTTTTTGCCCCTATTTCATCATGCAAGAACCTGGGGTCATGTTTCCCAAGCTTGGAAAGGATTTCAACCCAAGATGAGTATTAGACAGTTGTTTTTGCGAGAACAACCCGACTAATACTCATTTTTGGTTCAAATCGGAAGCCGCCGGTTAAGCTTCTCGAGCCCGTTTGCCTCCGACCTTAGGTATTTCCTTGTTCATGTTTTTCCAGGCTTTTGTTTCTCTTTCATCCTCATCCTTTATTTTCCTTTTTCTTTTCTTTCTGTTTTTTTTTCCCTAATCAGTAAAGTTTGGATAAACGATAATCGTAAGTTGATTTTGAAATTAATTTTGTTAAAAAGGGGTTAGAGTTAATTCTATGTGTTTTCATAACTAGCATTAAAAATGATTGAGTTTTCCTTAGGTGGCTATCAGTAGAATTTTAATTTGTTTGATTCAAATTAGTGAGTCTCAGAACACTCATGGGTTGCATGGAGTTCTTGGGCCCTCGAATTATTTGACCCGTCCCAAGAACAACTTATTCATTTGAGGGCTTAAACCATGGGGTCATTTTGACCCATGACTCGTTTGGTTGCTTGAAAGTAAAAAAGCAGGGGTGTGAGGGGTATTCTGGGTAATTGGCATAGGGAATATTTCAGTAACAGACTAGGGAAGCTTCTAGCAAGTGAGAATTGAGGTTATTTTAGAAGTTTGATTTCTGAACTAAGGGTTTGATTTCTGAACTAAGGGTACAGGATCTAAAATGAAAATATCAAAAGGGTAGGAACGCAAAACTGAACACCCTCAAGTTGCCCTAATACCTTGCCTATAAAGGCATCATTACTTGATATTAAAGGGGGAGACTAGATAAAAACTCCTAAAAAACGGCTGGCTCTCTGGAAAAATTCTGAAGTAATATCAAATTCCCTTGAGTTTCTTTGGGAAAACAATTGAAAACTCTGCTTGGTTTTGTTACTCTGATCCTCCTATTCTAGTTCAAAACCATTGAAATCTCACAACTTTATATTCTAGTTTGAAAATGGATTGAATGGTGAATATTTAAAAGTCTGGGTTTGGATTTTGCTGGGGGGAACATTATTCCATTGCTGTTTTTTTTAGCTGACTCTATTGTTGCTTCATTTTGGTTGAGCTTTCTGCTGCCGAACTATACTGCTTCTTTTTCCTTTCAATTTCCAGGTACATGTTCTTGAATCTCATCTATGTGAAGTTCAAATGAAATGAAAGATAGTAGTTTGAAGCATGGCCTTAAATTACCTGTTCATAGTTTATTTTCTGTATTGTTTGTTTTCCTCCTGCCCTGAATCCCTTTTGTTCTGATTTGTCTTTGATACATACTATTTTTTGCTACTGACAACTTCTTTCAAAGAGTTGCATTTGATTGGTACTTAATATAGAATGTAATGTTCTGTTAAAGTTTTACGGATTCTCGAACTTTCACTTTTGATTTTGTTTTTAAACGGGTAAGCAAGCTTGATGAATAATATATGTGGTCGGATCAATAGTAGGTCGTGGATCTTATTTCTTCTGCTATCACAATATGCTTGTTGCCTTTGAATAATGCTATTGAATTGACGAATGATTCTAGAGTTTAGTGTGTGTCAAGTTCATGTTAGGAGAAAAGGAATTGGTCTAGGTTGCTTTAAAAGTAAAGACATGCGTTGATCTTCTTTTGGGTGTCACCTGAACTTGTTTCAAGTTAGAATTGGTACTTGAATTTAAGAACGCTCAGTTAGTCGATTTGGGGTTGAATCAGTTAAAATGCAGAAGTGAATTTGATAAATGCAATGGCATGTTTTGTATAGTCTCGATTGGATTTGTGATTTTAATTGGTTTTGTGCCATCAATTGGGTTTGAAAGTTTGGGCTTAAGGTTGGCCCAGCTAAGGAGTGATCCATCTCATGACTCGTTTGTGAGTTCGATTCCTTGGACGCCCATTCTTCATTAAGACTTGGGCTCGTTCAGGCCCAAGCTTGAAGGCTTGATGCTGATAACTAGTAGCATTAATGGTATTTAGTTGAGGGAATTTGATGGAATGTATGACTTGTCTTATTGGTAATTGGTTGGGTTCGATATTGACCCCCTCTTACTCGTTGTTGATATTAAATGCATGTCGAGGGACTCGAACTCGAGTCTCATCCTTGTTTTCTCCTAATTCTCAACTAGTTTGGGCCATGAGACTGCACAAAGCATAGATGCAGGCTTTTCATGTTGGGCCTGCCCATTTCAGATTTTGGTTTTATTAATTCTGGCCCTAGACTTTTGTTTCCTTTTCTTAGCCGAACTCGTTCCCTTTCTTCAAATGCAAATTTGCTGTTGTAAAGTCGAACTAAACGCTGGACTTAAAAACAAGAAGGATAAAATCCCAAGTCACCTAGTGTTGTAGTTGGACTTTGTTAATGATTGAGATTGAGCCTTAGTAGGCCACACGGTTAACCTATGGCCCCAATACTTTCGAATAAGTTTAAGTGAGTAGATTTGGGGCGTGTCATGTTAGTCAAGACATTAGAATATGGCCCTCAGAAATTTAGTTTGAATTTCCTTTATAATCTGGATTTGAGGTGTGCCGTGCCAAATAAAATCTCAAAAATACATGGCCCTCATTTAAATTAATATTTTTATCCTTAGAAATTGAGACGCGCCATTTAGCGAATTTTCCATGGCCCTCGCAAAGTTGCAAATTCGTAGTTGCTTTAGGTGCGTTATTTTGACAATTTACCTTCCTAAACTCGGGTGCGCATTTATGTGACCCAAATCCAAATCTCAACAATGTTAGATAAAATATGTCGAGAGCCGCGGGTGCATTTATGTGACGTGGTTCAAGACGCATTTTAGATGGCATTGAAGTTTTCCTAAAAAATAATTAAATAAAAGCGGTTACAAAGTTAAAATTGCACCATAGGTTAAAACATGTATTAAAATCAAGTAAATAGGCCAAATATAACAGTTGAGCGACCATGCTAGAACCACGAAATCTGGGATTGCCTAACACCTTCTCCCAGGTTAACAGAATTCCTTACCCGGATTTCTGTGTTCGCGGACGAACAGAGTCAATCTTTCCTCGATTCGGGATTTGAAACCGGTAACTTGGGACACCATAAATTATCCCAAGTGGCGACTCTAAATTTTTAAATAAAATAAATCTCATTTCGATTGTCATTTTAAGTTGGAAAAAACTCCCTTATACCCTTTTCGGGGGTGTAATGAAAAAGGAGGTGTGACAGCTCTGGCAACTCTGCTAGGGATTGAACCCAGAAACTCTGGTTCAGGGTTCAGAATTCGAGCTTAGATGAATTGTTATATTTGGCTTTATCTGTTATCTGATTTTATTACATGTTTGGGCCTAATGTGCTAAATGTTGCTTTTACCGCTTTGATATTATTTGAACTGTATATAAACTGGTACGAAACCCTTCTCCTCTCTGCTTCGGGGATGTGCTCGCTGGTCGAGACTCCTTATTTTGTTAGTATCATACCTTGAAATAAGAAAGAGGCTCGGACAAATTACTAAGCCGGATGGCCTTTTGGTTCCCGGTACGTAGCCCCCTACTCGGCTCGAGTTGTCCTCTCGGGTACCCCAAGTCTAGAAAAAATACCCAGGTTTTTGAACCTAGAATAACTCAGCCTCATGCCGGATCCCTAGTAGGAATATTTGTTTGCATCATGTGCATTTGACTTTGGAGACTCAACACAGGGGTTGGGTCTGTCTAGGACAGGTGTACCCGAAATGAAAAGACCATCCTGGTGCATCTTACTTGCTACTTGTGCATTCATTTGCTTCAAATTTGCATGTTGACCGGCTTGTAGGGGAAAAACTTAGGGAAAATCAATGAGAAAGTTGAGAGAGATAATTTCCTGTTTTGAAAAACCGACGTCCCAAAATATACTGAAACTCTGCCAAAATTTTAAAAAAAAAAGGAAAAATTTTTGTTTTGAAAAAAAAGAGTTGGTTTTTGTTTTGTCAAAATTTCCCGAACTACGCTAGTTTGATTCTCACCGGATGTGGGATACGGAGGCAACCCCCATCGGGTCCAACTTCCCTTTTGCAAAAATAGCCCAAAAGAACCAAAAATCTTACTGTTTTTTCGTGGTGAACAAGCAAGGCGATGCCATTCTTGTCAAAATTAGCCGAATGTCCCTAAAAGGATGCCGGAAGGCTATTTTTGCAAGAACAACCGCCTTTGGTCTCTTTTTCAAATTTTTGGCCGGTTACCAAACACAGCCTTAATATCTTCTCACGGAAGTGCTGAAAGGTCGTATTTGCAAAGTCGGATTTTTATTTTTGACATTAAAAAAAAGTGCTAGCTTTGTTTTTGGAGTCAAATGAATCATGATTTTGCTTAACCACCCTAATAAATGTGCAGAATGAGCACGAATCAAAATTTGCCGATAACAGTCATGAACAAGATCCCTTTGGATCTGCACATATGGTGGAACGATCTGGGTAAATCAGGGCAAGATACGGTAAATTTATACTTGGGAGGCCTCACCGGGTTGCTGAAGATTAATCCTAGGGGAGACATCATAAAGGCATTGGTTACATTCTGGGACCTGGCCCACAACGTATTTCATTTCTCAGATTTTGAACTTACCCCAACCTTGGAAGAAATAGCCGGATATATTGGGGGTCCCAAAGTTCCTCTGAGACACCAGTACTTGATTTCTCCAAGGGTCGTAGCCGTACACAGGTTCCTAGATTCATTAAAGATAAGCAGGGGGGTCCACAACCCAGATCTGGAAACTGGTTTTTGTACTCTGCAGTTTATATACAAGAGATATGGTCATATATGGGGGTTTAATAATCCAGGAAACAAAATCTGTAGCAAAGGAAACCGCCTCAAATGGGAAGAACACAGGTGTTTTGCATTTATGGTAGTTTTCTTGGGCCAATTGGTGTTTCCCCGGAAAGACGAGAATATCGATATACGGATAGCTGGGGTTGTCAGCACTTTGCTTACTCAAGCTAAAAGTACCCTCACACCCATGATAGTGTCTGAGATCTTCCGCGCTCTCACAGCCTGCAAAGCCGGAGGAGACTTCTTTGAAGGGTGCAACTTGTTGTTACAAATGTGGATGATTGAACATCTATGTCATCGTCCTCAATTCATGAGTTATGGGTCGACAAAGAAGAGCTGCATAAAGGAATTCCATACAAGAGTTGATGGGTTTAGCTTACTAAAGGGGGTCACATAATGGGTATCACATCTTCGTTCCATCAGTGCAAGTCAAATAGAGTGGATGTTTGGGTGGCTTCCCGTAGATGAGATCATATACATGCCAACTACCGAGCCTTACTTCCTTTTGATGGGTCTCAGGAGTATCTAGCCTTATGCCCCATATCGGGTTTTGAGACAGTTAGGGAGATGTCAAATTGTTCTCAGGGATGAAGACATTAGTCGCCATGTGGTCGAGATTGGTCCTAATGGTCAGTTTCATGAAGCAGCGGTTTGCCAGATTTGGAGTGAGTGTCAGTACTTGACGGCAAACACTCGAGTACGTGATATATCCAGAGGTGAAGTTGCACCAGGGTACCTTGCTTGGTATAAAATGGAAGTTGAGTTTGGAAGGCCGGCCAAAAGGCCCCATCTTCAAGAATTTGTCGAGACGTCAGAAGAGCAATGGGACTGGCTGGCCAAAGAAAATGAGTACCGAGCCACTATAAGTAGGATGGAAAAGCAAGTCATGTACCTTCAGTTTGAGAATGGGTTGCAAGCCGCCGTAGATGAAGGCGAGAAGAAGAAGTTAACTCAGGAAAATGAAGCTCTCAAAGTTCAAATTCAGAAAATGAGAATAGCTACTAGAAACCCTAAAAGAAGCCAAGCGAATGAAAGGCTTATAAGCAATCTGAAAAAGAAAGCCCTTGAGTATCAAGATGACCTGGAAAAGTCTGAGTCTAGCCTAGCAAAAGTTCGGGCACGATGGGAAAAGAAGGCGGAAGAGCAAGCACAGTTTTTGCAACAAATGAAAAGAAAGTATGAAGGGACAATCACCAGCCTGAAAAGAAAAATGACTACCCACGAGAATGAGGCAGCCAAGCAGGGCAAGGACTTTAAAGCTGGCAGGGAACACTGTTATGATTTGATGGCTCAGATGGAGGAAGAAATACAACAACTGCAAAATCAACATCTCCACGATACTCAGGTGTTGGAAGCCCGAAATCAGCAGGTCGGGGGTCTGCTTCAGGAAAAGGGTAGAATCTGAGAGAGGATCAGAACCATCGCCGACTACATTGTTGTGAAATGCCAAGCATGTGAGGATATGACTCGCACCACCTTCTTCGCGGTAGTGATGACATTTGTCCGACAGATAATGAGTGACTTGGAAAGGCTTCAAAGGGATCTTGCATATAGGCCCGTGGCGAGATTGAATGATGTCCCACGGGACCTAGGAGCATTTGAGGCATTAATGTATTCATAGTTTTCATTGGAGTCTGTTAGTCTGTTTGCGAGTCTGCACTTTCTTTTGTTGGAGTCTGTTAGTTGGTTTTCGAGTCTGTTGTTTTCACCTTTCTGTTAGAGTCTGTCGTTCTTGTTTTGAGTCAGGGTCTGTCAATTTCCCTTATCGAGTCTGTTAGTTTTTAAGATGAGTCGTTGTAATCAAAACTATTTTATTTTATAGAAAAATTTGAAAATCCCAAAATGTGTTTATCATTTACTTTTACACTTATCCCCCAAAGAACTACACTCGGTCTGATTCATGCGGGGTCATGATATGTAGGAAATCTCCATAGGATTCGACCATAACCAAAAGAAAGATAAAAAGATAAAAAAAAAAGAGAGAGAGAGGAAAAACAAGAGAAAAAAGAAAAGGAAAAGAGAAAGAAAATATGAATCCGTGAGAAGGGAACACTGGCAAAACAAGAAAGAGACATGAGAGAATAAAAACAAATAGAGATCAAGCAAGGAAAGGCAAGAATGAAAAAGAGAAAAAAAAAGGAGAAGTTGCAAATGGATATAAGGAAAAGCTGGGATGACGCAAGCAACCGATCAAATGCATAATAGAAACGGTTAACTACTTAGGTGCATTCACTCCTCAAATGTACAGTTGCCTATCTGTTAAAGCCCTAATCGCTAACAAGTTTGTTATTGATGAAATTCCAGTTCAGGCAGGTGGTTAGTTTGATTGGCATTCTGACAACTCACTCCTACAACACCCGGTCCAAAAACAAGTTGAACATGGCCAACCAGGAACTTGAGGCAAGTATTGTTGATCCTTCAAAAGAGACGGAAGAATCGGAGGTCAATCTAAAAGATGAGTTGTATAAACTGAAGCAGCAGATGGCTAAAATGTACCAAGCATGGGCAAAAGGGCACCCACCGCCAGTTTACCCCGCCAACCCTGCTTTTATCCCGCCATTGGCTCAGCCCCAGGAACCTCCCACTGTGAACTCATCTCCAGCCTTTCCCCTCTACCAACAATGCCACGGCACCACTTCCCATACATCACAAGCTCCACCACCCAAACAAGTCTCGAACCCTCCTCCACTAGTCACTCCTATTTTTGTGGCACCCCCACCTGCTGCATTACACTGATTCTCCAATGAGCCTTTGTTCCAGACTCAGGACGAGCAGTATTACCCCCCGGAGCCCACTTTCAAGGTTCCCGAACCCTATTCCTACACTCCTCATTTTGACCTCCCTGCGGAAACCGAAAAACCATCTAAAAATCCCGAAAAGGAGGAGATGTTCAGGAAAGTTAAAAGACCGGAACAGTCATTCAGAGATATGCGAGGGTTGGGAGGTCAAGTAAGTGTGGCCTACAAAGACCTATGTCTGTTTCCAGATGTGCAATTGTCGGCAGGGTTTAAGATGCCCAAGTTTGATTTGTATGATGGGCACGGTGATCCAGTGGCGCATTTGAGAGGTTTTTATAGCAAAATGAGGGGAGTTGGCGGGAAAGACGAGTTGCTAATTGCATATTTCAATCAGAGTCTGAGTGGATCAGCGCTGGAATGGTATACTCGGCAGGATCACGGAAGATGGTACACATGGGATGATCTAGCCCAGGCATTTTCTTGTCACTTCCAGTACAATCTCGAAATTATTCCGGATCGTCAGTCTTTGACGAAACTTGAGAAAAAGTACAATGAGAGTTTCAGAGAATATGCTTTTGTTGGAGAGAGCAGGCAGCGAGGGTTGACCCTCCAATGAAAGAAAGTGAAATGGTAGATTATTTTCTGCAGGCCTTAGAACCTACTTATTACGGACATCTGGTATCGGCTATAGGCATTTCCTTCAATGAAGTGGTAAAAATGGGCAGTATGGTAGAAGAAGGGCTCAAGACAAACATAATCATGAGCTATTCGACGATCAAGGCAACCACCCAGGCCATTCAAAGTGGAACTGGGGGAGCAATTGGAAAGAAGAAGAAAGAGGATGTCGCAACGATTGAGTCAGGAGCTTGGTTCGGACCTAGGGGCCCATCACATTACTATAACTAGCCTCGACCCCACCACCAAACCTACCCTCATACCCCATATATCCCACCACAACATTACTACCCACCACCAGACCCCTATTTTTCTGTCCACCATGCCCAAACATACAGCCAACCTCCGGCCCACACACAATGGTGTGCGCCAGTCCCATAAAATGCCTATCTACCCCCAAGAGCCTACCGAAACCCTCATGGATCAGGTTTCCGGCCCAACCAAGCATTTAAGAATGAGAGGTTGTAGAAGAAGAAAACTTTCACTCAATTAGGAGAATCCTATACCAGTTTGTTCCACAGGTTGTGACAATTGGATATGCTGAGTCCGATCGAGCCAAAACTGCCAAATCCTCCCCCGAGGAATCTTGATCACTCTATGAGTTGTGAATATTGTTCTGGTGCTCCGGGACACGACACAGAGAAATGCTGGCAATTGAAAATAGTTATTCAAGAGCTCATTGATACTAATCGGATTGAGGTCCAAGCTTCGGAGGCGCCCAATATCAACCAGAATCTGTTGCCGGCCCATCATGAGACAAATATGATCGATATAGTGCATAGGGGAGGGGAGCCTAAGAAGCCTTCACAGACCATCATGATGATTCGGTCCAGTGAAGTTAGGCCGGTTGAAATGCCAATAAGTGATAAATCAGTGATCAGGTTGAGCAGGGCAAGCAGTGAACCATCTGCAGTAGTCAAGAAGGGGACCCCAAGTGATGTGGCAGTAAAACAAGAAAGAGCAAAAGTGGTTGTGCCAGGAGTGGCGAACAAGCCTGTTGTAATTATGGAGGGTGCCCGCACAGATCCTTTCATTATCAAGCCGGTAACTCAATTACCAATAGTCAACAGCAAGGCAATCCCGTGGAATTATGAATGAGTGACAGTGACTTACATGGGGAAAGAGGTTAAAGAAGATGTTTGTGAGACTCATGGTTTGACTCGATCGGGAAGATGCTTTGCCCCCGAAGAGTTGAGAAAAGCTAAGATATCCAAAGATAACCCGGTGCTAGTGAAGATAGTTGTGACCAAGGAAGAAGCAGAGGAATTCTTGAGAAAGATGAAAGTGCAGGACTATTCCACTGTAGAGTAGTTGAGGAAGACAACGGCTCAGATTTCACTATTGTCATTATTGATCCCTTCAAACGAGCACCATCGGGCTTTGATGAAGATCCTGAATGAGGCCCACGTTCCTGACAAAATCTCAGTAAACCACTTGGAAAAGATAGCTAACAAGATATTTGAGGTAAACAGAGTCACTTTTTTTGATGATGAGTTGCCCGTGGAGGGTACTAAGCACAATAGAGCCATCTATCTTACGGTGAAATGCGAAGATTTCGTGGTTACTCGGGTACTGGTCGACAATGGTTCTAGTGCAAACATTTTCCCTCTCTCCACTCTGAACAAGTTGAAGGTGGATGATGAAAGAATTCACAAGAACAGTATCTGCATTCGGGGATTCGACGGTGGAGGGAAAGACTCAGTCAGGGACATAGTGCTTGAGCTTACAATAGGGCTAGTTGAATTTACCATGGAGTTCCAGGTGCTCGATGTGGCTGTTTCTTACAATCTATTATTGGGTCGACCCTGGATTCATGCTGCCAAAGCAGTCCCGTCTACTCTGCATCAATTGGTCAAGTTTGAATGGGATAGACAGGAAATTGTTGTGCACGGCGAAGATAATTTGTGTGTTCCCAGTGATGCCATTATTCCGTTCATAGAGTTTGAAGACGACAATGGGCCATAGGTTTATCAGGTTTTTGACATGGTATCGGTAGAGAAAATTCCAGAAGGGAAGTGCGTTCCAACTTCGAGGGTAGCTGCTGCATCAGTCATGGTAGCCGTTGAAATGTTGAAAAATGGTTTTGTACCGGGCAAGGGTTTGGGTGCATCTCTGCAAGGTATCGTACAGCCGGTTTCTCTTCCTAAAAACTGGGATACATTTGGTTTGGGATTCAAGCCCACAGTCGCAGACGTGAAAAGAGCCAGAAAAATGAAACAGAGGGCATGGGCCCTTCCAAAGCCCGTCCCGTGTCTTTCCAGATCATTTGTCAGGCCTAGTACTAGAAAGCGCCCAGTGACGATGGTTCCCAATTCAGTGGTTGATGTGGATGGAGATTTGGTTGAAAAGTTCGAGAAGATATTCGCCGATGTGAACATGTTGGAAGCTGGAGAGGGCTCGATTAAGGCGGATGTGTAGTTTGTTGGGGCTAGTGCAAAGATTAACAATTGGGAAGCTACTCCTCTCCCCACCAGGAAGGAGTTTTGGTAGTTTATTTTCTTTCAGTTTATCTGGATTATTCCAGGGTTGTAATTCAGATTCTATGTTCCGTCCATTTGGATGTATAAACCTTGTTATCTTTTAATTTCAATGAAATACAATTTCCCTTTTCCTTATTCCTGACAGTTTTATTTTTGTTTTCTTTTCTTCCTTGTACAGTTCTTTTTATGCTGGTTTCAATAACATGACATGCATGAGGAATCTTCGGCCCAGTTTTAAAAGCCAATCTAATTCTGAAATAGTAATTCAAGAAATAGAGTGTGATGATGAATCGGAATATGATGAGGATGAGGCCTTTGAAGAGATTAGTAAAGAATTAAGCCATTTTGAAGAAAAATCCAAGCCTAACCTGAGTGATAAAGAAGCAATCAATTTAGGGGACCCAGATAATATCATAGAAACTAAAATAAGTGTCCATCTTGAACCTCAACTCAGGGAGGAGATAATTAAAGCGTTACTTGAGTACAAAGGCGTCTTTGCATGGTCATATGACGACATACCGGGTTTAAGCACTGACTTGGTGGTTCACAAATTGCCAACTGACCCGACATTCCCTCCTGTCAAGCAGAAGTTGAGGAAGTTTAAAACAGACATGAGTGTAAAGATTAAAGAATAGGTCATAAAGCAGTTTGAGGCACGGGTCACTCGGTATCCCACTTGGTTAGCCAATGTAGTACTTGTGCAAAGAAGGATGGCAAGACCAGGGTGTGTGTTGATTACCGTGATCTCAACAAGGCAAGTCCCAAGGACAACTTCCCACTGCCAAATATCCACATTCTGATTGACAATTATGCCAAACATGAGATTGGGTCTTTGGTGGATTGCTATGCGGGCTATCATCAGATCTTAATGGATGAGGAAGATGCAGAAAAGACGGCATTCATTACATCATGGGGTACGTACTGCTATCGGGTCATGCCATTCGATTTGAAAAATGCTGGGGCAACTTACATGAGGGTTGACGACCATATTTCATGACATGATACACAGGGAGATCAAGGTTTATGTGGACGATGTGATCATAAAGTTCAAAAAGCAGTCTGACCACGTCAGAGATCTGAGGAAGTTCTTCCAAAGGCTCCGCAGGTACAATCTTAAGCTCAATCCTACAAAATGCGCATTTGGTGTGCCATCTAGAAAATTATTGGGATTCATAGTCAACCGTCGAGGTATTGAATTGGACCCATCAAAGATCAAAGCTATTCAAGAGTTTCCACCCCCGAGGAACAAGGCTGAGGTGATGAGTCTATTAGGGAGGTTGAATTACATCAGCAGGTTTATTGCTCAGCTTACAACAACTTGTGAGCCTATCTTCAAATTGTTGAAGAAGGATGTTGTGGTCAAGTGGACAGATGAGTGTCAAGAAGCATTTGATAAGATAAAGGGGTACTTGTCAAACCTACCTGTATTGGTCCCACCAGAACCAGGGAGACCTTTGATTTTGTATTTGACGGTTTTGGACAATTCGTTTGGTTGTGTGCTGGGTCAGCATGACATCACCGGCAGGAAGGAGCAGGCCATCTATTATCTCAGCAAGAAGTTCACATCTTACGAGGTTAAGTACACTCACCTTGAGAGGACATGTTGCGCCCTAACTTGGGTAGCACAGAAGTTGAAGCACTATTTGTCATCTTACACTACTTACCTCATCTCTCGTTTGGATCCATTAAAGTATATATTTCAGAAGCCTATGCCCATAGGAAGGCTCGCAAAGTGGAAGATTTTGCTCATAGAATTCGACATCGTCAATGTTACCCGGACTGCAATGAAAGCCCAGGCATTGGCCGTCCATTTGACCGAGAATCCGGTGGATGAAAAATATGAGCCGTTGAAGACCTACTTCCCTGATGAAGAGGTGATGCACATTGATGAGTTAGAACCAGTTGGAGAGACAGGTTGGAAACTTTTCTTTGATGGAGCTGCTAACATGAAAAGCGTCGGGATATGGGATGTACTTATTTTTTAAACAGGGCATCACTACCCTGTTACGGCTCAGCTTCGCTTCTATTGCACTAACAACATGGCTGAGTACGAGGCATATATTTTGGGTTTGAGGAAGCCTTGGTCTTGGAGACTCGGATCTTCTGGTGCACCAGATCCAAGGAGAATGGCAAACACAGGATTTAAAACTCATACCATACCGGCAATGTTTTCATGATCTTTGTCAACGGTTTCGATCAGTAGAGTTCAGGCATATTCCTAGGATCCATAACGAGGTTGCTGATGCTTTGGCTACCTTAGCATCAATGTTACATCATCCTGATAAGGCTTATGTGCACCCTTTGCATATTCAGGTCCATGATCAACATGCTTACTGTAATGTAGTGGAAGAAGAACTTGATGGTGAGCCTTGGTTTCATGATATCAAGGAATATATCAGGATAGGGGTGTATCCAGTACAAGCCACAGGTGATCAAAAGAGAACAATTCGGCGGTTGGCAAGCAGATTTTTCTTCAGTGGAGGGTTTTTGTACAAAAGGACTCTGGATCTTGGACTATTGAGATGCATAGATGCTAGACAAGCCACAACTATCATGACCGAAGTACATTCTGGAGTTTGTTGACCGCATATGAGTGGGTACGTGCTGGCAAAGAAGATTCTCCGAGCAGGTTATTATTGGCTCACTATGGACCGAGATTGTATTAGTTTCGTGCGCAAGTGTCATCAGTGCCAAGTGCACGAAGATTTGATTCATTCTCCACCATCTGAATTGCACACAATGTCTGCACCATGGCCTTTTGTTGCGTGGGGCATGGATGTCATTGGACCAATCGAGCCAGCAGCGTCCAATGGGCACAGGTTCATTCTGGTGGCCATCGATTATTTCACCAAGTGGGTTGAAGCTAAAACTTTCAAGTCTATGACCAAGAAAGCGGTGGTCGATTTTGTGCACTCAAATATCATTTGTCAGTTTGGGATCCCAAAGGTGTATTACAGATAATGGTGCTAATCTCAATAGTCATCTGATGAAAGAGGTATGTCAGCAGTTCAAGATTACACATCGCAATTCCACCCCTTACCGCCCCAAGGCGAATGGAGCAGTCGAGGCGGCCAATAAGAACATAAACAAGATACTTCGGAAAATGGTGGAAGGGTCCAAGCAATGGCATGAAAAGCTGCCATTTGCATTGTTGGATTATCTCACTACTGTTCGTGCGTCAGTAGGGGCAACTCCTTATTTGTTGGTATATGGCACTAAGGCGGTGATACCCACAGAAGTTGAAATCTCGTCCCTTTGGATTGTCACTAAGGCCGAAATTAATGACGCTGAGTGGGTCAAAACTCGCTTGGAATAGTTAAGTTTAATTGATGAGAAGAGATTGACAGCAGTTTTTCATGGTCAGTTGTATCAACAGAGAATGGCAAGAGCATATAACAAGAAGGTGCGTCCACGGAGGTTTGAAGTGGGTCAGTTAGTATTGAAATGTATCCTTCCTCATCAGGCTGAAGCAAAAGGCAAGTACGCCCCAAATTGGCAGGAGCCGTTCATCGTGACGAGAGTGCTGTCCAATGGTGCTTTGTATTTAACAGATATAGAAGGCAAATGTGTAGAAATGGCCATCAATTCTGATGCAGTCAAAAGATATTATGTATGATCTCTTTGTTTAAATTGTGTTTGTTTGTACTTGGCATGTTTTGAAGATTGGAATGACGAAGGCATTTTGTTCTACTATCTAAACACTTTATCCCTTGTTAACCCGTTGAGCCTTATTTATTTTCCTTTATACCCCTCTTTCGGAATCAGTGGCAAAATTCAGAAACGCGAGAAAAGAGAAAGAAAACAGTGAAAAAGAAAGGAAAAAAAGAAGAAGAAAAAACAACAGAAAAAGAAAGGAAAAGAAAGAGAAAGAAAATCACCACAACAAAGCAATTTCTATGACATGAACTACGTTCGACCTGATTCCTTTTAAGGATACGTAGGCAGCCTCACGGTTCGGTCCCATCAAAATAAAATCCCAAAAGTCCCCAAGCAAAGAAACTGGGGTAGAAGTTGTGGTTGTTGCAAGAAATCTGATTCCAAAAGTTATAATTTTGAACCCATTTGAATTGTTTTGAGCCTTTGATACCCTTTCTTTCTAACCCTATCCAAAAGCCCACATTACGGTCTAAAGAAAGACCTTCCGATCAGTCTTCGATAAATTCCAAGTCAAGCAAGGAGAGGTAATTCATATCAGGGACAACACTCTGGTTCAAGCAGAAAAATGTTGAAAATGAGAGAGTCTTATTGGTGAAAACCCTCACGGGCACCACAAGGAGACGGGAGCTGAGAGAAATCAAAATGAGAGAGTCCTATTGGTGAAAACCCTCACAGGCACCGTAAGGCAAAAGTGAGTTGAGAGATGAACAAATGAGAGAGGCTTGTTGGTGAAAACCCTTCGGGGCACTGCGGGCCGAACAAAGACAAGGTTTTGGTGAAGAAATTGGGTTTTGAAGATCTCGGGGCACAAAGTACGACAATTGAAAGTTGATTGGTTGGACAGATTGGGCCGATTAATCTAAAATGCATATCATGATCATTGGTGCCAGCTGCTCCACTCAGATAAGTCTCTTTCCTTTTTCCTCTTCAGATAGTCTTCCAGCTTTGGATTTTTCTTATCCTTAACTCTGAAAGTCATTGCATTTCATTTCTTTTGGGTTTATTTCTCTAAGATGTTTCCAATGTCAGTTCTATCTAAGCAAATAAGAAGGGATTTCAAAGCTTACTACCAACTTCCGAAGTTGCACAAGGCACAGGGCGGCCAAGGCATTGCTCGAGATAGTATGATGGGAAATAGGATATAAAAGGTCAGTGGAAGTTCCATCGGTGAAATGGTTTAGTAACTTCGTGGGAAATGCAGAGGTTCAAACAGATGGGTCAGAGATGTAACACAACGGTTTGGGTATAGAACACTCGGGTCATCCAAGGTCATGGGGGTTGGAAATCCGTCGAAAATTCAAAGGGGTTCTTGGCCAGCTTGAGGAAGTCAGTCAAAACAAAGCACAATAGCGGGAAGGCCACTTTCAGCAAGAATGCCACAAACTAACCACCACATTTTAAACTGACAAGATTTTTCTTTGATTGAAACAGGGGCAGAAAGTTTTCGATTCTTCGGGGAAACCCTCTGTAGGGGAAAAGCAAGCACCAGACAGGTTTGATTTTGATTTTCAGGACCCTCCTGGAAAATGGGACCTAGTTTAAAAATCGAAACAATCATAAGTAGCAAAATCTAGCATAAATGTACCCCAAGGAATATAAGTTGGTTTCAAAGTTTGCATGTTTAAGATAGGATTTAATTAAGAGTTGTCAGGACCCTCCTGAGTAATGGGACCTAGCTTTAAAATTTCCATTGGATAACAAAATTTAGCGTAAGTTCTGGTGTAGGGTAATATAATTTAGCTGTAAAATAGTCACTTTTAAGATAAAACTTGACTTGTGATTTTCAAGACCCTCCTGGATAATGGGATGTAGCTTTAATACTTTCTTAGATAACAAGATGTAGCGGAAGTAATACCTTTAGAAGATATAACTTAGATTTAAAATTGTCGTTTAATTAAGAGTTGTCAGGACCCTCCTGGATAATGAGATGTAGTTTTAAGATAACAAGATGTAGCGAAAGTAATACCTTTAGGAGATATAATTTAGATTTAAAATTGTCGTTTAACTAGGAGCTGTCAGGACCCTCCGGGATAACGAGATCTAGCTTTCAAATTCTTAGTAATATTTGGTATTATGATTCAGTTTAACACTCACATATGTGCCCAGCTACCAAACTGGGGCAGAAAATTTTCTTTGTTTTGTCCATTTTTGTTGAAATCAGGTACCCACTTGGAGAATAGGGAGAAGCAACTCAAATTCAGCAGTCAGGCGTCCACCTGGAGAGCACGGGAATACATTTCAAGTTCAGCAATCAGGCGCCCACCTAGAGAGCACGGGAATACAATTCAAGTTTAGCAGTCAGGTTCACACCTGGAGAGCACGGGAATACAATTCAAGTTCAGCAGTCACGCGCCCACGTGGAGAGCACGAGAATACAATTCAAGTTCAGTAGTCAGGCGCCCACCTGGAGAGCACGGGAATACAATTCAAGTTCAGCAGTCAGGCGCCCACCTGGAGAGCATGGGAATACAATTCAAGTTCAGCAGTCAGGTTCACACCTGGAGAGCACGGGAATACAATTCAAGTTCAGCAATTCAGCAGTCAGGCACCCACCTGGAGAGCACGAGGAATACAATTCAAGTTCAGCAGTCAGGCGCCCACCTGGAGAGCACGGGAATATAATTCAAGTTGAGCAGTCAGGCATCCACCTGGAGAAAGGGAAAATATCTCAGATTACAATTCAAGTCGGCAACAAAGGGATTTCACCGGGAGAATACAAGGCAACGAGAACCACAAGAGCAAGTTTGAAGATGTAGATAGGATTTTTTTAATGCATAGATCATAGTCTAGTCTAGTTTATTTTTATTTTGATATGGTGTAATAAGGGGTTCAGTAAGTAGTAGCAGCAACAACAACAACAGTGAAATCACAGCTTCATGGTAGTCCCAGCTATCAAACCTTCCCGAACTACACTGACCTGATTCCTTTATAGCCAAGGATATGTAAGCAACCTCGGAAGTAGGGTGCAGTTAAATCTTTCAAAAATGCTTCCCACGGAGTATTCAAATGGGAAAAAATCGCTCGTATCCGCTCACTTTATCTTTGCCCGAAAACTCTTCGTGTTTCCGAGCAAAGAGGGGGCAGCTGTGAGCACGTGATTTTTGCCCTACGTGAATTACTCCCACAAATCAAAACAAAATAATTTCTTTCATCGTTTGCAATTTTGGGGACTTTTGTGACATTTTCTGTTATTGTTTGCATATTGTCTGTGCATGTTTGCTTTATTTAATTAATGAAAAATACAAAAAAAAATATGTGCATTTGCATTTAGGATTTAATTTAATATTTTAGGATTAATTAATTAATTAAGTTGTTTTATAAAAAGGAAAATTACAAAAATAGTTAACTTGCACTATTTAGTTTTAAATTTTTATTTTTGAGTAGTTTTCTTTCAGTTAGTTTTCCTTTATTAATTATGGCAATTACTATTTGGGTTTAATTAGTATTTTTGATAGGTTAATTAGGTTTTAGGATTTAATTTAGATGTTAATCTAATTTTGGAAAAAAGAAAAAAAAGAATTTTTGGGAAAAATTGAAAAGAATTGAAATAAAAGAAGAAGAGAGCTAAAATTTTGGGCCAAATCCAATTAAGACCCCAGGCCCAATCTTTTATTCCCCTATACCCGCCTGTCCCAGCCCAATACCCATCCCTAGAACCCAATCTGCCCCACCTTAAAACCAAACGACGTCGTCTCCTTGGCCCTGGATCTGAGCCGTTGATCCCTGTAAATCCAACGGCTCAGAACTGATCCATCTCCCATACAAATATGTCTAAATGCATCTCCCCCCCCCTTTTAGTCATCTCTCTCACTCAACCCTTCAGAGAACAAACCAAAACCTTAAAACGCCGCCTCCATTTCCCTCACCTCGAGCCTGGCGGCGCCACCTCCAATCACCCCCATCTTAACACCCTAGAAACCCCTCACTTTCCTCTTTCCAAATCTCAACATAGCTCTCCTCGAATCCCCATCAATCTCGTCGAATCTTGAATCAAAGGTGGAACCCTAATCCTTTTTTTTGCCCCTGTTTCATCATGCAAGAACCTGGGGTCATGTTTCCCAAGCTTGGAAAGGATTTTGACCTAAGATGAGTATTAGACGGTTGTTTTTGCGAAAACACGACTAATACTCATTTTTGGTTCAAATCGGAAGCCACCGGTTAAGCTTCTCGAGCCCGTTTGCCTCCGACCTTAGGTATTTCCTTGTTCATGTTTTTCCGGGATTTTGTTTCTCTTTCATCCTCATCCTTTCTTTTCATTTTTCTTTTCTTTCTATTTTTGTTTTTTCCTTAATCAGTAAAGTTTGGATAAACGATAATCGTAAGTTGATTTTGGAATTAATTTTGTTAAAAAGGGGTTAGAGTTAATTCTGTGTGTTTTCATAACTAGCATTAAAAATGATTGAGTTTTCCTTAGGTGGCTATCAGTTGAATTTTAATTTGATTGTGTCAAATTAGTGAATCTCAAAACACTCATGGGTTGGATGGAGTTCTTGGGCCCTTGGTTTATTTGACCCGTCCCAAGAACAGCCCATTCATTTGAGGGCTTAAACCATGGGGTCATTTTGACCCATGACTCGTTTGGTTGCTTGAAAGTAAAAAGAAGGAGTGTGAGGGGCATTCTGGGTAATTGGCATAGGGAATATTTCAGTAACAGACTAGGGAAGCTTCTAGGAAGTGAGGATTGAGGTTAATTTAAAAGTTTGATTTCTGAACTAAGGGTATAGGAGCTAAAATGAAAATATCAAAAGGGTAGGAATGCAAAACTGAACACCCTCAGGCTGCCCTAATACCTTGCCTATAAAGGCATCATTACTTGATATTAAAAGGGGGGGAGACTAGATAAAAACTCCAAAAAAAACGGCTGGCTCTCTGGAAAAATTCTAAAATAATATCAAATTCCCTTGAGTTTCTTTGGGAAAAAAATTGAAAACTCTGCTTGGTTTTGTTCCTCTGATCCTCCTATTCTTGTTCAAAACCATTTAAATCTCACAATTTTATATTCTGGCTTGAAAAATGGATTGAATGGTGAATATTTAAAAGTCTGGGTTTGGATTTTGCTGGGGGAACACTATTCCATTGCTGGTATTTTTTAGCTGACTCTGTTGTTGCTTCATTTTGGTTGAGCTTTCTGCTGCTGAACTATACTGCTTCCTCATTTCTTTTTCCTTTCAATTTCCAGGTACATGTTCTTGAATCTCATCTATGTGAAGTTCGAATGAAAGAATGAAATGAAAGATAGTAGTTTGAAGCATGGCCTTAAATTACCTGTTCATAGTTTATTTTCTGTATTGTTTGTTTTCCCCCTGCCCTGAATCCCTTTTGTTCTGACTTGTCTTTGATGCATACTATTTTTTGTTGCTGACAACTTCTTTCAAAGAGTTGCATTTGATTGGTACTTAATATAGAATGTAATGTTCTGTTAAAGTTTTACGGATTCTCGAGCTTTCACTTTTGATTTTGTTTTGGAATGGGTAAGCAAGCTTGATGAATAATATATGTGGTCGGATCAATAGTAGGTCGTGGATCTTATTTCTTCTGCTATCACAATATGTTTGTTGCCTTTGAATAATGCTATTGAATAGCCGAATGATTCTTGATTTTAGTGTGTGTAAAGTTCATGTTAGGAGAAAAGGAATTGGTCTAGGTTGCTTTAAAATTAAAGACATGTGTTGATATTCTTTTGGGTGGCACCTGAACTTGTTTCAAGTTAGAATTGGTACTTGAATTTAAGAACGCTCAGTTAGTTGATTTGGGGTTGAATCAGTTAAAATGCAGAAGTGAATTTGATAATGCAATGGCATGTTTTGTATAGCCTCGATTGGATTTGTGATTTTAATTGGTTTTGTGCCATCAATTGGGTTTGAAAGTTTGGGCTTAAGGTTGGCCCAGCTAAGGAGTGATCCATCTCATTACTCATTTGTGAGTTCGATTCCTTGGACGCCCATTCTTCATTAAGACTTGGGCTCATTCAGGCCCAAGCTTGAAGCCTTGATGCTGATAATTAGCTGAATTACTGGTATTTAGTTGAGGGAATTTGATGGAATGTATGACTTGTCTTATTGGTAATTGGCTGGGTTCGATATTGACCCCCTCTTACTCATTGCTGATATTAAATGCATGCCGAGGGACTCGAACTCGAGTCTCATCCTTGTTTTCTCCTAATTCTCAATTAGTTTGGGCCATGAGACTGCACAAAGCATAGACTCAGGCTTTTCATGTTGGGTCTGCCCATTTCAGGTTTTGGTTTTATTAATTTTGGCCCTAGCCTTTTGTTTCCTTTTCTTAGCCGAACTCGTTCCCTTTCTTCAAATGCAAATTTGTTGTTGTAAAGTCGAACTAAATGCTGGACTTAAAAACAAGAAGGATAAAATCCCAAGTCACCTAGTGTTGTAGTTGGACTTTGTTAATAATTGATATTGAGCCTTAGTAGGCAACACGGTTAACCTATGGCCTCAATACTTTCGAATAAGTTTAAGTGAGTAGATTTGGGGCGTGTCATGTTAGGCAAGACATTAGTCTATGGCCCTCAGAAATTTAGTTTGAATTTCCTTTTAAATTTGAATTTGAGGCGTGTCGTGCCAAATAAAATCTCAAAAATGCATAGACCTCATTTAAATTAATATTTTTATCCTTAGAAATCGAGACGCATCATTTAGCGAATTTTCCATGGCCCTCGCAAAGTTGCAAATTCGTAGTTGCTTTAGGTGCATTATTTTGACAATTTACCTTCCTAAACTCGGGTGCGCATTTATGTGACCCAAATCTAAATCTCAACAATGTTAGATAAAATATGTCGAGAGCTGCGGGTGCATTTATGTGACGTGGTTCAAGACGCGTTTTAGATGGCATTGACTTTTTCCTAAAAAATAATTAAATAAAAGCGGTTACAAAGTTAAAATTGAACCATAGGCTAAAACATGTGTTAAAATCAAGTAGATAGGCCAAATATAACAGTTGAGCGACCGTGCTAGAACCACGGAATCTGGGAATGCCTAACATCTTCTCCCGGGTTAACATAATTCCTTACCCGGATTTCTGTGTTCGCGGACTATAGAATAGAGTCAATCTTTCCTCGATTCGGGATTTGAAACCGGTGACTTGGGACACCATATATCCCAAGTGGCGACTCTAAATTTTTAAATAAAATAAATCTCGTTTCGATTGTCACTTTAAGTTGGAAAAAACTCCCTTATACCCTTTTTGGGGTGTAGTGAAAAAGGAGTTGTGACACCAGGTTCTGCTTTGGCGAGTAGTGGGGGCAAAGACAAGTATGCCTTTAGTTCCCTCAAGGCATCGATGCATTCTGAATTTCACTGGAGCCCGTTGAAGAATTTGTGGCACTAGTCGGATGACCGTGAGATGAACCTCGACAGGGCGACTATACGGCCAATCAGTTTTTGCACCTATTTTTTACTGGTTAATACTTCAAGTGGATTCAATGGCTTTGATTTGATCTTGATTGACTTCGATGCCTCTTTGTGACACCAAGAAACCGAGAAATTTGCTTGAGGTTATGCCGAAGGCACATTGTTCGAGGTTCAATTTCATGTCGTACTGCCTTAATATACTAAAGGCCTCTTTCAAGTGGTCGATGTGGTCTTCTTTCCTCTTTGATTTGACCAACATGTCGTCGATGTAAACTTCCATTGTTTTGCCGAGTTGATTCTTGAACATCTTGGTGACCAACCTTTGATACGTTGCCCCTGCATTCTTCAACCCGAATGGCATGACTCTGTAATAGTATGTCACCTGATGGGTGATGAAAATAGTTTTCCCCTGGTCCTCCTCCTCCATGAGGATTGGTTGTAACTCGAGTACGCGTCCAAGAAACTTAACAATTCCTCAGGTTCGCTCAACTGCATTGTTAAAACCTGTTAGTGTTATGTAACATGGTACTATCTTGTCTTCGAGTCTTATTTGTGTGAGGACTTAAGGGTGGATAATACATACACGCACCGCTTCCGTCGTCTACCATTATTATCTTCATATCAGTATCTGAAATATGTAATGTAATAACAAGAGCATCGAAATGAGGGAAAGTCAAACCGTTATATCTGACTTATTGAAGATGATACTGTCTCTGAGGTCATCATACCGTTCGTGGGTGATCGACCGCTTCAGTTTGTGTGTGGTGGTGAACTTCACGTGGTTGATCGCTGCTTCATCGCCTCCACTGATGATCATTTGGATGGTGTGGGCGGGGGAGGGCGGCTTTGGAGGGCCTTGGTGTTGTTCATGTCTGCGGTCGAAGTTGGCTCGTCCATGGTCGCTCATCAACTCCCTCAAGTGCCCTTGGTTCAACATGTTTACTACCTCTTGCCGTAGAGCTATGCAGTCCTCAATTTTGTGACCCCGCTCCCAGTGAAATTCACAGAGGACGTTCGACTTTCGAGTACTTGGGTCGGACATCATTTTTGGTGGCCATTTCACCTTTATGCGAAGCTTCTCTAGTGCGTACACTATTTATGAAGGGAAGACACATAAATTGTGAGCAGATAAGAGTGGAGGCATGCCTCTTTCGTTCCGCTAAGTCCCTGTATGTGGCCTAGACGGCTCTTTCGCATGTCGAGGAGATGGTGGGATGGATGTTCTGACGTAGGGTTGATACCTTTCTCGGTTGGGACGGGGACCTAATTGATCTTTTCGCCCGTCGTTATGACAATCTTTTCTCGACTCCATTTGAACTGATGTCAACCATTGAGTCGGACCGTGGGAGGGTATTTCATGAGCCTGCTTAATAACTCTTCGGTTGCTATCGACCCGTTCCTGTTCAACCCATTCTGGAAAGCTACTACTGATATCCCTTCTGATACATTTGACAGGCTCATTCTCACCCTGTTAAACTGGGCGAGAAAGTCATTGAGTCCCTCGCCAAGCGATTGCCTAATGGAAAATATATCATTCACCCTGGCCTCCACCTTTTTAGCCCCGACATGGGCGGTGACGAACTTGTCAGCCATTACTTCGAACGTTGTTATTGACTGTGCCGGCAATTGTGAATACCAGGTTAAGGCTCCCTCTGTTAGGGTTTTACTGAACTTTTTCAGTAACACTGATGGTACTTGCTCCTTCGAAAGGCCGTTGCCCAACAGTGGTGTAAGTGTTACCTGTTTGGGGGGCGGGCTGTTCGTTGGTGATTGTTGTGGTGTCTGCTTACGCGATGTTTCTGTTCTCCCTTTGAACGGGTTTGTCGAGTATGTTGTTTAGAGTGCTTGTCAGCCACTCTTCTAGTTATTTTTTCACTACTGGTGGTACTTCCTCAGCTATAGACGTGGAGGCTCCCCTTTCGCGTGAAGCGGTTATACTTTTGTAAGGGGGAGGTGAATCACTCCGCCTGGGTATAGCACTTGGCGTCACCTTCTTGTTATCTTCTCTGCCATCTTCGTTGATGGTGTTCAAAATGTTGGTAGTGACGCCTGCTATTGCTTTCAGTCTTGCATCTCCTTTTCCTGCCACCGTTAGTTTGTGCAAACGAAGAAGAATGTTTCCCTTTTTTTTTAATCTAGAAGGAACTAAAATATCAACTAAAACCTCCCCACAGATGACGCCAAATTGTTTGAGCAAAAAGAGTGTTAAACCTTTTCGTTGAATCAATTAATGATATATTAAAGAGTGAGTCTTAGTTCAACTTAATAAATTGTAGACCAGATACGACAAGATACTTGCGAGGTGAACAATGCTCAAGAGCATTAAATAACGGATTTAATGCTCGATGATTGACAGTAAATATGACATGAATATGTGATAAATGTAGATAATGGCAATAAATGTAATAAGAAAGGATCTACCACCCAATTATTGTATGATTGGAATGTTCCTTTCTTCTATCAGCGACGTGGAAAGGTAAGAAGTGAAGATGGATATGGAATCTTTGGATCTTATAAACAAAGATTTGAACAACGTGTACTTGAATAAGTTAATCAGTGAACAAGACAACTTTTGTATATTCTCTTTTGTCAACCTTTACAATGTGCTCTTATCAAAAAGTGAAGATCCCTTTTTGTTCTCTATCTCTTCCTATTTATAGGGAATATTTCCCCAAAACCCTAAAAAGTACAGCATAAAGAATATCCAAAAGAATACTCTTTATATATTCTTTATGTCTATCTCTGAACCTATGTTGCCGTTATTTTTTCATCTCGGCTACCCGTTTTTGGCACCAGCCTTTTTGAGAGCAATCTTCAGTCGTTATACCATGGTCGATCCCGTCCTTTGTCTTGTTTATCCGTTACCGCCGAGTCGTCAAATTTGAACCTATACACTCCTTTCGTTTAGGTAATTATATGGTCCTTCTGAATTAAATCATATATGTCATGTTCCGGCACGTAGTTATAGCTTACTTAAAACCCCAATGGATTATGCAATTATGGAAATTAATGAGGAAAATAACCCTATAACCATTGAAATGGAGAAGGGATCAAAGGAAAATTAAAAAGCGTTTTCCTTCGTTTAGTTCTTTGAGAAAACAGAACTAATGAAAAAAAGCGTATAGGAGTGTTTATTTTTTTGTTAATTCCCAAGTCAAACAAGGGATTAAGCTATCTTCCTAGTATGTCAAGTTAAAAAGGTCATTCCATAAGTAACATGACTAAGATTTGTTGAACTCTACTGAGAGGGTGAAACACTGAACGATTATCTAACGCGCCGAGTTCTGCGCCAAGTAAGATAGTATATACCAAACATTATTTTGGAATGCAGATGAATTAAATTGTGCCGATTAATTAGGCAAAGGATTAGTTGCGCCGAAAATTATTAACTTTATATTTAATATGTAAGATTTGGAAGAATGTGGTGACTAAGCATAACGATGGAGAAGCCAATAATTTGTGGGCTCTATTGCCCGTTTTGATAATAATAATTATAATAATAATAAGGGATATAATAATAATAATAATAATAATAAGAGGGAAGATTAATAATAATAATAATAATAATAATAATAATAATAATAATAATAAGAGGAAGGATTAATAATAATAATAATAATAATAATAATAAGAGGAAGGATTAATAATAATAATAATAATAATAATAATAATAATAATAATAATAATAATAAGAGGAAGGATTAATAATAATAATAATAATAATAATAATAATAATAATAATAATAATAATAATAATAATAATAATAATAATAATAATAATAATAATAATAAGAGGAAGGATTAATAATAATAATAATAATAATACTTCGCCCTCTCTCGTTCTTTATCCAAATTCTATCATTCTCTTTTTGTAGGGCTTGGATGTCTTGAGAACCAGTAGAATTTATGGTTATTAGATAATTCCCGATGATGAAAAAGGAAGGAATGCTAAATTATTGTAAATGTCAATTATAATTGATGAGTCGTCCAATTTAGAGCTGTGTTATGCAATCAAATTATTTTCCAGTTTTTACAAGGATTTTTGTATTTATCCGTTGGTTGTTTATGGGACATTTTCTTTTTCGTTTGGTGATTTCATTTTATGCTTACTTACGTTTAATAACATTAGGTAACGGTGCTCAAAATCTGGAGAGTCTCTGCAAATTTTACCCCACTATAGTCTATATACGAGTATTTCTGATTTTCAAAATTATAGCATGAACATAATGTTGTTGATAGTGTCTTTGTATAGTCTATCCCTTGTACTTGAGAATCCCGGAAGCAAGAGCAAAATACAGAAAAATAAAACAAGCTACCTATTACAATAGAAAAAGATAATTTGAAAGTGTAAATCTTTTTTTTTTTTTACACAATGGGTATATATCAGGGGCGAAGTTATGTGTAATTAAGGGTGGTCAACTGAACATCTTTTCTCAGAAATATTATATTGTGTATAAAATAAAATATTAGTACTTATTATTAATTAAAAATAGACTTTAAACATCCTTATATAACCCACTAACAAAAAGTGCTGGAATTTTGAACACCTTTATTGAATTTTTGATTTAGATATTATTATATAACTCATAGGAAATCAACTAGGGGAGACGCTGTAAAGTGCCAGCTGCTCCGTATAACTCGTAAATATAATGGAAATAGCGGTTTGTGTAGAGGCACAGAATTTACGTGTCCACTGACGCTGCTCTTAAATTACTTGGTGTTATCCACGTGTCAGCTCAGCTTACGTGGACAACAGTGAATACCAATGAAAATTTCTGTTATTGAGCTAGAGAAAAAGGAACATATAATGGAATGTATTTATGTGGATGCTATTCTCCCCATGAAGAGAGTACGTTAAAGAAATTTCACTAGTCGTTAATTTGTCAAACACGAAATTTATACAAAGAATAGTGTCCGGTATTTCGAATTGTTGGTAATATGTTTTGTTGAGGGGAGGGAGTTTAGCTCTGAAACAAGTTAGCAGTCTGTTTTGCGCAACTCTATCAATTATACCCTCACGAAACTGGTACACGGGCACTAAAACCTGCTCCAGAATTGTGAGATTACTTCCAAATATTTGGAATATTACGGAAAAAAAAAAGAAATTTGTAGCTACAGTTGTGGGCTTGCCAATTTTTTTTGGGAGTAATATATGGAAGAATCTATTATCTAACTATGGTTAAGAGCTTGCTTTAATTAATTGAATTTAAACCATTGATATTAAAATGAGGCACATGTCACTTATCCAAGTGAGAACTTGGGGAAATGGAGTCATTAGGAAATGGAGAAGAGTTGGATTCTATATTTTTACCCTCACGAAACTGGTACACGGGCACTAAATATTACTTCCTCCAGTTCAAAATAAGTGATTTTTAGCTGTTTTCACGTAGATTAAGAAATTTACCTTTTAACATTAATTAGCAATGAAATTGACCATATTAATCTTTACTATCTTTTCACATAAATACTCCTAACACATATTTCAACACTATTTACTTCAAGAGCAATGTAGAAAAAAATAATTAATTCGTTCTTAAAATTTGAAAATACTTATTATGAACTATAAAAAATCACTTATTTTGGACCGGAGGAATTAATGAATGAAGTCAATTGTAATAGTGATGGCAATTGACGAGCCGCGGAAGTAGTAACCGCTATAAGTTGGTAGTTAAGTCTTCGGTTTGTTGCGCAGCTATCTCAAGTTAATGAAAATGACAACGCGTTTTAGTTAAAAGTCACTTTTCCAACCTCTACCCTCATTTCTCAGCACCTTCGCAACAAGCACAATACCCTCTCTCAATTATAAGTATATATATTGCCTCTCTCTTCTCCTACATTCCATCCGAAAGTACGTCTAACACTAAACAGAAAAAAACAATGTCTTCTTCTTTCGGTTTGAAATCGACCCATTTCATTTTAAAGCTTTTTCTATTGGTTTCTTTCATCCATGTGTGCTTTGCTTCAGGAAAGCTCACAGCTTTAGTCCAAGAACCACAAAATCAACTATTGCAGTACCACAAAGGTGCACTTCTTTCCGGTAAAATCTCTGTCAATCTAATTTGGTATGGCAAATTCAAGCCATCCCAAAGAGCCATTGTCTCTGATTTCATTACTTCCCTTTCTTCTTCAACTCCATCCAAAACTGATCCATCAGTAGCCAAATGGTGGAAGACCACAGAAAAATACTATCATCTCGCCAATTCCAAAAAGTCCCTTTCACTCTATTTGGGGAAACAAGTGCTTGTCGAAAATTATTCCCTAGGAAAATCACTGACCCAGAAACAAATTGTACAATTGGCATCAAAGGGTGAACAGAAAGATGCCATTAACGTTGTTTTGACCGCCTCCGATGTTGCAGTCGATGGGTTCTGCGTCAATCGCTGTGGAACCCATGGGTCTTCTAAAGGTGCTACTATTAGGGGCAAGACTTACAAATTTGCTTATATTTGGGTTGGTAACTCAGACACTCAATGCGCTGGCTACTGCGCTTGGCCATTCCACCAGCCCATTTACGGACCACAAAGCCTACCCCTGGTTGCACCAAACAACGATGTGGGTGTTGATGGTATGGTAATTAATTTGGCTAGCTTATTGGCTGGGACCGCAACGAACCCATTTGGAAATGGATATTACCAAGGAGAGGCAGATGCACCATTGGAAGCTGCATCTGCTTGCCCTGGTGTCTATGCTAAAGGTGCTTACCCTGGCTATGCTGGAGATTTGTTGGTGGACAAAACTACAGGTGCTAGCTACAATGCACACGGTACAAACGGAAGGAAATACGTGCTTCCCGCCTTATATGATCCTGCTACATCTACATGTTCAACTCTAGTCTAGAAAGAAAACAAGCATTTACAAAGTAGGATATATTATAATCGAACATAGAGGCGTAAGATAGAATTTGTTGATTCTTTCATTTGTTATGGATATGATAATATAAGAGAGTACCTCCTAATCTTCTTGGTTTCTTTCCCTTTTGTTTTCTGCACTTCTTATTTTTACTACTAAAACCAGGTAATGTGATTCAGCAATATGCATTGATACAAGTTTAGAAGGACAAAGCCAGTCAATAAATAAATGAATTGGGATAAAATCAAAAAAACTTCAGAAACAAATTTTTGGTTCAGAAATCATGTAATGAAAACGTGGGATAAGAAGCTATTAAAAGGTGAAATAAATCTACAACTCCTTAAACTATCCAACATATTTCAATTAAACATTCGAACTAAGGCATGTTTTCGATTGATTATCTGAAAACATGATAAAGTGTTCCTATTAAACACTTCCGGCTCAAAATTTGAAAAAGCTTTCGCGTGTGTTCTCAAGAGCCCATTACATGAATAAGTTAATCACTTAAAATGTGACACCTTCTTTAATTATACACATCAGATACAAGCATTTGCTATAAAAAAAAACTCGGTCAATTAAAAAACATTCCCCCTCCATTAAATAAAAGTCCGCTCCGTTAGGAAAAAACAAGAGCCATTTTCCAAAATCACCTCAACGAATGTTTCATATATATATTTTATTAGTGTTCAAATGCTCAACTGGAACATGGCTTAGTTCGAATATCTAAATAATATATATTGACAAATTTAAGGGGCCATAGATGTAATCTGCCTTATTTTAATATATATATACCAAAAACAAACCAGAACTTGCTCAAAAACTGATACAGACATACAGTTTAATTTGTTTCTGAGTTATTTTTCTAATAATTTTCAACAAATTAGCCCAAAATCATATCAAAGCCGAATTGAAATGAATATGTTATAGTAGCTTCTTTTAAGACACGAATAAGTATTCTCATGAGCATTACAACTTCTTTTAAGATGCGAATTTAGAAAGAGTAGAATTTTTTTTAATGGTAAATAGCTCGGGTGACGGTACTTTTAAAACTGAAAAGGACAAATAGAATTCAATTCATATTCATGCTAATAAAGAGCAGATCTAATACAATCGGGAAAGTGTATAAGTACCCAATTTTGAGGCCACTGTTAAGGGTTTTTTTTTTCTTTTTTTTTTTTGTGTGTAATTTTGCCAATTTCGAACACAAAATCAAACTTACGTGATTGAAGCAGCACAATTTGCGTCTAAAATTACAAATTGTCTAAAGTTGGAAAGTCACAGTCATATATTGTGACTTCAGACCAAGACATCTTTAAGTGCATGCAAAAAATTGGTTGCACTTCAGACACATACGTCTTAAGTATATCTCAAATGCAAATTTTGCACTTACGACGTTTTAATATGAATTACAACCAATTTCTTGCATGCACTTAAGACATTTTACCTAAATTGCAAAAATTGTACTTATAATGTACTTAAGACGTCTTAGTCTGGCGTCCAAATTGCCCATATACTGAAACTTGTTTGAATTTCAATAGTTCAATACACGATTCAAGGTCTAAATCTACTCCAAATAAGCTCAAATTTGAAATATTACTTCCAAATATCATAAAGAATAAAATCATAATCATTTTTTATCAAAATAATAATAAATCTAGTTAAACCATTTTGCAACTAAGACGAAGAAACCCTAAACAATAGCAAAGAAAAGAACCACAACGGTTCACTACCTTACAACACCATAAATCACCGTAAAACCTGCTTACTAATACCATGTAAATCCACTATCACCTCTGTTTTTACAGCAACTAAGAAGAATAAGAAAAGAATAAAAACAGAGAAAAAACAATTTGTCTGAAGTTAATTGAACTTTGGGTACCGGTTAAACTTTTTAAACTAGAAAAGCTTTTTCGAGAAACTGTCCAAACAAACAAGTAACAGCCTGAGGATGATCTTATACTCTAGGCCCAGGGGTTTCCCTAATTGATGATAGCATTTTTAATGTGGGTACATTTTTTAGGTCAGATGTTTTGTAAGCTGGTGAAAACAACAGTTCAATAGTGAAATTTCATTTGGAGTTGAGAAGAACGAACTTACGCGTGTATTTTGGGGTAAACTCTGTTCCTTCTATTATTTTCTTTATACTTTAATTTATAAAAACTTTTTATCTTAGCTGCATCGGCCCACTTAATTGAATTAAAAGCTTTCGTCACCTACTTCATCATTAGTCTAAACAACAACTAATTAATCATTAATTTTGCAATTAACTTGTTTTTGAAATTGAATTAAGTCACGAGCCATGTGTTTAGTTGCTCTCTGTTTGAGGATTGAGCCCAACTATAACTTATTTAGAATGGATCGAAAATATTTTTTGTAAGTTCCATTACAAATCTTCAGAATATCCAATTAATCACGTTGTGCGTGTTTAATACTAAGAATTTGGATTAGTCGGATTTTAATGCAAGTATTGACCATCCGACTCGGACGAAGAAAAAACGTGTTTAGCCAGCGATTGTGTTTCTATGTCTGATTTAATATTCTAGTGGCGGCTTCCACCAAAAAGAAAAGGATAAGAGTAGGTGACAAAGTTAACGAAGTCACATCTATTTTCCTCGCGCAATTGATGAAAGAGCGTTCTCGTTTGTGGGGAGTATGGCAGACAGTGGAAAGGATTATTATAAAACTTTTCGGCGGGCAGAAGCCGCATGCAGCTGGCGGTCGTAGCCATTATCCCGTGGCCATGGGTGTGAGCCCACAAGGCGCGTCTTTGCCTTTACGTTATCGACATGTCTCCTTTATTCTCTCATGGCAATATTTTCCAAACCTTAGACCCACAATTCTAATCAATACTAAGGTCAATAACCTTACAAATCTGCCACATACTGTCATGTTCTAGATTGGCCTTCCCTCATTAATGCCCTCTCCGGTTAGTTTGGTACTTGGTTCTCAAGTCAAGTCATCACTACACCACTTAAATTCTTGCTACTACTCACACACAATGTACCGTTTTCATTACTCCATATTAACGCGTTGCGTAGCAGCTGGCCCTTTACAACTTCACCCGCTCCCCGACTCCCACCTTTTATGTGGTTTTGTTTTCTCTTAAGTACCACTGTAATTTCAAGTTTTCATCAATGCCGAAATCAAAGATTTATAGAAGGAATTTAAAAAATAGAGCTAAATGTCACATTTAATTTTGATTACGTGACGTCAAATAATTTTTGAATTCTGTCATATATTAGAATCTTCAGTGAGATTCATCCCCTCTTGTGTTGTGTAAGTATGCAAAATATATACTATTTAATAAGGGGGGAAAATAGAAAACTCTTATTTGTTTAACTTGCATGAAATAAAACGTTGTTCCTCCGGAAAAACTTCTAGAGATTGACGCGAGATTCAAAGTCATGGAAATTGTCACGACCCAAACCCCTGTTAGTAAATTGTATTTGTAAGATAATTTTGGAGAAAATAAAATAATATATAAACAAAACAGAATTTAATCCGAGCTCATTGAATTCACAGTGTTTCCTTAAGGAACTTAATTCCCTCCTAGTATCCAAGGTTGTGGATTATTTCCTCCTACGATAGAACAAATTACACACTGGTGTAGCAGTACTCCAAATCCCAGTGTTTAGATCGGTAGAAAATCACACTTACTGTTGTTTTCTTTGTAGTTAAAACAATATAGAAGAAAGGAGAAGAACTTAGAAATATATGAAAAATCTAAGAGAATGAGCTACAATTTATAGCCTCAATCTGTTAAGTTCAAACGAAGAGGTTTAACTCTTTAGAGGTTAGTTACGTAAAATGGCCATAACGTAAATGGCTATTTACGCAAATCAAAACGGGTAGAGGAAACATTTTCCGTTACAAAAATGGACGGGAAAATTCAATGAAACGGATAATTTAGATTTAATATTAATTTTCCGTTACAAACACAGATATTTAATAATATTACGTTAATATTTATTATTAATAAATAAATTTGGTCCAAAAAATTAATCAATCAATCAATCATTTGACTGAATCCGAAGCTGAAGCCGAAGCCAAGCCGAGAGAGCGACGACGACGACGGCGCGAGGCTTGCCTTCTTCTTAACTCTTTAAGAGCTAAAAGGAGAGCAATTGTATATATGCCCATCAAAAATCTTTTCCTCTTCCAATATGGGACAATGTCCCATTGTCAAGGAGAGAAACTTAAAATTTTTATTTTTTCTCTATTTCTCATTCACCCTCTTTTAAGCTTATTTTAGCTTAAAAATCTCAACAATCTCCCACATGAATGGGGAATGGCTATACCACGAAAATATGCATGAAAAACTCTGTGATTCGCAAGCAAGAATTAATCGCATCTGGATAAGTAGGTTTCCCTTTGAACTTTCCGTAGTGAACTTATGTCGGATATACTCGGTCAATCGGTAGATTTAATATCTTTGAACCGTCGAACTTTGGTGTATACCTAGACAACTATAAGTCACACAATCAACCCTTGACCGTTTTTGGTTCACATTGTTGTGTTCATTTCAGCCATGAACACCGCCTGGTTTCATAAGTGCATAGAGAACTGGCCTTACAGAATTCTTCTTGAAGCGACTAACACTTCACACTTATATAGGTGATTTCTAAACGTGTCATCTCGTAGATACACTATTTGATATACCCCGTATCAACTTTAGAAATCATTAAAAAGCCTTAATGCTTTATCTTTGGTACTGAACATTGTCTCATCACGAGAATGGACCAAAATTTTAGTTGACAAAGTTAAACTGTCATTAATGACTTTATTTGATCTCCTTGAACCTAGAATGGACCAGAATATTTACTGTAGTGCAAAGCAAAGTCCTAGGTATGTTCTAAATATTCCAAAACTTGTTTCATTGTCATCCAATGAGATTGACCTGGATTGCTCGTGTATCGACTCAATTTACTTATAGCACAAGCTATATCTAGTCGTGTACACTTCATGATATACATTAAGCATCCCAACATACGAGTATAATCCAATTGTAATATGCTTTGGCCTATGTTCTTTGCTAATGCAAGATTCACGTCAATTGAAGTCTTTGTAACTCTAAATCTTAAGTGCTTGAATTTTTCAAGTATTGTCTTAATATAATGAGATTGTGACAATGTCAGACCTTGAGGAGTCTTATGGATCTTAATCCCTAGAATTAAAGCAGCAACTCCCAAGTCCTTCATATCAAACTTGCTAGTTAGCATACGCTTAGTTGCATTTATGTTGGCAATGTCATTACTCATTATCAGCATATCATCCACATATAGGCAAATAATGACTATGTGATTTGGAACATTTTTAATGTACACACATTTATCAGATTCATTTATCTTAAAACCATTTGACAACATTATTTGGTCAAATTTCACATGCCATTGTTTGGGTGCTTGTTTTAGTCCGTAAAGGGACTTAACAAGTCTACATACCTTTTTTCTTTACCTGGAACCACAAACCCTTCAGGTTGTTCCGTGTAGATTTCTCTCCAAATCTCCATTCAAGAAGTTCGTCTTAACGTCCATTTAATGAATTTCAAGACCATAAACTGCATCTAATGCTACTAACATTCGTATGGACGTAATTCTTATAATTGGAGAGTATGTATCAAAGTATTCAAGACCTTCTTGTTGTCTATACCTTTTGACTACAAGTCTTGCCTTAAATTTATTGATAGTGCTATCATCTTTCATTTTCCTCTTAAAAATCTATTTATAACAAGGTTTATTTCCAGAAGGAAGATCAACCAATTCCCATGTATGGTTGTTCAATATGGATTCTATTTCACTATTGACTGTCTCTTTCCAAAACAATGATTCCGAAGAAGACATAGTTTCTTTAAATGTTCGAGGCTCATTTTTCAATAAGAAAGTTGCAAAATCAGGTCCAAATGAAATAGACATTCTTTGACGTTTACTACGTCTTGGATCCTCCTGATTAAATGTACTTTCTTTTGTTTCTTCCCTAGGTCGTTTAGATCCTTCACCAATCGACTCACATTCCTTTTTATACGGATATATATTTTCAAAGAACTCAGCACTATCTGATTCTATAACCATATTATTATGAATGCCGGGATTTTCTGATTTATGAACCAGAAATCGATATGCTTTTCTATTGGTCGCATATCCTATGAAAACATAATCAGTTGTTTTCAGTCCTATTTTTACCCTTTTGGGTTTAGAAACTTGCACTTTTGCCAAACACCCCCACACTTTAAAATAATACAAGTTAGGCTTCCTTCCTTTCCAATTTTTATATGGAATGAATTGTGTTTTGCTATGGGGTACTTGATTTAGTATTCAGTTAGCCGTAAGAACGGCTTCCCCCCACAAGTTTTGTGGCAAACCAGAACATATCAACAATGTGTTCATCATCTCCTTTAATGAACAATTTTTTCTTTCCGCAATCCTATTGGATTGGGGCGTGTAATGGGTCGTTGTTTGATGAATAATTCCATATTGTAAACATATTTCTTCAAAAGGAGATTCATATTCACCACCCCTATCACTTCTTATCATTTTGATTTTCTTGTTAAGTTGCGTTTCAACTTCATTTTTGTATTGCCTGAATGCATCTATTGCTTCATCTTTCCTATTAAGTAAGTAAATATAGCAATATTGAGTACTATCGTCAATAAAAGTTATGAAATACTTCTTTCCACCGCGAGATGGTATTGACTTCATGTCGCAAATATCTATGTGAATCAAGTCTAAAGGATTTGAATTCCTTTCAGCTGACTTATAAGGATGTTTAACATACTTAGATTCAACACATATTTGACATTTTGATTTGTCGCATTCAAACTTAGGCAATACTTCCAAATTAATCATTTTCTGCAAAGTTTTATAATTGATATGACCCAAACGTGTATGCCATAAATCATTTGACTCAAGCAAGTAAGAAGAAGTTGAAATTTTATTATTCTCAACGACCATTACATTCAGCTTGAAAAGGCCCTCAGTGAGGTAACATTTTTCTACAAACATTTCATTCTTACTTACTACAACCTTATCAGATGCAAAACATATTTAAACACGTTCTTAACGAGAAGTCAAGAAGAGACTAAGTTCTTCCTAATCTCGGAAACACGAAGGACGTTGTTCAGAGTCACCACCTTGCCAGAAGTCATTTTTAGAAATATCTTCCCATATCCTTCAGTTTTGGCCATTGCAGAATTTCCCATAGAAAACGTCTCTTCGGGTCCAACGGGAGCATATGCTGCAAACACTTCTCTAACAGCACAAACATAGTGAGTGGCTCCAGAATCAATCTACCACTCCTTAGGATTTCTCACCTGGTTGCATTCAGAAAGCATAACACATAAGTCATTAATATCTTCGTGTTTTTCAATCATGTTTGCTTGACCCTTCTTCTAGTCTTTCTTCGGAGCACGACACTCTGTAGATTTGTGTCCACCTTTTCCACAGTTGTAGTAATTTTCGTTGAACCGCTTTTTGCTTGGGTTGCTTTTCGGTCCAGAAGCCCGCTTCCTCTTTCTCTTATTTTGAGGAGTATCATCAACAATGTTTGCTCCCATTATTGGTGAGTTTCCACGGCCTCTCTTTTCAGCAGCTTTGTTGTCCTCTTCAATTCTCAACCGAACAATGAGATCTTCAAGCGACATCTCCTTGCATTTGTGTTTCAAGTAGTTTTTTAAGTCCTTCCATAAATGAGGCAACTTCTCAATTATCGCTGCAACTTGGAATGCTTCATTGATGGCAAGACCTTTAATGAAAATTCTGTTTGTAAAAATACTAAAATTACTACTTTCAATATCAATATTAATTCTACTTATACCTTCCGCAAAGAGATCGTGAATAATCACTTGCAATTCATGGCTTGGATAATAACAGACTTACTATCTACCATTTTGTAGTCCAAAAATTTAGCGGCAACAAATTTCTTCAACCCGCCATTTTTAGTTTCGTATTTTCTTTCAAGCGCAATCCACAGTTCTTTTGATGTCTCCACACCACTATAGACGTTATACAGATCGTCCTCCAGTCCACTAAGAATGTAATTCTTATATAGGAAATCAGAATGCTTCCACGCCTTAATCACGAGAAAATGTTCATTTTCTGGATTTTCGTCGGGCAGAACAGGAACATCTTCCTTAAAGAACTTCTGTAGACTTAAAGTCGTCAAGTAGAAGAGCATCTTCTACCGCCACTACTTGAAATCAATCCCGGAAAATTTTTCAGGTTTTTCTACCGGTACCAATGCCGGTGTTGTTCGGCTTGTCGATGCATTGACAGTCACCATAGGAACAGTCCGGTTCCCATTGTCATTCGTCATTTATGTAAAAGAATGACACAAACAAATGTTAAAATTACGTAGATTTTAATCTCCAACGGAGTAAAAAACCACAAAGGTTTTAGTCTCCAGAAACAATGAATATAACACAAATACAGAAAATAGTTAAATTCCTTAAGCTTGTTAATAAACTGTATTTGTAAAATAATTCTGGAGAAGATAAATAACATATAAACAAAAATGTAAACGAAACAGAATTTAATCTGAGTCCACTGAATTCATAGTATTTCTTTAAGGAATTTAATTCCCTCCTAGTACCCAAGGTTGTGGATTATTTTGTCCCAGGATAGAATGAATTACACACTGATGTAGCGGTACTTCAAACCCCAGTGTTTCAGCGAACACAAAGATCTGTAGCAAATCACACTTAATGTTGCTTTCTTTGTAGTTAAAACAATGCAGAAGAAATAAGGAAAACTCAAAAATTCGTATGGAAAATCAGAGAGAATTAGCTTAAATTTATAGCCCCAACCTATTGAGTTCAAATGAAGAGGTTTAACTCTTCAGAGGTCAGTTACATAAAACGGCCATAATGTAAATGGTCATTTACACAAATTAAAACGGGTAGAGGAAATGTTTTCCGTTACAAAAACGGACTGGCAAATTCAATGAAACGGATAATTTGGATTTAATATTAATTTTCCGTTACAAACACGGATATTTAATAATATTACATTAATATTTACTATTAACAAATAAATTTAGTCCAAAAAATTAATCAATCAATCATTTGACCAAATCTAAATCCGAAGCCGAGTCGAGCAAGCGACAATGACGGCGTGAGACTTGCCTTCTTCTTAACTCTTTAAGAGCTAAAAGAAGAGCAACTGTATATATACCCATCAAAAACTTTTTCCTCTTCCAATATGGGATAATGTCCCATTGTCAAGGAGGGAAATTTAAAATTTTTCATTTTTCCTCAATTTCCCATTCACCCTCTTTTAAGCTTATTTTAGCTTTAAAACCTCAACAACCCCACTATAGGCCGTGATGGCGTGCAACATCGCCGTTAGGCAAGGCAACGATAAACTATCTATTTAATTACTCAATTTGTTTCTTTTAAAATCATGAATTTTATTTAATAGAGGAAACATAGTATAAAAGGTTATAGCGAAATAAAGCATGAAATAGAATATAAGAGTGAAATAATGATATTAAGAGACAAAACAAACCGTAAATGTTTACTAGCAATTTTCAAACCCCGGTGTCACAAGTGCACGAGCATCTAATAGAATATACAAAAAAAACCTATAACTATTGTCTGAAGCAGAATAGACAGAAATAATAAATACAACAATAGGAGGCTCCAGGTGCTGCAAAACAGAGCATGAGAAGCAGCTCACCACTATGCCTCCAGGTAATGCGGATGCGCGCCTGGACGAACACCAGATGTACCTGCCTCAGAACTTGCACAATTTGTGCAGAAGTATAGCATGAGTACGTAAATAACGTGTACCTAGTAAGTATCTAGACTAACCTCGAAGATGTACTGACGAGGGGTCGACTTCGACACTTACTAGTGGTGAATATATATAAAGTGCAAGAATTATAAATAGGCATGAAATACAATAGTAACAATGGAATAAGAAGCAATAGATAAGTGATTCTTTAACAAAAATAACAATTAAAGGTCCCTATATATCACATGCCAATTTCAACAAACAAGGGCCATCAAGTAATTATAATTCTCAAGTTATGAAGGAAATATCGAGTGTAATCGAACTCTTAGCGACATCATGCACGAGTTATGCCGAGATCGTACGGTCCGATTCATAACAATCGTGTAATACGCTACCGAGATTATACAGTCCAATCCATGGATGCATCTCTTTATATATAAATATTTTTGAGGCGTTCGGCCCAATCCACAGGAATCGAATAACGCTTCGGACTAAGGAACATACGTTCTCAACACCAAGATAAGCACATAAAGGAATGCAAATTTTCTATAAATAATTGAATATTCTGCCAAAACTCAAGATAACGAAGCTCGGTCTAATATAATCTTTAATCAAGTTTCATTTAGTAATACAAGTAATTAAACTACCAAGTTGGGTTCAAATAATATAAATATTGCATGATAAAGTCCTATGTCTACCCAGACATAACATGATTTTAGCTACGTATGCACTCTTGTCACTTCGTGCGTACGTAGCACCCGCAATTATTAATAAATAACAATTTAAATACCTATGGGGTTAATTCCCTCATACGAGGTTATGCAAGAGACTTACCTCGCTTCCAAGTTCACTACTCGGCTCTTCAACCATACTAATTGCCTCAAATCAGTACCAAGCAATCCAAAACTAGCCAAAGTTCGTACAAACTAATCAATATATGCTCAAAAGTACATAGTTTAACTATTAGAGTAATTACCAAATAAAAATTTAGAAGATTCCTAAAATTCATTCCCGTGCCCGGACTCTAAAAATTTTCCTACATAAATATTGCCCATAACCTCACAAACACAAATATATAATTTCTACTCAATTCCATAATTATTTTCGTGGTCTAAACCCATTTTTACCAAAACTTAAATTTTTAACAAATCCTATAATTTCTACAATTTACAAGTTAAAATCTACCAATAATATATGTATTAAACTCACATTAAGTAGAAATCACTTACCTTAGAATGTTATGTGAAAAATCCCTCTCCAAGAGCTCCAAAATCGGCCAACTCAAAGTGAAATGAGAGAAAATGAGCTAAGTCCCGATTTAAAACATGACACTGCCCAGGCATTCCTTCATCACGATCACCACAACGCCTTCGCGATCATGAAGGCAAACTGCCAAGGCCCGTAAAATATACTTCGCAAACGCAAGGCAGGCCCCCGCGAACGCGAAGGCTTGCCTGACCAAAGCTGCGGGAACGCGGCCACACCTTCACGTACACGAAGGGCAGTTGACCAGCTGACCCCAGGCCTAATTTCTCCTACGCAAACGCAATGGCCAGTGGCCTGAGCATCACGATCGTGAGATCCGAATTGCGAACGCATAGAACAATGTTTCCCCCAGCTCCATTCTTTCATCGCGAAGGCGAGGCCTTCTCCGCGTTCACGAAGAAGGAAAATAGAACGACAAATTTTCAGAAATTTGGACTTAGCTCCGGGAGGTCTGAAACTCACCCGAGCCACCCGGGACCCTGCGCAACTATACCAACAAATCTATAAATATAATACGGACCTGCTCGAAGCCTTGAAACACATATAACAACATTGAAACTAAGAATCACACTCTAAAACCAAATTAATCAACTTATGAACTTCAAACTTCTTCAACTAGCTCTGAATGCGATGAATCATACTTATACAACTTGGAATGACACCAAATTTTGCGTACAAGTCATAAATCACCATATGGACCTATCCCAGGCTTGGAATCTCAAACGGACACCGATAACACTAAAGTCTAGTTCAAACCAAATTTAAAGAACTTAAAACCCTTCAGGGCATCAACTTTCAATATTAAGCGCTGAAACGCTCCCGGATCACCCGCAACTCGATCCGAACACATACCCAAGTCCAAAATTATCGTACGAACCTATTGGAACCATCAAATCCTGGTTCCGAGATTGTTTACTCAAAATGTTGACTCAGGTCAAACTTGGCCACGTTAGGCCACTATTAAGGAACTAAGTGTCCCGATTTCTACCCGAATCCTTCCAAAACCAATCCAACCATTCCTGCAAGTCATAAAATAGTAAAAGCATATACAGAGAGTCTTAAATAGGGGAATGTTGCACGACCCTAATTTCTCCTCCGTAGGATGTCGTGATGGCACCTAGTCTCTATGACTAGGTAAGCCTAACAATTAATAATAACTGAATAGATAAAATTAACAAGTTACTGAAAATAACTGAATAATTGATAAAAACCTTCCGAAAATAGAATCTCACAATACACACCCCAAAATCGATGGGACTGAGTCATAAGCTTTATACAGTAAAAACTAGGATAGCTATTACATTACTGTCCAAAAGAACTACAACAGTAAACAAAATAAAAAGGGAAGGTGATTCCGAGGCCTGCGAACGTGGAGCAGGTATACCTTGAAATCTCCCAAAGCAGCAACTTTATCAACTCTAGCGTCCGGCATGGGCAAACGTACCTGAATCTGCATAAAAATGTGTAGAAACGTTGTGTGAGTACATCATAACAGTATCCAGTAAGTATCGAGCCTAACCTCAGTAGAGTAGTGACGAGGCCAAGTCAAGACACCTACTAGGATGTAAAATAGACAGTATGAAAATGTAATTCGGATATGTAATAGAAACTGAAGAAACAACTGATACGAAAAAATATAATAGCATGAACTAGTACCAGAAAACAATAATAGTAATAGCATAAAAGAAGCAACTAAAGGGGCTATAATGATCATGTACGGACAACAGCAGATAGAACAATAAATAATAAAACAACAAGAATTTTTTCCCACCAAAACACTTTGCAACATGAAATAAACAACAAGAATCACATCGAGGTACCACCTCATGTATAATGAAATCAAAACGAAGGTACCGCCTCGTATAATCAAGAATCATGACCGAGGTACTACCTCGTATTCACATTTCTCAATTTCAATCACAATCTTTCCTTATACCGCCGTGTGAGCCTTACATTTGAAAATAGGTTTTTAAATAGTTTTTCCGAAATAGCTACACGCACTTTAGCCCACCTTATGATGGCGCGTGACTTCACATAGTTCCCCTACAAGCAACACGCACATAAGTCCCACCTTATACTGCCGCATGCATATTACCCCAAGCCTTATACCGCCGCATGCGCGTTAATATTATATCATAATAATAATTCGCATCACACGTGCCCTTATATCACAACTTGCCAACAACAACAATATCAATATTTCCACAACAATAGCTCATGTATCCACCACAACGGATACAAGAATATCAACAACAACAATGAATAAGAAATGCTCAATAAATAGATGTTTTAACAATAACTAACATCACTTCAATGTATTAACGACTTTCACAACTTTCACACCAAATAACTCAACAATGAGAGAAATAATATATAACCACGATATTAGATAAGACTAACTCACAATAAAAAAAATATTTTTAACAATGAGTGTTAAATAATGAAAATCTGTGTAAGGGGATAATATGAACAATTACTTCACGTAACGAAAATTAATATGGAAAGAGATAACACGAAAGTAACTTCAAATAATGATAATTATCAATGAAGAGATAGCATGTAACAATTAAAAGAGGCAGAAAGTTTAACTAAAACATGAGAGCAATTTAGCAAGTAGGATGTAGAACAAGTACTAAACAAGTCAATTAAGACATGTAAGGATAGTCCAATACAATTAAGGAATAAATTGACTATAAGAATTTAGAACATGATATGGCATTTCAATTAAAGCATGAAAATAGTCTAAGTAGCCTAAACTAGTCAAATACTACATGCAACCCGTGCACCCACTCGTCGCCTTACATACACGGATTTCACTTAACACAATTGAATCAAACAAAACCAATCCTAAGGGGTAGTTCCCCCAGACAAAGTTAGGTAAGACACTTACCTCAACTAGGCCAATTCAACACTCGAAAATAACTTTTTCCTTAAAATCTGTCTCCACACAGCTCAAATCTAACCAAAATCGACTCAATATTATCAAACAATGCTAGGGAATTAAATTGCAGTGATAACGTTAAGATCTTTACACTTTTTTTAAAAAGTTAAAAAAAGTCAATCAGGGACCTGCCCGATCAAAACCCGGATCCAATTGTAAATTTCGTCTACCCATGACCTCACGAGTTTATATATGTGCTTAGTTTCAAAATTCGAATCCAAATCGACTCCCAAAACTCATTTTCTTATTTTTCAAGAAACGTGACAAAGTTTCACAAATTTTCACTTTGATTCACATGATTTTGATGTTAAAATCTAAGATATGTTAATGGAATATGATTAGAAATAGATTATAATCACTTACCCAAGGCTTTTAGGTGAAAACCCCCTATCCAAATCGCCTCCTACAGAGCCTAGGGTTCAAAAATAAGACAATGAGAGATAAAATCCCGACTTTCAGGCCTTATGTTCAGCTGCAATTATTGCAATTGCAATATGTGTTCGCAATTGCGATTAAAACCTCGTAATTGAGGCACTAAAGGTCTGGGGAGATTCTTCACAAATGCGAATATGGGTTCGCAATTGCGAACCTTGCTGCATCACAATTGCGGCATAAAACATCGCAAATGCGAACCTAGCCAGCCTAGACTTGCTTCACAAATGCGACCAAGGCATCGGTTTGCGATACCTTGAAGGTCCCTGCTGTGGTCGCAAATGCAACTCTGGTGTTCGCAATTGCGACACCAGAGGGCACCAGATACCGGATTTAAGTTTTCAGTCCAAAAACCTTTCAAAACATGTCTAACACATTGGAGCTCTCGGGTCTCCAAACCAAACATCCTCACAAATCTAAAAGCACCATACAAACTCGCTCACATGATCAAAATACAAAAATAATATCTAAAACTACGAATTGAACTCTAAAATACATGAAATTCAAGGAAATTTTCAAGAACTTCTAGAATTAAAACTAAACATCCGAATCCTATCAAATCAACTCCTAACGATAGCAAATTTTGCAGACAAGCTCTAAACGCCATAACGGACCTATTCCAAGTTCCAAAATTAAATTTCGAGCTCGATAGATAAAAGTCAACCTACGATCAAACTTTTTAACTTTAAATTGCTAAATATCAGCAAATCAATACAAATCAACCTACGGAGTTCCAAAATCAATTTCTAGCATACGCCCAAGTCCGAAATCACAATACGAAGCTATCGGAGCCATAAAAATATAGTTCCGGGGTCATTTTCGTAAAAGTTAAAGTTTGGTTAACATTTTCAAATTTAAACTTCTAAGTCAAGAATCAAGGGTCCAAATCAATCCGAAAGCTTCCCGGAACAAAACTAACCAACCCTGCAAGTCATAGAAGCATAAACACACATGTGTGAAGTAATAAAAAGGGTAACATGTACAATTACACAAAACGACCAATCGGGTCGTTATAAATGGGGATCTAGAAAATAAAACGACCGGTTGGATCATTACAAAAATAGTTGGAATTGGACTTGCATTATAGGCTCAAAGGAGTTAACTATACGATGCATAACAATTAGGCAGGTAATATATATATATATATATATATATACAAATGCCTATATCACTTCCAAGACTCAACAAACCTCACACCCACATGGTACATAACTCACTCAGGATTGGACTCATCAAGACACTCTAGTCAAAGCAGTTAAGCAAAATTAAGATCATACAATTTAAGCTACTTATACAAGAGTAAAAACTGAGCATAAGCGTCAAAACTAAAGTACTCACTATTCTCAAGGAATAACAAAGCCAAGAGATATTGCTTCAATTCAAAACATAACATAAGGTTTCCTACTTCTAACAAAATAAAAACTAACTATACCCGATTCAAACAAAACTCTTGAAAAAGAACCGTGGCACAAAGAAAAACCAAGGGGGAATTACTACACTACCTACAAAGATTTTTTTTTTGTCCTTTTTCTTTAGACTTAAATCCCTCAAGAAAATTGTTTAGGAAATCCATCGTCGGGAAAAGTCCAATTTTTCTACTTTATTTTTATTTTTCTTATTTTTTTAAAAAATTAAGCTACTAAAACTACTACTACTATACTACACCATTTAATTCTACTAAATCTGTAAATAAAAATAAGAAGCTAGCTAACAATAAAAAGAGAAGATACTAATAATATACTAATATAATACTACACAAAGCATAGAGAATCTTCCACCCCACACTTAAAATAGTGCAATGTCCCCAATGCACAAATATCACAAAAATAATAAGGGTGAACAAAAAACTCCCTGAAAGGCCAAAGGCTAAAGCAATCACGACTCACGAAGTACACAGACTTCCCCCATGCATGGTCCTTTGTATGGTCACCCACACTTAGTTCTCACCATCTGGCTCGATTTTGCAAACTTCATATGGGTTTGCTCTCTATGCTAGTAATCCTACAAAATCAAAACAAACACTACAAAAATAATATAATAACAATAAAAATAAAAATAAAAATAAAACAAAGCAGTAAAGTTGAGTTGCCTCCCAACAAGCGCCTAATTTAACGTCGCGACATGATTTAAATCACTTTTTGTCTCCATCTTGAACTTAAAAATTGAGCCCCCAATTTGGCTTCAAGCTTTTTGCTATGCTCTCGGGGGGTGGTGGGACAAATTTAATTGGGCCAAGCAACCAATATCGCATTCTACACTTCTTAGCCTTCAGATGAGGTATGTAATTCTGCCTCTCTGGCATGACGAATTCAAGAATGTAAACAACCGTTCCTCGTCCATTGGCTCCTCCAAAGGCTCAGATGACTCGATTTCCATGTGATCATCCAAACACAATGTTGAAAAATGTATGGAATGAAGAATAATACGCCCTAACTCTAGAATAGTATTACTTTTTACATCCTCATATTTACATGCACTAAACTCTTCAAATATAACATTATCTGCTACCTCGCATGGCTCTAATGTACTTTTCTCAACATGGGCATCATCAACAAACATATGCTCGAATGATTGGCTCTCCACTTTTAGCTCCTCAATTTGGCGTATAAGCTCCTTTTCAGTTTCACACAACTCAAAAGTATTTTGTTGGGCATTAGATGCATCAACATTTGCAATCAATTGAGCTCCCAAGTCATGAATAGCAATGCCAAATTTATCGATCTCTTGTCCCAGTTCAGCTCTTCCTTCTATAAAGTGTCTCATCCCATCAGTAATTTCCTCACGTTGAGCCATATATATTTCCAATCTTTCAGCTTGTTCTACAACCAATTTTGATTCAAAATCTCCTCTTTTTTAAAATTTTCCTCTTGCTGGTACTCGCTTTCTTCATTCAATTCTTCCATATTGGCCTTTATTCTTGTGACTGTTGCCCTCATTCTTTTCATATCTTTTTTGAGTTCATCCTGTTGCTCTGCTACTTGCCTCAAAATATCCCTAGTATATGCATTAGGTTCCATATCCTGCACTTCATTGCTCCTATGAAACTCACAAACACTGTTAGAAAAATCATAATAAGGGCTCAAAGAAGGATGAAAAGAATTAGAACAACCATCCCAATGGCCATCTTGACCACCACACATATTACAAATATTTCACTCAAAGGATTGAGATTGTGCGCACAACTCGCCCTCGGGAACATTTTGATAATTTTTCTACCAGTGGGGTCCTCCACAATATGGACAGAGATCATCAAAATAAGAATGGCCATCATTCGAATAATTTTCATTCCAAGATGCCATGATAAAATTACAAAAAAAATACTAACTAAACTAAAACAAAAAACATGAATAGAAAAAAAATTAAATGTCTAATCAAGAAAAATAGCTAATTTCTAAGTTCCCGGTAATGGCGCCAAAAACTTGTTTCGACCAAACACACCAGCAAGTATATGTGGCCATCAAGTGATAAAATGATTAAAAGTCGGATGTCGAACCACGAGGAATTGTGATTAACTATTAACTAAATTAGACTATTCTAATTATCTAAACAAGAATTAAAACTAGAAGTATTTGCTTCTAAACTAATTAAAATAAAATAAAAATAAATAATAAACTCTGAACAAAGGGATAACAGATTTTTATGTTATCAATGCGATGAAAACTATCTAAGGTTATGAGCTATCTAACAATTATATTGTATTCTTCAATTGAATTGACTGATTAATTTATCTGGTTTATTGGTTGACATGGTTAATATTGCTCATAAGAATCTGTCGCGTTCTTACTCGCCTATTCAAGCTAACCTAACGCCTATATATCTATGGAACTAGTACTAACAAGAACACATTTATAATTTCTGTGAATCAACCAAGCAAGGCAATTAGGTATATGTCTATCCTAACCGCGAATCCATTCCCCGATGCCCAGGTTCAAGAACTTGCTCTACTCAACCCTATATGCAATCTAGAGTTCTCACTTTCGAGTTCAACTCTAGATTCGTAGATAGTATTCAATTGGTGATCAAACAATTAAATAATTAAGCACAAGATTGAATAAATAAACCAATACAATAAATCAAGAAATCAAAATCAATATTCGAATAACAATAGTCATGAAAGAACCACAACCCTAGAACGTGAAGTTTTAGCTCCACATAGACATGGTAGCCAAACAACAAATCATACAAAGAAATATAAAAAATATTAAGTTTGGTAGAAGAAAAGATGAAACCCGGCCTCCATGGCGGCTCTGTGCTCTCCCTAGGTCAAAACTCTGTCAAAAGTCACAAAAATAACTTTTTTACATGTATTTATACCAAGTAGGGTCGGTCCTAAACAAAATACCTTTTCCTACGTAAAATAGGACAATTACTCTGTAAAATTTGCACTACCGCGCCGCATGGGGCGATGCGCCATGCGGGGCGGTAGTGGAGAAGTTCAGAGGGCTGATTATGACAGCATGAAATTTCCATAGGCGAGGCGCGCCCTGCGCCACTCCACGCGCCGCGGTAATGGGAATTCGGGAATATGCAAAACATGAAAGTTGTAGCCCTTTTAAATAGCTTTCCAACAATATATTATGGAGCCCAAACGGAGTTCTGAGCGAAAAGTTATGTGAATTTTACTAGATAATGCGCTGTATGCCTGCTCGATTCTTCGTTTCGTTCTTAACTATCATCCGTTGATCCTCGAGCACGATCCCTACTTGATTCTTTGGGCTTTTACTCAGACTTCAAAGTTTCAAATCACTTGAATTCATTCCATAATATCTACATAGTTTGGAATCACTTCTATAAGGCATAAAACACACATTTGGTGCAAATTACTAGCAATTAAAGCTCAAATTCAATTAAAGTACAGTAAATCAGAGTGTAATAAGCGATTAAAATACGTAATTCTAGCCTATCATCAACTGCACTGATTTCACTTGTTCGGCTAGGCATTTATCAATTGTCCTTTTAAATGACACAATAATATATAGTACTAATAAATTTTAGTAAATACGGGCGACTAACTTAATGTGCAACCTCAAAACGAAATGAAAAGCCTGCCGTGTCAGTTAACATTAGCATTGATTGCAATACCACATTCTTCCCTTTCGCATCATCATTGTGCATTGTCTAATAGCCATCGCCTATCAATATGTAATGACTGTTATGGACATCCAAGCCCTACTAAAGGACGAAAACAGAAGAAGCTGGAGAAAGAATTCCAAGGTAGAACAAAAGGGACATGCCAGATAACCTCTTCCCTTATGCTAGTATTTATATACTATGTTAGTTCTATTTAGAGAAATTGGAACATGCTGGATATCTATATTCTTCTTCAGCAGCTTGTCGAAACTGGCAATAGAGCCCACTAAATCATTGATTCCTCCATTGGATATATCTAATCGCCACATTCTTCCAAATGATATATGTTACCCTAATAATTTGCTTAATTAGGCGCAACTAATTTTTTTCCTACTACTGACTAGTTGATCTCAATTCGCAAATAATGCAAAGCATCTTACTTGGACCAGAATTTCGGCGCATTATTGCTATTTGTTTATAGCTATGCATCTATAATAGTTTCAAGGGGTTAGAAATTTAACAATCAAACCTTCTAATTATCGATGTAACTTGGAAAAATTATTTTCTATTTGGACGTTTAAAAGTTTATTTTGTTCTTCCCCTGTTGGATTGGGAAGTTTGAAGAAAAAAAAAATTGTATTATTCAGTTAATCACGTCTCGTTCTCTTTTATTGTAAGTAGTTCTTGTGGTTCCGTTTTTTCTAAATAATATATCATGTCCGTCAATGAAATCGTAAAATTACTGAAACTAATGATAATAAGAAGTCTGAGCCGAGGGTTTATCGGAAACAGTCTCTCTGTCCTACCAGGGCAGGGGTAAAGTCTGCGTACACCCCCCCAGACCCCATTACGTGGGATTTTACTGAGTAGTTGGTATTGTTAATGATAATAAGAAGAAAGGACAAGGATGTTTGTGAAAGCAAACCAAAGGAGTTTTCTTTAGTTACTCAGACTAAAACAAATGAATGAATCAAAATTACAGTATTTGCTACACTAAATAAATATCCCTCTAGTCTACAGCGATCGATTTTCTAGACCAAAGTTGAACATGTAGATGTAGAAGGATCGTATAAAGCAGGAAGCACGTATTTCCTTCCATTTGTACCATGTGCATTGTAGCTTGCACCTGTAGTTTTATCCACCAACAAATCTCCAGCATAGCCAGGGTAAGCACCCTTAGCATATACACCAGGACAAGCAGAAGCAGCCTCCAATGGTGCATCTGCCTCTCCTTGATAGTATCCATTTCCAAATGGGTTCGTCGCGGTCCCAGCCAATAAGCTAGCCAAGTTAATTACCATACCATCAACACCCACATCGTTATTTGGTGCAACCAGGGGTGGGCTTTGTGGTCCGTAAATGGGCTGGTGGAATGGCCAAGCGCAGTAGCCAGCGCATTGAGTCTCTGAGTTACCAACCCAAATATAAGCAAATTTGTATGTCTTGCCCCTAATAATGGCACCTTTAGAAGACCCATGAGTTCCACAGCGATTGACACAGAACCCGTCGACTGCAACATCAGAGGCAGTCAAAACAATATTAATGGCGTCTTTTTGTTCACCCTTTGATGCCAATTGTACAATCTGTTTCTGGGTCAGTGATTTTCCCAAGGAATAATTTTCAATTAGCACTTGCTTGCCCAAAGAGAGTGAAAGGGATTTTTTGGAATTGGCGAGATGGTAGTATTTTTCAGTGGTCTTCCACCATTTGGCTACAGATGGATCGGTTTTAGATGGAGTTGAAGAAGACAGGGAAGTGATGAAATCAGAGACAATGGCTCTTTGGGAAGGCTTGAATTTGCCATACCAAATGAGATTGACAGAGATTTTGCCGGAAAGGAGTGCACCTTTGTGGTACTGCAATAGTTGACCTTGGGGTTCTTGGACTAAAGCAGTAAGCTTTCTTGAAGCAAAGCACACATTACAGAGAGAAATTAAAAGAAAGAGTTTCAAAATGAAATGGGTCGATTTCAACCGGAAAGAAGAAGACATTGTTTTTTCTTTTAGGCACTAGTATATCTGTTCGAAGGCTATAATGAGAAGCTAATGCTTTGTTGGAAGTTTTATGTGTTGTACGTAGTTTGGATGAAATGCAAGGGAAGAGAGGAGGGCTATTTATACAACAGGGAGAGGGTGTTCTGTTTGTTATGAAGTTGCTGGGAAAGCAGGAAGGGAATGTGGAATAGTGGAAAAGTGACTTTATAAAAAGCGCGTTATCATTTTCCATAACTGGAGCTAGCTGCTACGCAACACAAGAGAGAGGTAATCTTTACTGCTCGACTTATGGGTTACTATTCTCGCGGCTCATCATTGACTTCATTCTTTTAGTGTAACTGAACCAGTTTCTTGACAGAAGATTAGAGCAATACAAAACACTGTACTTATGCTAATTTTGTTTCAAAAGAAAACTACCCAATGCCCACGAATTAAACCTATCACCAACAGAACGAAAGTTAGAATTTGAAGTCTTGAGTTTGGATTTCCAATCAATTTAAGCTACTAGGCTATGAATTAATGAATATCTTAAGATAAATATAGCATTTGAATCAAAATTACTGGGTCGCCGAACCCCCAACTGCAAGGCTAGCTTTGTCCTAATCACCAATAATTCGAAAAATTTAAAATTAAGTGTATTTGAATCCTACATGCCAATTAACAGGTAACTTGATTTACTTGGAAATTTTCGTTTTCTTTTCCCTTAAAATTCTTTTCTTATCTTCTTCATGATATTTAACCCATTTGCTTGTCAAGCAAAAATGCAAGGTAAAGGTAAGATATATAACATAACAAATTAATATTTCCAAACTAAGAAGAATAAGAAATATGATATTTTGAGCAACTTAGGATTGATCGACTTGTTACTACACTTTAAGTTAGAACATTTGGTCTAAACTTGAGCGTTAAGCTTCAGTTTCATTTTCTCGCTTTAGTTTTGTATATGAATATGAGATACTATAAACATATATATTGGAGTTGAGGAAATGAAAAACCCCTTTCTGTAGTTCATAATATGTAACGATGTACCCATCAAATAGTCATTAATAAGTACTGTAATGAACATCGCTTTAGATTAAATAACTAACATTCAATTATCTTCCGATCAAATGGTCGTTAAAAAGTTCACGAGAGAGAAAAATTAAAAAAATAAGTGTTAATTTTCACCATAACTTATTTAAAAGGATTATGTGTCAATATATTTTTTTTCCTTAATTCCATACCCGATCAAACTTCAGCTAGTATAAAAGAGGGAATATAATTTCAATCATTAGATTATTGGTGGATTTCCAAACAACTGACTTTCTTTTCTTTTCTTTTTTCAGTTGACGGGTCAAATACAGACTTGATAAATGACACTTACTTCATTCAATTTATGTGTTACAATTTCTTTCTAAGTATGTCTATTTTTTTTTTTTTTATATGTAGAAACAATTTGACTTTGAATTTTAGATTTTACACGTAATGATATAATTTATAATTATACTATTACCGATAGAATAGAAGGATAAATTTCACAAATAGTCATATAACTATGACTTTTTTTTCCACCAAAGTCATATAATTTTATTTTTTCACACAAAAATAATAGTGACAGAAAAATACAACTTTTTAGTAGTATTTTCTTATTCCACTACTTTTTTTTTCAATCTATTAAATAATAATCCAATTTAAAATAGAAATGACCCTACTCGACCTGACCTGCCTGACCCAATACCCAATACTAAAAGTGAATCCTTCAAAGCATGATACTTCTATATTTATTTATTTTCTAAGATTTTCATTCAAATTGATAGTATTTTTGTTTCAAGTGCTCTCGAATTAATTAATTATTCATTTATTTGGTAGAAACTTATACTCTCACTGTCACGACCCCGAATACCGATCGTGAGTGCGCCTATCGCATTACTAGGCAAGCCAACCAATCAATAACCACAACCCTCTTTCTAATAACATTAAGCCATTTTCTAACGCAAGTTTTAGATACCAAATTCATTATAAGCGTTAAGGCAACAAAAGATATGCGGAAAGTCAAAATAACAATAAACTACACAGCCCCAACAATCTGGTGTCACGAGTCTAGAGCTTTTAACACAAGTCTGAATACCCAATATATCAATAGTCTAGGAAATGCGGAAAAATAATAAGATAGGAGGGAGAGAACAGGGCTGTGGACGTTATGCAGCTACCTCGAAGTCTCCGTCAAATACTGAAACAGCTGAAAGCCCTCACTCAACTTCTCGGGCACCTAGATCTGCACATAAGGTGCAGGGAGTAACGTGAGTACACCAACTCAGTAAGTAACTAGAGTAAATAAGGACTGAAAGCAGTGACGAGCAGTTCAAAAATACATAACTGAATAATCAACAGAATATCAAGTCATCTTTACAGTTTAACATCCATTTTCGTTATAAAATCACGTTTCCAGTTTAAGCATTTGAAATCAAATACTTAGCGGTATATCGACAGAGGCTTATTTAAAAGAAGAGTGAAATCAGTAAAAACATCATAACAAGGCCTCTCGGGCAAGGAATCACTCAAAATATGGCCCCTCGGGCAGCCTCTCAGTCACTCGTGACTCGACTCTCATCACACAATACTCACTCTCAGCACTCGACTCATTAGTATCTTATAATAATATAAATCATAGTAACCACTGTGGCGTGCAGTTCGATCCATATATAATAGTCGACTACGCTCAGTGGGGGTGTGCAGACTCCGGAGGGGCTCCTACAGCCCAATCGTCATGTCGCTGCGGCGCGCAGCCCAATCCAATATGTATATTGCTGCAACGTATAGCCCGATCCATATAAGTATTGCTGCGGCGTGCAGCCCGATCCATAACTCACATATATACAAATATCCTCACAATTAGGTTCTCAACCTCTCTCAGTCATTAACCTCACAGCCTCTCGGGCTTATCGATAGAGATTAGGGAACTCAGCCCAAACAGTCCTCACAATTAGGAGTATAGTGATAAAATCATTTTTAATCATTTAAACGGTTAAAACAAGATCGAGGATATACTTCTAGCAAGTAAAGTGAGGAAAATATTCAAAATACCCCTAAGGGTTGCTACAGGTCGGCACAAGGCCCCAAACATGACATACAACCCATAATACAATATAAATATCTAAAATACAGGATAACATAATATTTTCAAATCAAATACGTGACTTAATAGTCGCTACAGGACGGACCAAGTCACAATCCCTACCGGTGCACGCCTACACGCTCATCACCTAGCATGTGCGCCACCGCATTTATCAAAAACAAGTCCGATACCGGGGTTTTGTACCCTCAGTTCCAGATTTACAATGGTTACTTACCTCAAACCATTGAAAATACTACTCCGCGATGCCTTTGCCCCTCGAATAGGCCTCCACTCGCATCGAATCTATTCAAAATCAGAATCACGGCGTCAAAATATGCTAAGGGAACGACGCCCAAGCGAAAACAATCGAAAAATATCAAAAATCCCAAAATTACCAAAACCCGACTCCCGGACCCACGTCTTGAAATTCAGTAATTTTTACATCAATAGATTCTTCGTCTCCCCACGAGTCTATGCATATCAAGAATACTAAAATCGGAGTCCAAATGACCCCTCAAATCCTCCTTCAAAGGCCTCTTAAACCCAAGCCCTAATCCTCCATTTTAGCCCTTTAATTCCTTTAATTACAGCCTTAATCCATGAAATACTACCATAGAAATGTATTTTAGGTCCAAAATTCTTACCTTAACGAAGTCTCCTTGATTTCTCTCTTCAAAATCACCCAAAGCTCCTGAATCCGTGTTTAAAAATGGTGCAACCCTTCAAAAACCACGAAGGAAGACATATATACATTCTGCCCAGGGATACCCGCATCTGTGGTCAAAAACCCGCTTCTGCGGTACCGCATATGCGGTCTATCCTCCCCTTCTGCGGAAATCACTTAGCGAACCAATTCTGCATCTGCGATCCAATCTACGTATCTGCAACTCCGCAGGTGCGGTTCAATTACCACATTTGCGGTTCCTGCCTCTTCCTCTCAAATCCGCTTCTGCAGATCCCCTTCAGCACGTGCGGCACCGCACCTGCGGTCCCCAAACCGCAGGTGCGAAAACACCAGAAGCAGCAAAGTTCAGTAGCTGCAATACATCTCAACTTCCCCGTTAACCACCCGAAATCACCCCGAGGCTCCCGGGACCTCAACCAAAAGCACAAACATATTCCAATACCTTATTGAAACTTGTTCTAATCATCAAAACACCTCCAACAACATTAAATCACCCAAAACACATCGGATTCAAGCCAAACTTTCTAAAATCTACCAAATTACATTTTCGATCAAACCCAACCAAACCACGTCCGAATGCCCTGAAATTTTGCACACACATCCCAAATGACACAACGGAACTACTGCAACTCTCGGAATTTCATTCCGACCCCTATATCAATATCTCGCCTACCAACCGAAAATCGCCAAAATATCAACTTCGCCAATTCAAGCCTAAATCTACTACGGACCTCCAAAATGCATTCTGATCACGCTCTTAAGCCACACATCACCTCCCGAAGCTAATCGAATCATCGGAACTCCCATCCGAGCCCTCTAACACATAAGTCAACATCCGGTTGACTTTTTCAACTTAAGCTTCCTTAAAAGAGACTAGGTGTCTCAAATCTTACCAAATTCCTTCTGGATTCGATCCGACCAACCCGATATCACATAAAAGGATGGACAAAGCAGAAATGGGGAAAACGGAGCCGTAACTCATGAGACGACTGTCCGAGTCGTCACATCCTCCCCAACTTAAACAAACGTTCGTCCTCAAACGAGTCAAGAAACATACCTGAAGCCTCAAACATGTGAGGATATCTGCTCTGCATCTCCCACTCGGTCTCCCAAGTAGCCTCCTCCACGGGCTGACCTCTCCACTACACTTTCACTGAAACTATATCCTTTGACCTCAACTTTCGAACCTGCCGACCCAAAATAGCTACTGGCTCCACATCATAGGTCAAATCATCATCCAACTGAACCGTGCTGAAATCCAGAACATGAGACGGATTCCCAATATACTTTCAGAGCATAGAAACATGAAATACCGGGTGCACACTCGACAAGCTGGGCGGCAAAGCAAGCTCATAAGCCACCTCCTCAATCCTCCGAAGCACCTCAAAAGGCCCAATGAACCGAGGACTCAATTTTCCTTTCTTCCCGAATCTCATAACACCCTTCATGGGTGAAACCTTCAACAAAACCTTCTCGCCAACCATGTAGGACACATCTCGAACCTTCCTATGAGCATAACTATTTTGCCTCAACTGCGCTGTATGAAGCCTCTCCTGAATCACCTTTACCTTCTCTAAAGCATCCTGCACCAAATCAGTCCCCAATAGCCTAGCCTCACCGGGCTCAAACCAACCAACTGGAGATCTACACCGCCTCCCATACAAAGCCTCATATGGGGCCATCTGAATACTCGACTGGTAGCTGTTGTTATAGGCAACTCTGCAAGCAGTAGAAATTGATCCCATGACCCTCCAAAATCAATAGCACAAGCACGCAACATGTCCTCCAATATCTGAATAGTGCGCTCGGACTGTCCGTCCGTCTGAGGGTGAATAGTTATGCTCAACTCCACATGAGTACCCAACTCTCTTTGCACAGACCTCTAAAACTGCGAAGTAAACTGAGTGCCCCTATCTGAAATAATGGAAACTGGGACGTCATGCAAACGAACAATCTCCCGGATATAGATCCCTGCCAACCGCTCTGAAGAATAGGTGGTACACACCGGAATAAAGTGCACAGATTTGGTCAGCCGATCCACAATCACCCAAATAGCATCGAACTTCCTCAAAGTCTGCGGAAGCCCAACAACGAAGTCCATAGTGATCCTCTCCCACTTCCACTTGGGAATATCCATCTGCTGTGGCAAGCCACCCGGTCTTTGATGCTCATATTTCACCTGCTGACAATTGAGACACCAAGCTACAAATCCCACAATGCCTTTCTTCATTCTTCTTCACCAATAGTGCTGCCTCAAATCCTGATACATCTTTGTGGTACCCGGATGAATGGAATACCGCGAGCTATGGGCCTCATCTAGAATCAACTCCCGAAGCCCATCCACATTGGGCACACAAATCCGGCCCTGCATCCTCAACACCCCATCATCACCGATGGTCACATCTCTAACATCGTCATGCTAAACTCTATCCTTAAGGACGAGCAAAATGCGGATCATCATACTGGCACTCTCTGATGCGATCATATAAGGAAGACCGGGAAACTACACAGGCCATTACCCGACTAGGCTCCGAAATATATAATCTCACGAACCGATTGGCCAAGGCCTGAACATCAACTGCAAGAGGTCTCTCGCCAACTGGAATATATGCCAAACTCCCAATGCTCACCGCCTTTCGACTCAAGGCATCGGCCACCACATTGGCCTTTCCGGGATGGTACAATATAGAGATATCATAACATTAAGCAACTCCAACCACCTCCGCTGTCTCAAATTAAGATCCTTTTGCTTGAACAAATGCTGAAGACTGCGATGATTAGTAAACACCTCACAAGACACACCATACAAGTAACGTCTCCAAATCTTCAACGCGTGAACTATGGCGGCCAACTCCAAATCATGAACAAGGTAGTTCTTTTCATGGGGCTTCAACTGATGAGAAGCATAAGCAATAACTCTACCCTCCTGCATCAACACACAACCAATCCCAACTCTCGAAGCATCATAATACACGGTGTATGAACCTGAAGCTGATGGCAAAACTAGTATTGGAGCTGTGGTCAAAGCTATCTTGAGCTTCCGAAAGCTCTCTTCACACTCGTCCGACCATACAAATGAAGCACCCTTCTGAGTCAACCTGGTCAAGGGTGATGCGATAGATGAGAATCCCTGAACAAACTGGCGATAATAGCCTTCCAAACCAAGAACGCTACGAATCTCTGTAGCTGAGGACGGTCTGGGCCAACTCTGAACCGCCTCTATCTTCTTCGGATCAACTTGAATACCCTCGCTGGACACCACGTGCCCCAAGAAAGCCATTGAACTGAGCCAAAACTCACACTTGGAGAATTTCACATAAATCTTCTCCTCCCTCAATTTCTGCAATACAACTCTCAACTGCTCCGCGTGCTCATCCTGACTACGTGAATACACCAGAATATCATCAATGAAGACTATGACAAATGAATCAAGATAACGCCGGAACACGCTGTTTATCAAATGCATGAACGCTGCTGGGGCATTGGTCACCCCAAAAGAAATCACCAAGAACTCATAATGACCATATCGGTTCCTGAAAGCTGTCTTAAGAATATTCGAATCCCTGATCTTTAACTGGTGATAACCCGAACGGAGATCAATCTTGGAGAACACTCTCGCTCCCTGAAGCTGATCGAATAGATCATCAATGTGAGGCAAATGATACTTGTTCTTAATTTTTACTTTGTTAAATTGTCTATAATCAATGCACATTCTCATTGTGCCATCCTTCTTCTTCACAAACAGCACTGGCGCACCCCAAGGTGACACACTAGGCTGAATGAACCATTTATTAAGGAGTTCCTGAAGCTGATCTTTTAATTCCTTCAACTCCATTGGTGCCATACGATACATCGGAATAGAAATGGGCTGAGTTCCCGACACCAAATCAATACCAAAATCAATATCCCTATCCGGTGGCATGCTCGGTAGGTCTGCATGAAACACATCTGGAAAATCCCTCACAACTGGAACAGAATCAATACTGGGAGTCTCAGCTCTGACATCCCTCACAAATGCTAGATATGAAATATAACCCTTGTCAACCATACACTGGGCTTTCAAGAATGAGATCATTCTACTGGGAACATAATCAGCCACACCTCGCCACTCGATTCGTGGCACACCCGGTATAGCTAATGTGATTGTCTTAGCATGACAGTCCAGAATAGCACGACACGGAGATAACAAATCCATGCCCAAAATGACATCAAAATCCATCATGCTCAATAATAATAGATCCACTTGGGTCTCCAGACCCCCAATAGTCACCACACACGACAGGTACACACGGTCTACAACAACAGTATCGCCCACCAAGGTAGATACATGAATAGGTAAGGCAATAAACTCACGGGGCGTACCCAAATAACGGGCAAAGTGTGATGACACATAAGAAAAAGTGGAACCGGGATCAAATAATACAGAGCCATCTTTGTGGTAAACTGAAACAATACCTGTAATGATAACATCTGAAGCCATAGCGTCGGGTCTACCCAGAAGAGCATAGAAATGGTTCTGACCACCACCTGATTGATCTACCTCTCTAGGGAGCCCCTGGCTGACTGACCTCTACCCCTAGCTAGCTGGGCGGATGGTGAGGTAACTGGAGCAGAAGTCGAGGGCTGATCCCTCTACCGAGACTGACCATCACGAAGACGAGGACACTACCTCCTCATATACCCAAACTCTCCGCACTCATAACAACTCCCCGGTGCTGGAGATGGGGACTGAAGGGAACCCCTAGCACTGGAATGCCCAGTAGAAGGACCCGACATGGAAGAACCCTAGACTGATGGAGCACGAGACGAGCTCTGATCTGGAAGGGCACTAAGTGATGAGTGGCCCTGATGAGAACTGTGAAAGCCATGACCTGATGATGCTCCACGGTAACCTAGGCGAGCTGAATGGGCCTGCCTGAAAGAACGACCTCTGCCCTACTAGGACTGACCCTTCGAAGGAGCACTGCTAAAGCTACCAGATCCCTGAGGCCTTTTGGCCTCCCTCTCCTCTCGGTCCTTCCGGCGAATCCTCTCAATCTCACAGGCGATATCAACAACCTCCTCGAAGGTAGCACCTGTCATCCTCTCCCTAGTCATGAGAATCCGAAGTTGGTACATGAGGCCATCAATAAACCTCCTGATCCACTCTCGATCTGTGGGAACCATCCAAACTGCATGACGGGCTAACTCAGAGAACCACATCTCATACTGCATCACCATCATCTCCCCTTGACGCAGCTGCTCAAACTGCCTGCGCAGCTCCTCTCGGTGTAGCTGTGGTACATACTTCTCCAGGAAGAGAACGGAGAACTGCTGCCAAGTGGGGCGCTGCACCAATAAGCCTATGCCTCTCATACGCCTCCCACCAAGTGAAGGCAACCCCAGAAAACTGAAAGGTAGTAAATGCCACACCACTAGTCTCAAGAATCCCTGTTGTACGAAGCATCCATTGGCACTTATCCAAGAAACCCTGGGCATCATCGCCCTCTGCACCACTGAATGACAGAGGCTGGAGTCTACCAAACCTCTCAAGTCGACGCTGCTTGTCGACCGACATAACTAGTACCACAAACTCCTGAGCTGGTGCAACCGGCTGGGCTGGAGGTGCCCCCGGTGTCTAGAGTCCCTGTACAACCTGCTCAGGTGTGCGAGCAATGGGAGTCTGGGTGCCTCCCCCGGCCTGAGAAATAGCTGCGACTGTAGTAACTGAAACCGCCTTAGCCAAACCGGTACACACTGATAAGATCTGAGCTAAAGCCTCCTGAAGGCCTGGAATCACAATGGGCACAACTGGTGCTGCTGTAGCATCCACAACTAGGACCTGATCTTGAACTGGGGCAGCTGGTCGATCTGTAGGTGCTGCCCTAGCTGCTCTGCCCCTACCACGGCCTCGACCTCTGATGGCCCCAACTGGAGAAACCGATGCTCGTCCACCCTGCCCAGAGCACGTGTCCTTACCATCTGTGAGAGAATGGAATAACAGAAGGTTAGTACTCAGATCAACAAATTCGCACGACAAGAATTTCAAGAATATGAAGTTTTTCCTAAAGGTTCTGCAACCTTTCGAGGATAAATACAGACGTCTCTGTACCGATCCACGAGACTCTACTAAATCAGCACATGACTTGCGAGACCTATGTAACCTAGGCTTTGATACCAACTTGTCACGACCCCGATTACCGGTCGTGATGGCGCCTATCGCATTACTAGGCAAGCCAAACAATAAATAACCACAACCCTCTTTCTAATAACATTAAGCCATTTTCTAACGCAAGTTTCAGATACCAAATTCATTATAAGCGTTAAGGCAACAAAAGATATGCGAAAAGTCAAAATAACAATAAACTACATAGCCCCAACAATCTGGTGTCATGAGTCTAGAGCCTCTAACACAAGTCAGAATACCTACTTCATAAATAGTCTAGGAAGTGCGAAAAAATAATAAGATAGGAGGGAGAGAACAAGGCTGCGGACACCATGCAGCTACCTCGAAGTCTCTGTCAAATACTGAAACAGCTGAAAGTCCTCACTCAGCCTCTCGGGCACCTGGATCTACACACAAGGTGCAGGGGGTAACGTGAGTACGCCAACTCAGTAAGTAACTGGAGTAAATAAGGATTGAAAGCAGTGAAAAGCAGTTCAAAAATACATAACTAAATAATCAACAGAATATCAGGTCATCTTTACAGTTTAACATCCGTTTTTGTTATAAAATCACGTTTCCAGTTTAAGCATTTGAAATCAAATACTTAGCGGTATATCGATAGAGGCTTATTTTAAATAAGAGTGAAATCAGTGAAAACATCATAACAAGGCTTCTCCGGCAAGGAATCACTCAGAATATGGCCCCTCGGGCAGCCTCTCAATCAATCGTGACTCGACTCTCGTCACATAGTACTCACTCTCAGCACTCGGCTCATTAGTATCTCATAATAATATAAATCATAGTAACCATTGTGGTGTGCAACTCGATCCATATATAATAGTCGACTACGCTCACTGGGGGTGTGCAGACTCCGGAGGGGCTCCTATAGCCCAAGCGTCATATCGCTGCGGCGCGCAGCCCGATCCAATATGTATATCGCTGCAGCGTATAGCCCGATCGATAATAAGTATTGCTACAGCGTGCATCCCGATCCATAACTCACATATATACAAATATCCTCACAATTAGGTTCTCAACCTCTCTCAGTCATTAACCTCACAGCCTCTCGGGCTTATTAATAGAGATTAGGGAACTCAGCCCAAAAAGTCCTCACAATTAGGAGTAGAGTGATAAAATCAATTTTAATCATTTAAACGGGTAAAACAAGACTGAGGATATACTTCTAGCAAGTAAAGTGAGAAAATAGTCAAAATGCCCTTAAGGGTTGCTACAGGTTGGCATAAGGCACAAAACATGGCATACAACCCATAATACAATATAAATATCCAAAATACGGGATAACATAATATTTTCAAACTAAATACGCGACTTAATAGTCGCTACGGGACAGACCAAATCACAATCCCTACCGGTGCACGCCCACACGCTCGTCACCTAGCATTTCGCCATCGCATTTATCAAAAACAAGTCTGATACCGGGGTTTTATACCCTCAGTTCCAGATTTACAATGGTTACTTACCTCAAACCGGTGAAAATACTACTCCACGATGCCTTTGCCCCTCGAATCGGCCTCCACTCGTGTCGAATCTATTCAAATCAGAATTATGGCATCAAAATATGCTAAGGGAACGAAGCCCAAGCGAAAACAATCGAAAAATACCAAAAATCCCGAAATTACCAAAACCCGACCCCCGGGCCTACGTCTCGAAATTCAAATTTTTTTACATCAATAGATTTCTCGTCTCCCCACGAGTCTATGCATATCAAGAACACTAAAATCGGAGTTCAAATGACCCCTCAAATCCTCCTTCAAAGGCCTCTTAAACTCAAGCCCTAATCCTCCATTTTAGCCCTTTAATTCTTTTAATTACAGCCTTAATCCATGAAATACTACCATAGAAATGTGTTTTAGGTCCAAAATCCTTACATTAACGAAGTCTCCTTGATTTCTCTCTTCAAAATCACCCAAACCTCCCGAATTCGTGTTTAAAAATGGTGAAACCCTTCAAAAATCGAAAAGGAAGACATATATACATTCTGCCCAGGGATACCCGCATCTACGGTCAAACATCCGTTTCTACGGTACCGCATATGCGGTCTATCCTCCGCTTCTGTGAAAATCACTTAGCGGACCAATTCAGCATCTGCGATCCAATCTACGCACATGCGACTCCGCAGGTGCGGTTAGGTGCGGTTCAATTACCGCATCTGCAATTCCTGCCTCTTCCTCTCAAATCCGCTTCTGCGGCTTCCCTTCCGCACATGCGGTGCCGCACCTGCGGTCCCCAAACCGCAGGTGCGAAAACACCAGAAGCAGCAAAGTTCAGCAGTTGCAATACATCTCAACTTCTCCGTTAACCACCCGAAATTACCCCGAGGCCCCCGGGACCTCAACCAAAAGCACAAACATATTCCAATACCTTATTCAAACTTGTTCCAATCATCAAAACACCTCTAACAACATTAAATCACCAAAAACACATCGGATTCAAGCCAAACTTTCTAAAATCTTCCAAATTATGTTTTCGATCAAAACCCAACCAAACCACGTCCGAATGACCTGAAATTTTACACACCCATCCCAAATGACACAACGGGACTACTACACTCTCGTAATTCCATTCCGACCCCTATATCAAAATCTCGCCTACCAACCGGAAATCGCCAAATATCAACTTCGCCAATTCAAGCCTAAATCTACTACGGACCTCCAAAATGCATTCCGATCACGCTCCTAAGCCACAAATAACCTCCTAAAGCTAACCGAACCATTAGAACTCCATCCGAGCCCTCTAAAATATAAGTCAACATCCGGTTGACTTTTTCAACTTAAGCTTCCTTAAAAGAGTCTAGGTGTCTCAAACCTTACCAAATTCCTTCCGGATTTGATCCGACCAACCCGATATCACATAACATGGATGAACAAAGCATTAAAAAAGCAGAAATGGGAAAAATAAAGCAGTAACTCATGAGACGACTGGCCGGGTCATCACAGTCACGGTCCAAAATCCACTGAGGGTCGTGATGACGCCAGACACCACTGTCAGGCAAGCCACCACCAAGAAGTTAATTAAATTCTTATTTTAGTATTTTTGAAATCATTTCTTTTCCTTACATTAAACAATAAATAATGAACTCCACTGTGTAAGCATTGATGTCTTCAACAAATTTAATTGCTGGATATTCCCATAGTCATCCCAGAACCTGGTGTCACAAGTGCATGACCAATTTCTAAGAAATAAAATATAATATAATAACTGTCCGGAATACAAATTAGATAGAAAAGAAAAATAATACAATACTCCGAGGGAGACTTTGCTAGCTGCGGGTCGTCTCGAAAGATGCAGCTCACCTAAGTCTCCGTACCAACCATGCCGCTGCGCCTAACGAGGCCACTAGACATACATGTGCCTATGCAACAAAAATGCATAGCAAGTGTAGCATGAGTACGAAAACACGTACCCAGTAAGTATCCGGTCTAACCTCGAAGAAGTAGTGACGAGAGGTCGACTTCGACACTTACTAGTGGTCCAATAATAAAATATCAATAATATGGAAAATCATAGATTTTGTAAAGCGTCTATAAACTCATTTAATCATGAAGTAGGTAAATAATTTTTTAATAGTAATAAATTTCCAAAAATTTATATTTCATCTTTTATAAATTTATCTCTGGCCAGGGAGGCAATATCAAATTTTGCAAATCTCAAGGCAAGCAATACAAGCATGCGCAAATCATGTCGAGGTCGTATGAACCGATCCAATATAAATATAAAAATGTGCACTGCCAGAGGGTCGAATGTTGCGAACCATAGATGCTGCTATTACCCCGCTCGCGAATCATACATACGACGCGGGTACACATAGATACATATATTCAAATAGTCAATCAAGACTTCATCAGTGAAACAATTACCCAAAGAAATGACAACTTCTCTTTTGACAGTCAAGAAAGTGATGTTTAGCCTTTTAGAAATTTATTTACCAGTTTGATATGATTTAAGCCCTTTAAATTATCAATAAAGATATAAGTACGACAAGTAAGCATATTTTTTGGGTCCTAGACTACCCGGACTTAAGCACAATAGTAGCTACGTACGGACTTTTGTCACCTCGTGCATACATAGCCCCCATAAATAGGAGCACATATTCAATTATTTTACCTATGGGGATAATTCTCTCTTACTAGGTTAGAAAGGAGACTTACCTCGTTCTGAAATTCCATAACCAGCTTCCAAGCCCTTCCGACGACTCAAACCGATGCCCAACGCTCCAAAACTAGCCAAATAATGGGCAAACCAATGAAAATATACCTTAATACTCATAACAATTCAATTTATATAAATTCTCAACTCTACTGGCTAAGTAGACAAAATCGCCCTAGGTCCCACGTGCCCGCATTCCAAATTTTTTTGAAGATAAACTTAACCCATAACCTCACGAACTCAAATATATAATTTACTCTCAATTTCATGCCCAAATTCGTGGTAAAAATCCAAAATATCAATTTCTAGGTCTTCTACCCAAAACCCACAATTTCTACTAATTTTCATGTTTAAATCCCTATACAAACCATGTATTTAACTTACAACTAGTAGAAATCACTTACCTCATGATATATGATGGAACCCCCTCTTCAAAAGCTCTAAAAATCATCCAAGCCGAGTGAAAAATGGGTGAAATGAATTCAAACCCCACTTTTAAAACATTCTGGCAAGCCCAAGTCTGCCCTTCTTCGCGAACGCGACATTACCCTCGCGTTCGCGAATGCCAAAAATCCAGCTTCAAAAATCCTCTTTCGTGAATGTGAGACCCAGCTTGCGAACACGTATCTCTCAGGCGACCCCTTTGCAAACGTGTGCACCCTTCGCGAACGCAAAGGCTTAGAATCCATAGGCCCAGATTCCCTCTCTCCTTCTACGCGTTCGTCGATTTACCGTTCGCGTAGTCAACTCAGCCAACCCTTTCGCGTTCGCGACCCCCACTTCACGTTCAGAAGGCCAAATCCAGCAGCCTCCAACTTTCTTCTTTGCGAACACGGAACTACCTTCGCGTTCGCTAAGAAGGAAACCGGATACAGCAAACCAGCAGTAGCTTTTAATCCAAATTCGATCTGAAACCACCCCGAAACACACCAGAGGCCCCCGGGACCCCATCCAATCACACAACCCAGTCCCATAACATCACACGGACCGGATTGAGGCCTCAAATCACATCAAACAATGCTGAAACCTTAAATCGCACTCCAATTTAAGTTTAATGAACTTTAAAATTTCAAACTTCTACATTCGATGCCGAAACCTATTAAATCACGTCCGATTGACCTCAAATTTTGCACACAAGTCATATTCGACATTACAGACCTACTCCAACTTCCGGAATTGGAATTCATCCTCGATATTAAAAAGTCCACTTCCGGTCAAACTTCTCAAAAACCTTCAAATTTCTAGCTTTAGCCAAATGACTCCAAAATGACTTACGGACTTCCGAATCCACTTTCGGATGCGCCCCCAATATCAAAATTACCGTATGGAGCTATTCCCAGACTCGAAATTCCAAACGGACATCGATAAAACTGAAATGCACTTCCACCCAAACTTATGTAATTCTTCCAAAAATGCTAACTTCCACAATATGCGCTGAAATGCTCCTGGATCATCTAAAACCCGATTCGGACATACACCCAAGTCTGAAATAATCATACAAACCTGTTGGAACCTTCAAATCCTGATTCCAAGATCATTTATTCAAAAATAAACCTTAGTCAGTTCTTTCAACTTAAAGCTTCCGAAATAAGAATTTTCTTTCCAAATCAACACCGAACTTTCCGAAATTTAATTCCGACCATGCGTACAAGTCATAATACCTGAAGTGAAGCTGCTCATTACCTCAAACCGCTGAACGACGCGCTAGAGCTCAAAACGACTGGCCGGGTCGTTACACTTACATTCTGAACTACGTTTTTTATGGGGGAAAGATTCACTTTTAGTATTATTAGATTAGATTGGGTCATTCCTATTTGAAGGAAAAAAATACAAAATTAATCGATCGGTCGAAAATAATTGCATTCACTAACCTATATATATATATATTGCCGGCTATTATTTGTTAGACTAAAAATAAAAACAAGAAAAATATTGAATAAGAAAATAGTACTGGAAAATTATGTTTTTCGGTCACTATGGTTTTTTTGTGAGTTAATTAAAATTTTATGATTTTTGTGTGAGAAAATAAAGTTATATGACTTTGGTGAAAAAAGTCATCATCATATGACCATTAGTGAAATTTACCCTAGTATAGAAGGGAATTCTTAGAGTAATGGTAAAGTTGTCTCCATGTGGCCTATAGGTCACGAGTTTGAGCCGTAAAATCAGCATCAATATAGCCTACCTACATCACACCTGTTAGGGTGCGCCCCTTCCTCGAACCTTACGTGAACATGAGATACTTTGTGCACCGAACTATCCTTTTTTATATCCGTAGTATATTTTCAGATAATGATTTTCAAAATCTTTCTTTCTTTCCTAACCTGTGTCGAGTCGATTAACATCAAGTAAATTGAAACTGAGGAAGTACCTGTATACGGTCAAAATCGGGCTTGCCCAATTTTGCTATTTAATCTAGACCAGAAGATCATGTCGAGAGTCAGTCTTGCAATGGATCGGGTTGTAATGCGAAGACAAGGTGTCGAGTTCAAGGATCGAGATGTCCATCGAGACCGAGGCCAGTAGGAATCGAGGCTAAGTATGACCCACTTCGAGTGAAGTGCAATGACAAAAAGGCAAGATATCCGTAACCGATCGAAGATCACGGCGGGAATTCCGGAATAGATCAAATCAAGCGGTTATTTGTACAAATCATGGGATTTACTTCTTTAGTTAGAATTGTACCATAATTAGGATTACTCTAGTATATAAAGGGGAATCTCCATCATTTGTAGACACCTTACTTTCACGAATATCAAAGCAATATAATATTTCTTTCTTCTGCTCATTAACTTACTACTGTTTAACTATTCTTACTCTACCAAGCTCGAGGGTTCATTAGCTCGAGGGCATTGACCAAACACTGGTTTGCTTTGTATTATTGTCAATTTGCATCATTTATCTTTACGTTTATCAATTGGTATTAGGTGAAATCACATATCCTTAGAACCACATTACAAGTTTAATTGTTACTCAATTTTTAGGGTAAATAGTTTGGCGTCCACCGTGGGGCTAAAGATAAAAGTGATTGCTTAATATTAACCTTCACAACACACATTGCTTTTACGCTTGTTCTCGTAAGTATTTTTGATTTCAGGAATCAACATGTCAAACTCTCAAGCAGTATTCACTCACACTGATATCGGCCTTGGCTTTCATGGCGGAGACAAACACGTAGTTGCCCCGGGAAATGGAGTACCTCCAATCAATCCTGACGCACCACAAGCCATTGATCCGGTTGATGCAGTTCTCATGTCACCATTCGTGGAGATTTAGGCGCCGACCTTGAAAATAACATCTGTAGAGACGCACGGGCAGCTAACCAGAACGCATAAAATGGTGAAGAAGGCAGAATTATCCTTCGAATGATATTTGACATACTACAAACTCAGTAGGCCGCGAAAGCGCCACTCCAAAATCATAATCGAGTCCCAAGCAAAATCGAACTCGATACATCACAGGGAGTTGCTCATAGGGTCGAACCCGCACATGAGAAATTGAATGACAACGGATCGGGAACTGATCCCGCCATCATGAAGATGCTCAAGGAGCTCATTAAACGGATTGAATCAGGAGAAAAAAAGATCGAGGCTAATGATAAAAAGGTAGAAACGTACAACTCCCGGGTTGATCAAATACCGGGCCCGATTCTGAAGGGTTTAGATTTGAAAAAGCTCATACAGAAGCCTTTCCCACCAAGTGCGGCTCCGAAGCCTATTCCAAAAAAATTCCGCATGCCAGAAATTCCAAAGTACAATGAAACCACTGATCCTAACGAGTATGTCACTTCTTATACATGCGCAATAAAAGGAAATGACTTAGAAGATGATGAAATTGAATCTGTTCTATTGAAAATATTTGGAGAAACTTTATCAAAGGGGGTAATGATATGGTACCACAATTTGCCGCCCAATTGCATCGATTCTTTCGCCATGCTTGCCGATTCGTTCGTAAAGGCACAAACCGGAGCAATAAATGTCGCGACTAGGAAGCCGGACCTCTTCAATGTGAGACAGAAGGATAATGAAATGCTAAGGGAATTCGTATCTCAATTTTAGATAGAGCGCATGGACCTACACTCGATTATTGATGATTGGGCTATCCAAATCCTCACTCAGGGTTTGAACGAGCGAAGTGCGGTAGCATCACGTCAACTAAAGTAGAATTTCATTGAATACCCAGCGGTGACCTGGGCCGATATGCATAATCGATAACAATCGAAGATCAGAGTCGAGGATGATCAGTTGGGAGCTCTATCCGGTTCTGTTTACCCAAATAGGTCCGAAAGCAGGATTCAAAGAGACATCAACAGAGATCCTCGATCGAACAAAGATTGGTACCAACCATATAACACAGAGCGAAGAAACAACGGTCGGGGACGTAATCCCGTTCGAAATGATCGAAGGAATGATCGAGGTCAAACTTCTCGAGGGCTCATGAGTAAGAATGGCTTCGATAAACATGTCGAGCTAAAGGAAGCAACACGGTTATCGGAATACAGCTTCAGCATCGATGCTTCAGGTATTGTGTCCGCCATTGGACGAATCAATGATACTAGGTGGTCCAGACCCCTCAAACCGATCCAGCTTAAAGGAATCCAATCAAATGTGCAAGTACTATGGAAACCCATGGTCACAGAACCGAAGACTGCAGACAGTTAAGGGAGGAGGTAGCTCGTTTATTCAACGAAGGTCATCTTCAAGAGTTCTTGAGTGACCGAGCAAAAAATCACTTCAGAGACAGGGACGCAAACAAGAAAAATGAACAGGAGGAACCGCAACACATGATTCATATGATCATCGGTGGGGTCGATATCAGTCAGGGTCTGACATTTAAACGTACCAAAGTCATAATCACAAGGGAAAAATGTACACGGGACTACTTACCAGAAGATACCTTATCTTTCAACAATGAGGATGCATAAGGGATCGAGCAGCCTCACAACGACGCACTGGTAATATCTATCCTTATGAATACAATTCAAGTTATACGTGTGTCGGTTGATCCAGGTAACTCGACGAATATTATTCGATCGAGGGTCGTGGAGCAGCTCGGCCTTCAGGATCAAATCGTGCATGCAGCTCGAGTGCTCAATGGTTTCAACATGGCGAGTGAAACCACTAAAGGGGAAATAATGTTGCCAGTGAACATGGCTGGAGCTATCCAGGAAACAAAGTTCCACGTGAAAACATCATTTTTGCATCACTATTTAGTTTATAAATATATATAGGCATTTTCTATAATTTTTCATAATTTTTAGAACTTTAAATTGATTTTTCTACATTTAAATTACTTGAATAATTATTAATTATTCCTTCAAATTATTTTGTGATGACTTAATCATCAAAATTACTATTCTACATCCTCATATATGTTTCATCATATTTTTACATTATTTTGTATAATTATGTTTGCATTTTTAAGCTATTTGCCAAATTTTGCAATAATAGCCTATATTCACATATAATTGCTTTTTATCTATACTATTTGTGTCAAAATAGCCTTTTATATTTTTATAATGCTATGTTATTATTGTTAATCATTTTATTGCATAAATAACATTTTTATTTATTTATTAAAAAAATTTATAAATTATTTTGTATTGAATTTTGGGTATTTAAATAATAGCCCATTCTTAAAACCAAATTTGGACCCAAATTAGCCCAATTACCCCTGGACCAAGACCAAATGGCCCTATCTAATACCCGGTCGCGGCCCATGATCTCTGAGATCAACGACCCACGTTACAACCTCCTTTTTAATTATACCCAAACCCCTAATCCTAAATCATTTCTCACTGTCTGCCGCCCTTGAATCGTCTCATCTCTCAAACCTAAAACCTAGCCGTCTTCCCCCCAAATCCCTCACCTAATCCCACCTAACATGGGATTCCATGGCCGTTTCTTGCCATATGTGACCTCTCCCTGGTACTGGATCCTTTTCTATACTGCTTGCCTAAACATGGCAAGCAGATCTAATAAGAATCGAACCAAATTGTTTCAGATCCTTGACTTTTCTGATTGTTCTATCTATATTCGTCATGTGCTCTATTGTAAGTACGAATATTTCTATATCTTCTGTTGATTCTTACTTAACATAAATTAGGGTTTTCAGATCTCTTTTAATCGAGCCAAAATAGGTTCGATTCTCTAATTTTAGTGTTATTTGTGTCTATATTCATCTTTGTTACTGTTTTTATGTATAGTCTATTGATATTTGTTTTCCCTAAAACTAGGGTTTACCTATTTCTTCCTAAATCCGATTTTTATTGATTTTTGCATGATATTGCTTCCTTATTTTCGTTTGATTTTATAGTTTTTCCTTGTTTACTTGTTTAATTTCTACTACTATATAAATGCTTCCCTCATTCCCTTTTAGACTGACTTGAATCGTTAAGAGATTTACTAAAAAAACTGAAGTTACTACCCTTTGTTCTCTAATACTCTTGTTCTATATTCTGGTTCTTGGCCGGCTGAAAGCCAAGGCCAGAAATTCTGGGTTCTTGCTGCTGTGGACTTCTATTTTTTCTTGTTTTTCGCTTAACTGGTGAGTTGCTAAACTTTTGTCACTTTATTCCTATTTACCTGTCATTTGCATATGTTTTCACTTCTGGAGATTGTAGTTTAATGTGTTTTCTGGGCTGTTCTTGTGTGCAATTCCGATTGCTTTACTTTAATTTTAGGTGTCTCTAATCTTTAACTTCATTATGTTGGTAATCTGAGACATGTCTAAACCTGATTTGAGTTAATTAATTGCTTTTCAAGCTCATCTAGCTTATGTGTTGCAATTTACTGATGTTAAAAAACCTTTGCACTTTAGCCTGTCTTTAGTGTTTAATTTTGCTATCAATCTTGTTACTTGGACATGCTTTCATATCTCTTTTAATAGACTAGTTGATTGTATTCAAAAGCATGAATGTAGTCTTTAACTATATAGCATAAGTCCGTTTCCTGTCCTATTCTGAACTTGCTATGGTGATATCCTGCTTAGGTAGCATGTTTGATCATGTTCCTCATTAGTATACTTCTAGTATGTCTTGATTTCCCAATATTGTCAATAATCTGTTTTCATCCTGTCTAAGTTCTGTTGCCAGTCAATATGATTCTCACTAGGATCTATACTTAGCATAACTTGAACCTTTTCCTTATTATGAGTCTGTGTATACCAATCCTGCAAACCTGTTTTGTTAATGTGTGACTACTTATGCACTAGATGTTGAACTTGTTCTTGTGAATCTTTGCTAAGTCTGTTCTTAAAACCTAGAGCCTGTTTGATTATTTGCTCTATATGCTCAACTTGACTATGTTCTGTCCCTTAGCTATTGTCCATTTTCCCTCATTATCACTTATGTTATTCTGAAATCCTTATTCTTAGCCGGCTGAAAGCCAAGGCTATCAAGGCTCTTGCTATTGACCTCCCTAGTGTGAGCACTATTCGGGGTCCATTTGAAGCCCTTGTGAACTCTGACATACTAGGATTTGGGTCTTTGATCATTCCCTTGATACTGAAACATGCACTATCCCTGAATCTCCTGTATTAACCTCCCTAGTTTAAGCTCTGCCCTGGGTTCTTGAAGTCCTTGGGAACTCTGAGACACTAGGGACCAATGTTCCTTGCCACTTTGTCTTAATTGCTCAATTCTGTCCCGTTTTCACCTACTGAATAAGCCAATGGGCTTGTGTACATGGCTGTTTTCTGAATCTTTGATGGCTACTGGATTCTGGCAATGACTTCTGGGTTGTTGTGAACTATGTGGACTTTAAATCGAAGGCCTGGCATGGCCAGGTATACTTTGGGCCTGTATTAGGCCCACTACAGTTATCTTGTAACTTTATAATTTATTTCCTTCATTGGTCCAGTAATAACAATGTAATAATAATTAGGGTGTTAGTGAAATTAGGGATGTGGGTTTATTCTAATGCTTGCATGAAACGGGTAGAGATCCTGCATATAGGTATTTAATTGCTTGAACATATTCTGCTTATATGTGTGTTAGATAACCTGCATATAGGACTTAATGTTCAATTCGTTATGTTCTGATCCATATGTTTTAGTAGATATCATGTCTTTAGGAAATAAAATGACCAATCTTTCAATTGCAGCATATTCACTAGATACCATGATCACAGGATCATATAGTTCATGTTTTACGAATCTGCATTTTAGAAATCATGCCTATAGGGTCTTAATTGGTTAAATGTGATGTTATAATTACTCACTCAGGAGATATGCCTATAGGAGCTAAGTATATAAAAGATCAATTTCAATCGGTAATCATTAGAAATCCTGCATATAGGGTAACCCACTCGTTTTAAGTGTTGATACTAAACTTTCAACACTGTTTCGTTGCCACTATTAGAAATCATGCCTATAAGATCAAACTAAGTAATTCTGAATATCTTCCATGGTTATCACTGCCAACTACTGCACCTAGATATCATGTATATAGGTTTAAACACTTATAATTAGTAATTTTAGTAATCATTATGCAATACTAGACTCTCTGAACTATAAAGTTCTTTAAAAAGCATGCCTCTATAACAACACCTTACATCAGAAACTGCTACATGTTTGAATTCCAAGGTCACATAGAAACCATGCCTATAGGATTTAACGACTCTAACTCGCCTCAATTCTGAAACTGTCAAACACCTAATTTGTTTGTATGTATTTTTTGTCTAAGTGTCGAGGCTAACCTAAGCCCTTAACTGCTTTATGTGATGTCCAAATTGTTTTGTATGTCGCTTAGTTTTCTCATTTTTGAGTAACCTAAGTTAGGTCTAGAACCACCCAAAATAGAGGTCCAAACGCCTCCTGGACCATAGGCATAAGACAGGTAGTGCACGCATGAGGCACATTTTAGAATCAACTAGTGCGCTTTAGATAACAACTTAACGATAGTAATTGGGTAGCAGGAGATGATAGTCTGTACCCGATGAATAATACGAGTAACACCCCATCTTGAGGGAGTTATGAAGTATTATTTTATGTTGCATGGGGTGATCCTTTAGGCTAAAAACTTTAGGACCCCCATCTTGTCTTTAAATCAATTATTTGTGTTTAATAATAAACTTCCCAAACTCCTTGTTTTCTTATCTCTGATCACATAGACTAATTCATATAATTCGAGTTCGGTTGAGACCCACAGTGTTGGACCTCGAAGAGTGCCTAACACCTTCTCTTTGAGGTAATTTCGAGCCCTTACTCGATCTTTAGTGATGCAAACTGGTTAAACTTGATTTATTTGTAAATAGGTACCCTAACGCACCTTAAACTCGTTAGGTGGTGACTCTCTGGGGATATTTTCGCGAGAAAAAAAAGGGCGCAACTGCATGGCGACTCTGCTGGGGATATTTTAGGCTCTTACCATAGCAAACTTGATCTATATGAATTAGTCCTCTTTGATAAACGTGCCTTTATTATTGCTGTTACATGAACATCCCACTCCCGTTTACCTTTTATTTGCTACTTGTATTCCCTTTTCTATTTTCCTTTTTATTTGAATTCGCATGCAAATAATCTCTGCTCAATTTGGTCATAACATGCGTTTTCCTTTTTGCTACATCATGTCTCTCCCCACCCATTCCCTTGTCTGCTTTATTACAATTTTAACATTACATGAACTAACTTCTTCCTTATTTTCTTTTCTTTTTATGTCTCTACGTTTCATTCAAATACTGTATTAGCTGTTTCACCATGCAAAATATTTGACAACCTGTTGTTTTATCTTTGCATAAAGTATGCTTCATATTATATTCCACTCGTGCATAATTAATACCATAGCAGCACTTGATGAGTGTCCGCGCTCTTCCTAAATCACTCTCTAAATTTGGAAAGGTTTATTTCCGTAAAACTAGTCGATCAACGATGCAGTCAACGGTTCCGTGCCTTTTCCTCTCAAGTTGTCCTCTTAAGGGTACCGATCTAGACTCTTCTAGAAACCCCCACTCTAATATTAACTGTTCATGCATCATGTCTAAACCTAGTATGAGTTAGAACACTGTCCGCATAATAACTCGCTAAGACAAGCCTTGTCCAAAGCTCACCAGGATTTCCATAATCCCAATGGGCACAATCACGATTTGTGCATTATTTGGAGAAAACGTGCCAATATGTTGATCATTAACGTGTAAATAGCCAAATTTGGAGGGGGAGAGGGCTAAATCTATTTGTTTTGCTACTGGATTGGTGGGAAAATCTCACACCAAGTGACAAAAACCATGTGAAAAGAGTCCTCGGGAATTTACCCTCTATGTTAGACATCCAGCCAAACAATGCATTAATTAAGGAGCCCACCATGTTCTGGGATGAGAAGAGAGTCATTTTCCGTTTTGGTGACATAGAAATGACTCATCTTTTAGAAGAAATAGGAGGTTTTGCTAGGCTCCCATAGGATAGCCCTGGTTTGTTGGTACCGAAAAACCACACTCCTTGAGGTTTCTTGAAAATGATGGATTTCAGGAAAAACGATGATTTAGTCTGTCTGAAGAAGTCTTATATACCATTTGATTTTCTTTATGAGCGTTATGGGCACAACAAGTCATACCGCCTTTACCATGATGAGTTTGCCATCACTTCTTTGGGTTGGACTCACTGCCGAGTTTTTGTATTCATTGTCTATTTTCTGGGAATGCTGGTATTTCCAATACAAGGAGAAAAGATCCACAGTCACCTAGCTATGGTCACTAAGGCTTTAATGGAGGGGATTGAGGGACAAACTTACACTATTGTCCCTATGATTCTGGCTGATATGCATCGGCCTTTAGACAGTTGCAAAAAGGGGTATCGACATTTTAAGGGTTGTAATCTACTGTAGCAAGTATGGTTGTTGGAATACCTTCGAGAGGAGAATACCATCAAGAACTTCCACGACGGCCATGGAATGACCACATAGCCTATCACCATCCGAAGAAAATGACTTTTATCCCAAACAGGTTTGCACAACCGGGAAATGCAGTAAGCTGGGTATATTTCTTTAGCAATTTGACTGATGACAAGGTATATTGGATGTTCGAGTGGTTCCCTAGCAGTGAATTCATCATCAGGTCGAGAGATACTCCTCATGTAGTACTAATCCGATTGAGAGGGATCAATCTTTATGCTCCTATCAGGGTTGTGAGGCAAGCTGGGAGAAAGCAGGTTATACCACGAGTTTCCAAAATGGTTCAGTACAAGGCAGAATTCTAGGGGAACGCCATTCCATTCAAGTTTTAGGCACAACACATGTGGCATCAAAATGTCATTGTGGAGAAAGATACCATCGAGCCAGATTGGTATCATGCCGGCCATGTGCATTTGTATCCATCATGGTGGGTAGATGATATAGCGGGGGATGTTAAGCAGGGATTTAATCTAAAGAGTAGGGTTGTAGACGACGCTGCCGAAGCACAAGTCAAATACAAGATGCTGCGCAAAAGGGTTTTCGAGTCTGAAGCTAGGCATTAGGAACAACATAATGTGGAGATGGAAGCAATCAACGAGTAGAGAGAAATCGTTACTAAATCAACAAGGACGTTGGAATATTTAGAGCAGGGGTTGATGGAGCTTGAAGGGAAGATGAGAAAGAGGGTTGCAGGCTATCAAAACATGGATGACAATGAAGGAGGGCTCTTAGTAAGGGCATATCATCTGTTAGACATGCGCAACCTGGGAAATCTGATCGATGGAGAAAAGAAGGCCAAGCATGGAGAAGGTCCTTCTGTGACCAAATAGATTCTGAATGATGTTTTACTTGCTTTCTAGACTTGTTTTAGGCTTTGGTTGTAATAAGGCAAATGCCATTAGTGATTCTTTATAATTACTATCGTTTTAATAGAGATTTGGTTTATTTATCATATTAATGAAATGACGCAGTTATTGGCATCGGTTTTCTCCAAATCTATATGTCGCTTAGGCCTACCTCGGGAATAATGAGGTCCCCAAATTAGGACGCGAATTTATAATTCCACAATATGTGTTTAAATACAGCAAACTTCCTTTTAATACTACTCACTGACTTGTTTACCTTTTTGTTTTCTTCTTTTCTTTATTTGTTTATTCCCATCCCCTAAGGTTGGTTTGTGCATACTGCCATCATCAGCATATCATACCAGATCTAGAGGTCCTCCATCTCCTCCTCCTCCAAGTGATCCTAAAAGCAAGGGAAAAGCTAGAATGGATGATGCGAGTGGTATCAGGAAGGACAACGCAAAGCGTGAGGAGAATTTCGAGACTTCGGATAGTCGGAGTACTTTGGCACAGAATGATTTGGTTTTACGGTTGGAACAGAAGATAATGGAGCTACAAGGGGAACTTGAGCAGGTCCAAAACTTGGCAAACCTTTCCCTTACCCTGAACGTCTCCGGCGTCAATCAACAAAACACCCAGAACCCAGTACCTCCCTAGAACTCACAAAACCAACAAAATGCTCTCGCACCTCATCAGTATGCCACACCTTCTCAAAACCCTAATCCTCCACCAGTATTGACCCCTCCGCAATATCATCACCATCCAACTCAGTATCCACAAACCACCACCTACCACATGCCTCAAAATGCACCACAACCTACCCCTAATCCCCAAAACTCAACCAACGACCACCACCATGCCCAAATTCCTGGAGTCTATCAAAGCAACCCTATATACATGGAAACTTTACCCCACACTCCACAACAAACTTTATACATACCCGAATCCGCCAAGAAGGACCTGTTCATCAAGAACATGGCAGAAGATCTGAAGAAACTTGCTTCTGAGTCCAAGGAGTTGAAGGTGGTAAAGGCATCGAGGGTTTGAATTATGAAGATTTGTGTATACAGTCGGACGTAGAACTACCATAGGGTTACAAAACTCCTAAGTTCGTAATGTTCGATGGGACAGGTGATCCAAGGGTACACTTGAGAACATATCGTGACAAGCTCGTGGGGGTTGGTAAAGACGAAAGAATTCGCATGAAGCTGTTCATGAGGAGACTCACTAGAGACGCCTTGTCCTGGTATATCAGTCAAAACCCAAAGAAATGGGTTAACTGGGTAAGCATGGCGTCAGATTTTATGGATCGATTTAGGTTCAATACAGAAAATATGCCAAACGTCTTCTACATTCAGAATCTTAAAAAGAAACCAACAGAAACTTTCCGCGAGTATGCTACTCTATGGTGGTCAGAAGCTGCAAAGGTAAGGCCAGCGCTAGAAGAAGAACAAATGAATAAATTCTTCATCAGAACTCAAGATCCACAATACTATGAGAGGTTAATGGTCATTAAAAACCATAATTTCTCTGATATCATCAAACTGGAAGAAAGAATAGAGTAAGGAATTAAAAGAAGAATGGTGATAAATTTTGAGGCACTCCAAGCTACAAACAAGGCCTTGCAGTTAGGAGGTATCTCTAAGAAGAAAGAAGTTGGTGCAATAATGGTAGCCCAAGGTCCGAAGTCTCCCCTCACATACTAAACACCACCACTCATATATTATCCCTCACCTCCCAGATACCAACAACCCACCGCCACTTACCATACCTATAACACCCAACCTGCATATTACCACTCATTACCACCAGCCCACCAAAACTACCAAAAACCCAAGCCAAATTTCGACCGTAGACCACCCAGACAATACACTCCTATTGTTGAACCCATCGATCAGTTGTATGAGAGATTGAAGGTTGCCGGTTATGTCACTCCCATTCCTGTTGTTGCTATGGAAAACTCCTCCTAGTGGGTTAACCCAAACAAGACATGTGCCTATCACTCAGGCATGAAGGGTCATACTATTGAAGAATGTCGCACTTTGAAGGATAAGATCGAGATGTTGATTGACACCAAGGTTATACAAGTAAAAGAGGCTGCACCAAATGTCTGCAATAACCCCCTCCGGGATCACAGAGGTGAAGGGGTAAATATGATCGAAACTGATAAAGAATAGGACCCGGAAGGATTAATCAGGCTCATTCATGAAGGGGATGAACCTAAAATATCTCCAGTCATTTTCACACCTATTATAGTGCAGATTCAGTCACCAATTGAGTTTGAAGTAACTGCACCGGCCCCGTTCGTGGTTGAAGTAATAACGCCCTCAGCTACGTCAACTCCGTTTGAGGTGGAAGTAACCACACCCTTCACCGTGATGGTAGCACCTACACCATCCTTTAATTTCAATGCTATACCATGGGACTATGCTGCAGAGGTGAGAAGGAAAGGAAAAGGGAAAATGGAAGAAACAGGTGTCGCACAAGGCATGACCAGGACCGGTAGGGATTTACACACCCAAGCATTTGAAAGGAACAAGTAAAGAATCCGCTCCCAAGCAACCTATCATTGAAACTGGACCAGACGATCTTTGGAGAAAGGTGCAAGCAAGAGAGTATTCTGTGGTTGATCATCTGAACAAAACCCCTGCTCAGATATCCATTCTATCACTACTGCAGAACTTCGAGGCACATATGAATGCGCTGATGAAAGTGTTGAACGAAGCCTATGTACCCAATAATATCACTAGTGGAGAAATGGCTAATATGGTAGGGCAAGTATTGGAAAGCCACAAGATCACTTTTCACGAAGACGAACTGCCGCTCAAAGGACTGAGTCACAATAGAGCATTGCATATCACGGTAAAGTTTGAGGACAAATTTATTGCCTGGGTCCTAATAGATGGGGGTTCGAGTCTCAACATTTGTCCGTTGACTACTTTGAAGAGGTTGGGTAAAGGCTTGCATGAGATACGAGCAGGAACTATGAACGTGAAAGCATTCGATAGGTCCCAAAGGGCTACGATCGGGGAAATCAACCTATGTTTGCAAATGGGCCCGACTTGGTTTGATGTTGAATTTCAAGTATTGGACATATCCGCCACCTACAATCTACTGTTGGGTCGACATGGATACATGCTGCTGGGGCCATAGCCTCCACGCTACACCAGGCCGTGAAGTTTGAATGGAATCATCAGGAAGTAATCATCCACGGGGACGGAAGTAACCCCATTTACACCAATCAAACTATTCCGGTTGTTGAGAATAGAAGGAAATTGGGTGGAGAGATGTACCATTGCATCGAGCGTGTCAATGCAATTGAGGAAGAATAATGGAGGATCAATAAGATCGAAAGCAATTGTTATGGACATGAAATGAACCCGGCTAGGGTCTCGGAAAGAATCTCTAAGGGATCACCAAACTGATATAGCTAAAGCGCCACGTCACAACCTTTGGGATTGGTTATGAATACACCTGGCACGAGTATCATAATTAGTCAGCACTATGGCGTGGTTGTTATTACCCTCTTAAACAGCTAATACCGCATCTGCACTAGACATTTCAATAAACTGACGTGATATGGGGATCTAAAGAAGATGAGGCTTTAGCTGGCTTGAGGAATCTATTTCTGGACGATGAAGACATGGACTACAATGCAATAGTTAAGGAGGAGAAGGAGGAAGAACTTACAATTCAGACCATGAGAAAGGTAGCTGTTCTAAAAAACTGGACTACTGCACCATCTCGGGCCCGTCGAGTTCCTGGGTAGCCTGGCAATTAGCATGTTCTATTTTTAAAAGCAATTTTCAGCATTTAAGACATTTTCAGTATTTTATTTTAGACATATTTTGTTTCGAAATAATTGCTCGAGTCATCGAGCCGTACTTGTTTTAATATTTTCAAGATTTATCTAATGCATTGCTATTTTAGTATTTATTATTATCCTTTACATTTTCTCTCTACAGTATTATTATTACTTATCCCGATGAACCGACGACTGTGACATGTAATGAGACAATGCAACATAAGGATAGTGATTTAGAGGAAATAGAAGAAGCAGATATAATCCCTCAGGAAATTGTCATAGAGGTGAAATTTTTTGAGAATAAGCCTAAGTCCAATTTAGACGAAACCGAGACAGTCAATTTGGGAGATTCTGAAACAGTCAAAGAAACTCGCATAAGCATTCATTTGTTACCATTAAAGAAAGAAGAGTAAGCCCATTTCTTGAAAGAATACGAAGATATCTTCGCATGGTCTTATGATGATATGACCGGTTTGAGAACATCTATAGGGGCTCATAAACTACCTACAAATCCGATGTGTCCGCCTTTAAAGCAGAAACTCAGAAAGTTCATGCCGGATATGAGTCTGAAAAGAGGAAGTCACCAAGCAGATCAAAGCTAAGGTTCTTAGAGTGGTCGAATACTCTACTTGGTTGTCTAACATCGTGCTAGTTCCGAATAAGGATGGGAAGGTCAGAGTATGTGTCGACTATCGGGATTTAAATAAAGCAAGTCCTAAAGATGATTTCCTGTTACCCAATGTACAAATATTGATCAGCAATTGTGCCAAGTATGAACTCCAATCCTTTGTAGATTGCTTCGCAGGATACCATAAAATCTGGATAGATGAAGAATATGACGAGAAAATAGCCTTTATCACTTCGTGGGGGATGTATTGTTATAAAATAATGTCGTTTGGCCTGAAGAATACTGGAGCCACTTATATGAGAGCTATGACAACTATTTTCCATGACAAGATTCACAAAGAAATAGAGGTGTATGTGGATGACGTCATCATCAAATCTAGAAGAAGCACAGATCATATAGCAGACTTAAAGAAATTATTTAATCGTCTTCGAAGGTACAATCTGAAATTGAATCCTGCAAAGTGTGCCTTTGGAGTCCTTGCTGGAAAATTGCTAGGTTTCATCATCAGTACCCGAGGGATTGAACTATACCCATCAAAGGTCAAAGCTATCCAGGATTTTCCACCGCCAAAGAACAAGAAAGATGTGATGAGCTTCTTGGGGCGTCTCAATTATATTAGCCGCTTTATGGCACAATCGACCGTGATCTGTGAGCCAATTTTCAAATGCTGAAGAAAGATGCTACAACAAGTTGGACTGAAGAATGTCAAAAAGTTTTTGACAAAATCAAGGAGAACCTATCCACACCACCAGTCTTGGTCCCACCGGAACCTGGTAGAACTCTGCTACTCTATCTGCCTGTACTAGAGCTTTCCATTGTGTCTTGGGACAACATGACGAGACAGGAAGAAAGGAACATGCCATATATTATCTGAGTAAGAAGTTCACGCCTTATGAAGCATGGTATTCTTTGCTGGAACGCACCTGCTGCGCCCTGACGTGGATAGCTCAGAAATTGAGGCATTACTTCTGTGCCTACACTACATATCTCATATCAAGGATGGATCCTCTAAAATACATTTTCTAGAAACCAATGCCTACAAGGAAACTAGCAAAATGGCAGATATTGTTGAGTGAATTTGATATTGTCTATGTGACTCAGAAGCTGGTCAAAGGACAGGCATTAGCAGATCATCTTGTGGAAAATCCAGTAGGAGGAGAATACGAACCATTGAAAATGTATTTTCCCAATGAAGAAGTATCATTTGTAGGAGAAGATATGATCGAAACCTACGACGGTTGGAGAATGTTCTTTGCTGGGGCTACAAATTTTAAAGGAGTGGGTAGTGGAGTTGTTTTGGTGTTAGAGACAGGTCAACATTATCCGCTATCTGCGAAGCTCAGGTTTCTGTGCACCAACAATATGGCAGAATACGAGGCTTGCATCTTGAGGCTCCATTTGTCCATTGACATGAATATCCGGAAATTGCTGGTAATTGGTGATTCAGACCTTCTGGTACATCAGGTTCTAGGAGAGTGGGCTACTAAGAATACAAAAATATTGCCATATCTATATCATGTGAAAGAGTTCATGAAGAGGTTTACAAAGATAGAGTTCAAACATGTTCCGAGAATACAGAATTAGTTCGCAGACGCACGGTCCACTTTGTCCTCCATGATACAGCATTCGGACAAACATTTCATCGACCCCATTCTAGTAAGAATCCATAATCAGCCAGCTTATTTCGCTCATGTTGAAGAAGAAACGGACGTGAATCCGTGGTTCCATGATATCAATTAATACTTGGCAAAAGGAGAATACTCGGAACATGCAAATCATACTCAAAAACACACACTCCGAAGATTATCCAACCATTTCCTCCATAGTGGAGGAATTTTGTATAGAAGGACTCTAGACCTAGGATTATTACGGTGCGTTGATGCCAAAGAAGCTTCCAAACTGCTCGAAGAGATATATGCCGGAACTTGCAGATCACACATGAACGGTTTCGTTTTAGTCAAGAAAATATTGAGAGCAGGATATTTTTGGATGGCTATGGAAACAGACTGCATCAACTATGTCCAAAAGTGTCATCAGTGCCAGATACATGCAGACATGATACGGGTACCACCAAATGAACTCAATACAACAAGTACACCTTGGGCTTTTGCTGCTTGGGCAGTGGATGCCATCGGTTCGATCGAGCCCGCCGCTTCGAACGGGCACAGGTTCATTTTTGTGTCCATAAACTACTTCACAAAATGGGTTAATGCTGCATCTTACAAGGCTGTCACCAAGAATGTTGTCGCAGATTTTGTTAGGGATCGTATTGTTTGCCGATTCGGGGTACCAGAATCCATCATCACCGACAATGCCACCAACCTCATTAGCGACTTAATGAAAGCTATGTGTGAAACCTTCAAAATCAATCATAAGAATTCCACAACATACAGACCTCAAATGAATGGAGCCGTGGAAGTTGCCAAAAAGAACATCAAGAAAATTCTAAGGAAAATGGTAGACAACTACAAGCAATGGCACAAGAAATTACCATTTGCCTTAGTGGGATATCGTACCACAGTCTGTACTTCAACCGGAGCAACTCCCTACATGTTGGTTTACGGTACTGAAGTTGTCATTCCCGTCGAAGTCGAAATTCCTTCTCTGATAATTATACAAGAAGCATAACTCAATGATGCATACTGGACGCAAAGTTGTTATGAACGATTAGCTCTTATTGACGGGAAAAGAATGAATGCGGTATGCCACGATCAACTTTACCAAAACAGAATGTCCAGAGCTTTCAACAAAAGGGTGAAACCCAGACAGTTCGCATCGGGGCAGCTGGTGCTGAAGCGGATCTTCCCACATCAAGATGAAGCCAAAGAAATTTTTTTACCTAATTGACAAGGGCCCTACATGGTTCATAGGGTACTAACAAGAGGAGCACTCATACTTGCAGAAATGGACGGAGAAATTTGTCCAAAGACTATCAATTCAGATGCAGTCAAAAGATACTATGTTTAGGATTATTTGCATTTCTTCATTTGATGTAACTGAACTACGCTTGACCTGATTCCCATTTAAGAGGGGATACATAGGCAACCCTGTGGGTTTGGTCACATCTCAATAAAATCTTCATTTTAACGATCGTCAGAAAATGGGGCATAATTTTGAGGAGGACCCTCAAAAATTTGGAGCAAGTCCAACCAACTTCGTCATATGCAGAACGGTCAAAGAATCGCTTATTAAACTGGGGACCCTCAAAATTCTAATGCAAGGAAGTCGCAATGTCTCTAAAGTGTCACAGTCATTGATTCATTTATTTTACTTGATATTGCATACCATTATGCTTTTAAATAACTATATTTATCAAAGTGCTTGCATATTCTTTCGAAAACTTTATTTCTATGGCAGCCAGATGTTACCCAGGGTAACTCGAACAGGATCTCCAGAGCAAAGCTGTTACATCTCGCATTTTCGTACGTTAAAAGTTTCATCTTCAGTTAATTGACGTAGACTCGAGGACGAGATCATCTTGACTAAACATACTTATGCTATTTATAACAAGCGATAAAGAAGTGTCATGAAGGATAAAGGGTACACGAATTAAAGAAAGGGAGTTTCGTTGAAAGTGGCCAATTTGGGATAAGATATGGGTCGGGCGGGTCGAGCGATAATTATGAACCAGTACCATGCAAGGTACCATATAACCACGGTAGTATAATATATATAAAAATTATATATGAAGTATTTTAAAAGTAAATAGAATTTTAAGTAATTTATGGTAATTAATTAGTTAATTATCGGATAACGGGACATTACCCAGTTAACTAATAAGTGGGTAAAGATTAATAATCTTCACCCACCCTTCCACGTGGCATAAAGCCACAATGACTAAAATATGACTCATAAGTCATTTAAGTCCATGTGGCCACTTATGATAAAATGTAACTATACGTAGGAATCTTATCCCATTTAGGATCAGAACTTAGATCATGATTAATATATTAACCTTAGCTCAAAAGAATGTTCAAGCAGAAGCAAAAATTTCACTTCAAAACAATAATCTGTTGTGGTTTGAAACCAAGAACGTGAAACAGAAGCCATTTTCGTCCAAATCCTTAAGCCAAAGTTCGATTGAATTTCAAAGAAGCAATTTTATCCGAGTTTCATAAAATCCAAGCAAGGAATTTCGTTCAAATTCAAAGAAGCAGAAGCTTTATTTTGTGTAATAATTCAAGGAATAGGTATGTTAAGGCTCTCCCTTCTTTCTTCTAGCATGATTCAAGTTATACTGAAGAAACGAGCAAACACACAGTTTTCATAAATTACTCTATTCATAGAAATAGTATGGGTGTCTATATTATTGATTCCCCATAGAAAATATTATTATCTTCTGTTCATGAGTCTCAAAAAAATATGTATTTGATAAAATTTATTCGAAAAGCATTTCTGTTGTATGTGTATGTAAACTTTATTGGATAAAGTCCTCTTTAATCACTCATTATGATATCAACAATGGAAATAAGCTCCTTGATCACTGTATTAGCGCTTCCGGTATTCGTATAAGAACTTGTGTGACCTTCTTTGGAAAATGTTTGCTTATTCATTGTAATATATTGTTAGTCTGTCATGGTCATACATAGATCCTCATTTTATATGTTGAGTTAAAATGTATAATAAGAATACACGTACATTAGCTATACGATGATATAAAGTACCTGAAGACAAAAATGACCTTTAAAATAAGTAATTGGTATATTTCATAATTTCATGCATTTATATATGCATATTGACCCATGACCTGATCAGCTGGTATACATTGATGATTTGCCCACAGTGGCTGAGATGATATGATGGGATTCCCTCAGAGGCTCGATGATGTTAGGAGCATTATATACGCGTATATATGTAAATATATGTATATGAGATAGGGGAAAAAGTTACGACGTTATATACGCACTACCACCTGATCAGCTAGTATATGTTGATGATGTTATCCACAGTGGCCGAGACGATATGATGGGATGCTCTCAGTGGCTTGATGATATTATGAACATGCATACCTATGCATGGAACGACATTTATACGCACCTGCATGATATTATAAACATTTCAGAATTATAAAGTTTGTACGCGGCAAAATCAGAGGACTTGATTTCTCGCTGTCGAGTCATTTCTGAAGAACGCCTCGAGACCCCGAGGACTGGAGGCCAAGACCGAGTTCTTGACCTCGGGGATCGTCGAGGCCCGACTCAGAGAAAACGGAGATCGAAGCCAGGACAGAAGGGGAAGCTCCCAAGGCACACGGCTAAGTCTGACAGGGCCGACCTATCCAGAGCCTATGCTGAGGCGTCACGTCAAGCCATACCATCTCCATACTTTGTAATTAATCTCCACGTACTTGTAACCGATTTCCCCTCCTATACAAAGGGGACTCGTACTACCTTGTAACGGACGGATGTTGCTCCATTTTCTCCACAAGTGCAATAATATCTCTCTCTCTCTCTTTTCTTTCTAACTTGTTCGTTCTCACGGCCCGAAGTCACCTTAATATTCATTGCTTTCTTACTGGTTCTTCATCGTATTGCTTAGTATTGGACGTAAAGAGCCTTGTTTAATTATATCCTCAACTGTTATCTCATCTCCGACTATCCCCGACTATCCCCGATAGCACGAGCTTGACCCTGACGTCGACCCCGATGTCCCCCATCGACTAGACCTATACCCAGGCAGCAGGCCCCTCGGTTCGATTACTATCTCGTTTTAGCTTGCATTTCGTCATTAAACTCCTTATTACTAGCATCAACTACTCTAACAACTAGCTCGGGAATAGATCACGTATTTTTAGAATCCCATTTACAAATTTAATTGTTGTTACCATTTTCATGGTAAACAGCTTGGTGCCCACCGTGGGGCTAAAAATAATAGTGATTATTTTCTTGCTGGTTTCATTGCACAAACGCACATTATCTTTCACACTTTTTCTTGTCCAAGATCCTTTGATTTCAAGTCAAAAATGTCTGGCTCTGTAAACGGAGTCGAGAACGACAACCTCAAAAATCACGGGAAAAATGGCGTGGCTGTCCCGGCCACCGGAGCACCACTACAAAATCCCGTTAATGCGCCCGGACTGATTCTAGTGGACACAGATTCACAGGACGCATAGCAAATCGACAAAACTTCTCACAACAACAGGAGCTTACGGCACAACGACCAACAGGAAACTCAAAAAACCCTGGCCCGGGAAGAACAGGAAGTTAGTATTCATGTTATTTTTGAAACGTTGCAGGCACAACAACTGGCCATTGCTCAGTTGCAAAGCCATCCAAAAACCCCCAACACAGCGGCACCAGAGACAGCTCCCCGCGCTGAGCAAGTACCCGAAAGATCAAGCAACAAAGGGTCAGTGGCTGACCCCGCCATAGTGAAGATGCTCGAGGACCTCACCAAAAGGATCGAATCAGGTGAGAAAATGATTGCAACCAACGATAAAAAGGTCGAGACCTACAACTCTAGGGTGGATCAGATCCCGGGAGCACCCCCAGTCCTAAAATGTTTGGATTCAAAGAAGTTCATACAGATGCCATTCCCCAAGGAAGCGGCCCCAAAGCCTATTCCTAAAAAATTCAGAATGCCGAAACTCCCTAAGTACAACGGTACTACCGACCCCAACGAACACGTTACTGCCTATTCCTGCGCAGTAAATGGTAACGATATAAAGAATGACAAGATCGAGTGCGTATTGCTAAAGAAATTCAGAGAAACGCTTTCGAAGGGGGACATGATGTGGTATCACAACTTGGCTCCCAACTCCATAGATTCATTCGCCATATTAGCGGACTCCTTCGTAAGAGTGCACGCTGGTGCCATCAAGGTAGTAACAAGGCAGTCCGACATGTTCAAGATTAAGAAAAGGGAGAACGAAATGCTGCGAGAATTCGTGTCTCGCTTCCAGATGAAACGGATGGAGCTGCCGCTAGTCTCCGATGACTGGGAAGTGCAGGCCTTCACCCAAGGCCTGAACGAATGAAGTTCGGTCGCCTCAAAATAGCTGAAGAAGATGCTGATCGAATATCCGGCTGTGACCTGGTCGGACGTCCACAATCGGTACCAGTCAAAGATTAGGGTCGAGGAAGACCAGCTGGAAGCCCCTTCGGGCTCAGTGTACCCAAACAGACTTCTGGTAAAAGAATCAAAATCAAACAAACAGAGATACCAGCTATACCTCGAAGACAGAAGAAACGCCCCAAGGCACAACCTACCTCGCAAAGATCAGAGGATAGATCGAGGACAGGACCCTCGAGGGTTCGTCAACAGAACTAGGTTCGATCAAAGTATAGCGCCAACGAATGCGCCCCACTTATCGGAATACAACTTCAGGGTCGATGTGCCAGACATTATGTTCACCATTAGCAAGATCGGAGATGCCAGATGGCCCAGACCGTTACATTCGGATCCTTCCAATAGAAACTACAATTTGATTTGCAAGTTTCACAACTCAAGCGGGCACCGAACCGAAGATTGCAGGCAACTCCGAGAGGAAGTGGCCTGAATGCTCGACAACGGGCACCTTCGGGAACTTCTCAGCAGTTGGGATAAAAATCAATTGCGAGAAGGAGAAATGGCAAAGGGAAACAAAACAGACGAGCCTCAACACGTCGTCCACACGATCTTCTGACGATCGCCCCGAACGCGTTCAAATAAAGGACCAATTTGCAACTGCCAAATAAGTGCCAGAACTCGAGAAGCACCATCGCCACTGAGGTATAAGTGCCCATCCCCCTTCCCATCTTCTACTTCATGGTTACCCTTATACAGGACAATAACCAAGATAATCAGAACGATACCCCGGCTTGAAGATTCCGAGGCTCAGAACGTCCGTTGCACTCTTTTCCTTTGATCGGATTTTTTAATCCCGAAACGGGTTTTCTACTGACAGGGTTATTTAACGAGGCAACGACGATGCACTTCCCAAAAAGGATCTAGCAAGCCTACGAGACTTCTATTACAACCGTCCGGGAGCCTCTACTGGCCCGGCATACCCAAACAAGCTCCCAACGAAGAAACAAATGCCCAATAGTTGGAGGTACCACCCATGTGCCGCGAATGGGAGGAACGCCACAAGATGCAACCTACCTCGCAATGGTACGGAAACAGTTCGAGGGCAATATCCTCGAGGAACCTTCAGTGGAACCGGATCTTTTGAGGCACAACCGGCAGAGGAACCCTGCCCAGCGGAGTACGATTTCGACACTGCCATGCCAAATATCGTGATCACTATAATCGAAACCAGGGACGCCGAATGAGTTAGACCTATTCGACCAATACCCTTCAAAAGAACCATAACCCAGCACGAGAACCACAGGGCGCGCGCGGCCACGGGATAAAAAATAACCACCATCTTAGAAGGGCAACAGCCGTGCTGCTCAGTAAAATTTACCGCGAGTACCATCGAGCGGTCAGGCTCGAGTCCAGCCCCAAGGGAGAAAGGCAACCGGGAAGGATAAAGCAAACGAGCCACGATGTATTACCACGATAGTGAAGGAGCAACGACACCCTCCGAGGACTCATAAAATGGGAAGTGAAAATGTTCGCCCTCAAGGAAAAATGGGTCCAGGGAAATATTCCGGAGAACACCCTTATATCCAGGGAAAAGGGCAGCGAGACTCCGCCTCGGCATCACACTAACGCATTGGTAACCCTCTCCCTCATTGGATCTATTTTTAATAAAACATGTGTTCATGAATTCAGGTGGTTCGGTCACGTGCAACAACGGTGTCGGACCAAAGTCAGTGGAGTGGTCCGGACTAACGGACCAAATCGCTCCCGTATCCCGAATCCCGAACGACAATCGTCACAAAGACCATTCTGTTAATACGGCCCGTCTAAGCTTGGACTGGGACGTCGAGCTCTGTACCATCAAAGGAAGCCAAAGCACGGGCGTTTTATTCAGACGACCGCCGACACACCACCCGGGGATAGCATCGGCACCGTTTTACCAAAAGAATGAAACCCCTCACAAAGGGCAGGACTAAAATAAGTCGACAGAAAGCAATACGCCATAAGAGGAAATTCTTCACCATCTGGCGCATCGCCGGCATCAATGCCCCCACCCTCGGAAGGATCAAAGGGTAAGCAAACCACATCTTCGGCCAAGCCTGATAAGACACATGGGGGGGCTGTATCGGGGCTCACGCCTCGAAAGGGTAGGAACATGCCAAATCTCAAAACGTCGCCTACACATCCCGCGGTGAGGAAGAACTGTTTTGCTCCCTTGTTATTTTTTCTTTAACCTATATGCAGACAACTAGCCAGGATATTCAAAAGTTCTAACTCTACCCAGAGATCCATAGGCCTTCAAAAGGGTTCGCCGCGCTCTTTCCCCTCAATCGGGATTTCTCCCTGAAGAGGGCCTCGTCAGCAAGATTATTAGCGGAGCAACGTACCCCTAAGAGGAGGATCCGATAAGGTCGCAGGCCTTCTTCGACAATCCAACGACAAGCGATGATCTTCTTCTAAGGGCACCGTCCCCTCGGGAGGATCGGGAAATGGCAGACTATGACCCAATCAGGAATTATGTACCAGATCGAATGGTCCGAGGAGTCATGCCCGCGCGGGTCGAGCTCACGGCAATGAAACAATGTATGATTACACCAAGCAATAAAAGGACATCTTTTCAGCATCTTATTCTCCAAACAAGGGAATCTCGAGTATACTCCCGGCGGGGACCACTCCACCAAATGCATCCCAAAATACTTAGAGACTTAACGTCAACAATTTGGCAATCGCACGACCCTAGGGTCGGAACTCCCGAATCATAAAGCCCCTACAAGGCAACTTTGAGCTCACGAAAAGCGGTCTTCACGCTTGAACAAATTCGATGACTTGGAGACTATCATTCATCGCCAATTGCCATGTGCAGGAAAACCCGAAATTGTAAGACCCCTAACGGGCAGACTCGACATAACCAGATCTATTCTACATTGCAAAAACTGTAAGACCTCAACAGGCATGAAAATCCCGAAGTTTAGGCTATACGTCGCATTTGTAAGAATCCCGAAAAGGCATACCCTCGGTGTAGATGCCTAAACTGTCACTCGGGATGAAAAATGGCTACGGCCAAACTCATATGACTATAGTCAAAACGGCTGATACAGCCAAACTAACGCGACTCGGGGACGCCCGACCGTCGCTAAACAAAAATCGCAGGCCACTACTCCGATTATACTTCGAAAAGAACCAGTTAAAACAGGCTTCCCTCAATAGGCAAAAACGAGCTTCGACCATGTCAGCTCCAAATCACAAGGCTTCGACCTACTCAGCCTACGAGCTATGAACCTTTCAAGGTGCTCAAACATCTTCCGATAACGACTTGAAATCGAGGTTCTTCTAGAACCGACGACGGATCAGGCAAAAATCTTTCAAAAGACCTTAACGAGCGGAAAACAAAGCCTACAAAAGCCCACAGACAAAAACAGTGTAAGAGCCATAGTCGCCAGCTAAGCAAGCCTTTGGGACACATATTAAAAGGTCTCCATGACCAAACAACATAAGAGCCATTGTCGCCAGCTAAAAAATTGACAATTTGAGGATTAAAATGAGCTCGAATTGTAACCCGATTCGGAGATCGGATCCAAAATAGTTAATTATGCAAGCCTCCGGGCCACATGTTGAAAGGTCTCAACAAACAAAATAGCGTAAGAGGCACTATCGCCGGTCTGAAAATACTTAAGGTTCAACAAAAGCCTGAATCGCAACGCGACTCAGAGACTGGACCTGAAATAGTTAAACTGAAAACATGTCTAAGGGCACCGCATAAATGCCACTATCTCCAGCCAAGTGAGCCTCCGGGCCACCCACATGTAAGGTCACTTCGACTCGAAGCACAAAAGTCCATTGCCATCCGCCCATGAAGGCAGGATAAAACTTGAGGGTCAATTGAAGCTCGAATCGTAACGCGACTCGAAAATTGAACCCAAAATAGTCGAAACGACAAATGCCCAAACGGGCATAGATGATTTAAGCGCAAAAACGTTCGAGTCAGGGCCTGATTCAGAGACTAAGCCTAAACAGCTGGGCAAAGCACGGAAGCCCCAATGCCTACTCATGTCAAGGATCGCCCTTAAGAGCCTCCGGGCCTGCCTGATCAGTTTCGGACCTACGGGGATCCCGCCAAGCACCGAAACCAGCCCGCCTGGTTGAAAGAAATAACAAAAAGAGATGCAGAAGAAATAAAGCTTCAAATTTCCTCTTATCTTACATACGCAAAAAAGGCGCACTCTCCATCAACATACATGCTCTACATATATCAAATACAAAGCGGGAAAACGACAAAATCTACACTCTGCTCCAAAGGGCTGCAACTTGTCGGGTTCGCTCTTCGCAACGTCAGTAAGAAATGACCGCGTGTCACGCTCGTTCGCCCTTTCTCGATCCAATTCCTCCGAGAGAACGAAGCCCCTCGCACTAATCTCCTCGAGTACCTCTCTTCGGGATCTGCTACGAACGTATTCTTCGACCCTGTTCTCCCGGTCGAGGGCTCGCTTTAGTTTGGCTTGAGCATCCGCAGCGTCTTTCGTACGAATTGACATCTCCTGATCAACCTTGGTTCGGCTTAGTGCCTCTTCGGCCCGGGCATCAATTATCTCATCCCTAATCTTCGAGAGATCAGATTCAATTTTCCCGATCATGTCCGCTTGAACTTTGGCATTGTCACGAGCCAAGCGAAGTTGGACTTCGAAGGCAGGGACCTTGGCCGAGGCGTTTGTCTCCTCTAAAGCTTGAACTTGCACCTGAGCCCTTAGCTCACCACAAGCAGCTCTGACGCGGTCGATATTGCCCTTGAGGTACTCCAAAGCCTCCGTCTTTTTCTACAACTAATACAACAAAAAGGAGGTTAACCTTAAGGGCCAAAGAGAGCAAAGCGCGAGTTGCAAAAAGTTACCTGCTCAATCAAATAGCTCGCGTAATTCGAGCTCCGGTATGCCTCATCTCGCCAATGCTGCAACTTAACCTCTTTCTCCTTGCTAAGGAGCCTAAGGGACTCGCCCTCGTCCAGATTTTCTGAAGCCTGGCCCCTTGACAGAGCAACTCAGACATAAGCCTATCGCAGGCCTGCACAAGGAAAGCTTAATAGGGGAGGAGGACGTGGAATACAGGAAAACTGTGCCTAAACTCACCACGAAGTGAAGCCAACGAACTTCCTCGAAGTCAGTATACACTCCTATTGATCTTGCCTCTTTGTCCCCAGAATAACCGACCTCGGGCAAAGCATATTCACTCGAAGGAACCGCCGCTCGGGAATCAGATACTCCGGGAGCAGCAGACTCGGATGATACCCTCTCCTCAGAAACGCGGGCCCGTTCAGCACCACTAAAAGCTCCATTACACTGCGGGTGCCAATCCCGTTTATCGCCGTCATCCCTCGGCTCGGAGGCCGGTGCCTTTTTCTCCCATCTGGGAAAGCACTATGTCATCCCGAAGAACCGCCCAATACCTGCAAACGGCTAAGCCGATACAATGGAAAGGAGGGAAATGTTACCTCGAATATATGAAGGCCAAGGAAAAGGCAGCGTGCGCGCATACCTTGGTATTTCGCTCCCCATCTAGCACAGAATACAGCTCACCACCGACGCTCGTTGCAGGACGAATGGGTCACCAGCCTCCGGACCCGACTGGGTAGGTCAAGGACTTCGCCTGGAGTCCATGAAGTTGTTGCAACAACGGAGACAACATTATTACTCCACTGATTTTCGCTATAGGCAAAATCTAAAAAAGCACCAGACGCTCCACTCACGTGTATAATTCCACCCTTTGGGAAATGACAAAAGCTCCACGGGGATAATGTCGACCGTCCGGACCCGAATAAACCAACTGGTCCACTCTCGATCCCCGTCCTCTTCGTCGTCAACTACAAAAGGCGTGGACGAATGACACCTCAGGGTTAGTAGGCCCTGGTGATGAAAGGGCCGGTATAGCCTGACGAGATGGTTAAACGTGAATTCAAACCCGACCTTCTCCGCAAAAAACCTCATCATCAGCACCACCCGCCAAAATGACGGATGTATCTGCGCCAAAGTAACCCAATACTCCAAGCAAAATCAAGCACAAACCTATCAAGGGGACCAAACACGAAAGGATATAGGTATACGCTCAAGAATCCATCAGTAGAGTCTGTAATACTCTCATCCGGCGGAAGTACCTGCAGCGCTATCCCCTCGCTCCATCCATAGTATTTTCTCACCATCTCTAGATGTTCCCCTCTTATCAAAGACACCGTCTTCAGAGCGAACTCCCGCGATTCCTGAGCGCTGGGAGCAGCACTTCCCACTCCTTGCCGGGCCAGCCACGAAGTGGTTGCCATGACTATGGTAAAACTAACAGGTCAGAACAAGGTCATGCACCAACACTTTTTGCGCCTGAAGAAATGAAGAACCCTATGCCAAAGCGGAAGAGCAGCTATCTAAAAATAGTGAGGTTTTGCGAAGAAGCCGAAGCTGCCCCACATATATGCGAGAAGTAGCGACGACTCGCCTACCCGGAGTGAGACCCGAGAAACTTACAGCCTCGATGCAGATTGACAGGGTGATACCTGATCCCGGAAGCATCCTTCGACGAGAAGCCAAGACTCAAAGAATTGTCCGTATTATCTCCAATCTCGAGGCAGCACTCTACCCCGAGGGATCCCCGCCGGAGAAGATGATAAGAAGGAATAGGTAAACAAGCCAACGAAGTCAATGGGATAGGAAGAACAATGCCAAAACGCTCCCATTTATAGGGGGTTATGATGCGGTCGTCGACGCTTTGGAAGATTGACCGATGGGCGCAATTAATGCATCCATGGAAAATCAAACAGATGGCGGTATCTTCACCTTGGAAAGCGAGAATCGAGAGTACATTGAATGAGGTCGAAATACACAAGCCTGTGGGTGCCCGGTTACCACAAAACTCACGCCAAAAGTCGCATCATCGGTATGGCGTCGCCGAAAGAAGCTTAAGGAGTCAAGTGTCAGAATCATTTCCCATCACTTTGTTATGAGAAACATGGAGACTATCTGTACGCGACAAAATTAGAGGACTTGATTTCTCGCTGTCGAGTCATTTCGGAAGAACGCCTCGAGACCCCGAGGACGAGAGGCCACGATCGAGTTCCCGACCTCGGGGCTCGTTGAGGCCCGACTCAGAAAAAATGAAGACGAAGCCAGGATAGAAGGGGAAGCACCCAAGGCACACAACTATGTCTGACAGGGCCGGCCTATCTAGAGCCTATGCTGAGGCGTCACGTCAAGCCATCCCATCTCCATACTTTGTATTTAATCTCCACGTACTTGTAACCGAGTACTCCTCCTATATAAAGAGGACTCACACTACCTTGTAACGAATGGATGTTGCTCCATTTTCTCCACAAGTGCAATAATATCTCTATCTCTCTTTTCTTTCTAACTTGTTCGTTCTCACTGGCCCGAAGCCACCTTAATATTCATTGATTTCTTACTAGTTCTTCATCGTATTGCTTAGTATTGGCCGTGAAGAGCCTTGTTTAATTATATCCTCAACTGTTATCCCATCCCCGACTATCCCCGATAGCTCGAGCTCGACTCTAACATTGACTCCAAGGTCCCCCATCGACCAGAACTATACCCGGGCAGCAGGCCCCTCGGTTCGATTACTATCTCGTTTTAGCTTGCATTTCGTCATTAAACTCTTTATTACTAGCATCAACTGCTCTAACAACTAGCTCGAGAATAGATCACATATTTTTATAATCCCATTTACAAATTAATTGTTGTTACCATTTTCACAATAAACAAAGTTATTCAGATTTAAAGATGTGTTTCTATATTCCATATTTTATCTCTATCTTTTACGTACTAATTTTCATGCCTTCGTACTCAGTACATTTTTGTACTGACGCCCTATTTCACGGGGCCTGCGTTTCATGTCCGCAGATGCAGGTAGGCAAGTTGATGGCTCCCCTTCTTAGGATCCCTGATCAGCAAGAGTTGGCGTGCTCTATTTGATTCGGAGCTGCTTTTGATTTTGATACGATACGTTTGTATATATATGATGTGGCTCAGTCTCGTCTTTGTACAGTTATGTTTCTATTAGAGGTCTGTAGACAGTATGTCTAGTTGGATAGTATGTGGCCTTGGTGGCTTCCAGTTTTGAGATGTATAGTTGTCTATAGCAGCCTTGTCGGCTCGCCCTACATATGTTATACGTATATGTATGTATGCCCTTTTTGGGCAGGTTTCCTTCAAGTATGTTATTTTTGTAATTTAGCATATGCTATTCAGGTTCATATCTTAGACGCATGCTTAGGGGTGCCTGACCGGTAGGACTCAGGCACCCGTCGCGGCCCATCGGTTTGGGTCGTGATAAAAGTGGTATCAGAGCAGTTCTGTCCTAGAGTTGTCTATAGTGTGTCTAGTAGAGTCTTGTTTATGGGCGTGTTGTGCACCACACTTATAGACAGGAGGCTACAGGACATATAAGATGTTATCCTCTCTTCTTATCTTAGATCGTGTGATATAAGCATCCATGTTCCTAACGATGTGTTACGTTTTTAGCGATGCCTCCAAAGATTACAGTTGCTAGCATGGGTCAGAAGGCTACGATGGTGCTAGAAAGAGAGATAAGTTATGCTATAGATTCAGACCCATCGGAGATCATGGGTTCTATTGAGGAGGATCCATCTGAAGATCCATTGAGTCATTTGTTCGAGCTATTTCGGCCACTCCGACAGTAGATGGGGTGAGAGGAGTTCCGACCTCACCAAGGCCCTTAGTTTCATAGCCCGTTAATCAAGGTATGAGGGGCGTAGTGCATAGATTGGCACAACTGGGATTCCCTCAAGCTCAAAACTATGTCAAGGTATTTGAGGACACCAGCTCTTCTGAGGTTCCGGATAGTCCACGGTCTTGGGAATCCGTCAATCAAGGTTCGTCGGTGTATGTTAAGGGATACATAGAGGAAGAAGATAGTAGTCGGGCCAAGAGGAGGAAGGTAACTGATAAGGACATGAAGATTAAGCTTCGAAGTGTGTCCGATCGAGGTTCTTATATAGGACGAGGCAAGGACCCTCTACTATAGACTTCCTCCAAGTGTCAGTTTTTGGTTGGTGAGTTCCACCTCTTCTTGGAATATTACCAAGTCAGGGTTCTAAATGTGTTCGGTTGTTTTATGAGGATGTAGGGAGCCCCATCCCGACTGGTATATATTATGGTTATGCCTTCTTAGAGGTTTTGCAGACAGTATCTTGTATAAAGTTTTGGATATGATATGTCTACGGCCTAGTCGACCCCTATGTATATAAACCTTTTCTAAATTAGTTATGCGATTTAAGTGTTAATATTGTTACTTATATATATATATGGATGTCGTCGTAATGGCACGTGATAGATTTGATAATAAACAAGGATAAGGTACGTGGTGTTCGGTTGGGTAGAACTTAATATGATAATAGTATGGATTGATTGGCCTTTTGTTATGCTAACATCAAGTGTAGATCAAAGATGATTTGATTTCAGTTTCCAGGAGAGCCTGTTTTAGAATGGAAAAGTAATACTGCATCACCAAGAGGTAAATTTATCTCCAATATCAAGGCAAGGAAAAAGGACTATATTTATAACTGAGTTCGGGTTTGGGATGTGGAAGTAGAATTACCAACCATTCAGTCCTTTCCTATAGATTAATGAGTTTCCCAATGTTTTTTTCCCGATGAGCTTCTGGGTCTTCCGCCAGAGTGAGAAATTGAGTTTGCTATTGACCTACTACTAGATGCTCACCCAATATCTATTCCTCCCTATAGAATCCCCGCAAAGCTGAAAGAGTTAAAAGAATAATTAAAGGACTTACTTGAAAAAGGCTTTATCAGTCTTAGTACATCACCGTGGGGAGCACCTGTGTTGTTTAAGAAAGATGATTCCTTATGAATGTGTATTGATTATAAGCAGCTGAATAAGGTGATGATCAAGAATAAGTATCCACTCCTGAGAATTGCTGATTTATTTGATCAGTTGCAAGGTGCCAAGTGTTTTTCAAAGATAAACATAAGGTCCGGGTACCATCAGGTAAGGGTTAAGGATAAAGATATTCCAAAGACAGCATTCAGAACTAGATATGGGCACTTTGAGTTTCGAGTTATGTCATTCGGTCTGACCCAACCTTGCGAACAGAGTTTTCGGACATTGAAGGACAGATTAACTTCAGCATCGGTTCTATCGCTCCCAGAAAGAACCGATGGTTATGTTATCTGTTGTGTTTCAAGCGTTGGATTGGATCGTGCAGCTTATTAAGGTTGTAGCTTATGCTTCTGGACAACTAAGAAGGCACGAGAAGAACTACCCGATCCACGATTTAGAGTTAGCCGCGGTGATTCATGCACTAAAGATGTGGAGGCACTACTTGTATGGAATTCATGTTGATATCTATACGGATCATAAGAGCCTCCAGTACATCTTCAAGCAAAAGGAATTGAATCTACGTCAAAGGAGATGGTTGGAGCTACTTAAAGACTATGACGTAGATATTTTATACCATCCAGGGAAAGCGAACGTAGTAGCCGATGCCCTCATCCGTAGATTTATGGGTAACGTGTCGTATTTATGGCCAGAAAAGAGGGGAATTGCCCATGAGGTTCATCAACTAGCTAGTCTTGGAGTTTGGTTACTGGACTCATGTGATATTGGAATTACTCTTCAGGATACGACAATATCCTCTTTAGTAACTGAAGTAAAGGAACGCCATTATGAGGATCCTGTGTTAGTTCATTATAGGGATACCACCCTTCAGAAAAAGAAGACGTCGTTTGAAATTGCAGGAGGTGGGGTCCTCAGATATCGAGAACGATTATGTGTTCCTAATGTTGTAGGGCTGCATCGGCAGGTTATGGGAGAAACTCATTATTCTCGTTATTCTATCCATCTAGGAGCAACAAAGATGTATCATGATATCTGGAAGTGTATTGGTGGGACGGAATGAAAAAGGATATAGCAAAGTTTGTTGCTTAGTGTCCTAACTGTCAGCAGGTTAAAATAGAGCATCAGAAACCCGGTGGATTATTGCAGGCTATGGAGATTCTGCATGGAAATGGGAAGTAATCAATATGGACTTCATCGTAGGCTTACCTCGTACCCAGCGTAAGTTCGATTCGATATGGGTGATTGTTGATAGGCTTACAAAGTCAGCCCATTTTCTGCCCGTTAGAACTACATATTCCTTAGAGGATTATGTGAGGCTTTATATTAAGGAGAAAGTACAATTGCATGGTGTCCTTGTATCTATTATCTTGGATAGAGGAGCTCAATTTACAGCTAACTTTTGGAGGTCCTTCCAAAAAGGATTGGGGACTCAAGTAAGTCTTAGTACAACATTTCATCCCCAGACAGATGGACAGGCTAAGCATACTATTCAAACACTGGAGGATATATTATGAGCGTGTTTAATTGCCTTCAAAGGTAGATGAGATGATCATCTGTCGCTACCATTCCAGCATTCAGATTGCTCCATACGTAGCTCCTTACGGATGAAGGTGTAGGTCGCCTATAGGGTGGTTCGATGTTGGAGAATCTAAATTACATGGGCCAAACCTAGTTCAGCGAGCCATGGAAAAAGTAAAGCTTATCCGGGATCGACTATTGACAGCTCAGAGTCGTCAGAAGTCATATTCTGACGTGCGGCGACGAGAGTTAGAGTTCGGGGTTGATGATTGGGTATTCCAAAAGTGTATCACCGATGAAAGGTGTTATGAGGTTCGGAAAGAACGGAAAACATATCCCTCGGTACATGGGACCATAAAGGATACTACACAAAGTAAGCAAGGTAGTATATGAATTAGACTTGCCTTCGGACTTGAAGTTTGTACATCCAGTCTTTCATGTGTCTATGCTCCGTAAATGTATCGGAGATCCTTCCAGAATTGTGTTAGTTGACGACGTTCAGGTCACAGAGCAGCTATCATATGAAGAAAACACCCATTGCTATATTAGAAGGACAGATTCGGAGATCGAGAACTAAAAACGTAGCTTCAGTGAAAGTACTTTGAAGAAACAACAATGTGGAAGAAGTGACTTAGGAGGCCGAGGAAGACATGAAGTCTAGATATTCCTATTTATTCCTCCTCGAGAGAAGGATCCGACTAAGACGTCATAACCTTAAGTTTCTACAGGAAGCGTTGATGTAGTATTGTTACCAAGGGAGACTTTGCCAAGGTTATATAGATACCGTAAGGTTAAACATTCGAGGACAAATGTTTCTAAGGAGGGAAGGATGTTACATCTCGCGTTTTCGTACGTTAAAAGTTTCGTCTTCAGTTAATTGATGTAGACTCGGAGACGAGATCATCTTGACATTAACTTACTTACGTTATTTATAACAAGCGATAAAGAAGTGTCATGAAGGATAAAAGGTACACGAATTAAAGAAAGCGAGTTTCGTTGAAAGTGGCCAATTTGGGATAAAATACGGATCGGGCAATAATACCCGATAATTGTGAACTCTTACCATGCAAGGTACCATATGACCACTGTAGTATAATATATAAAGTATATATACAATATATTAAAAATAAATAGAATTTTAAGTAATTTAGGGCAATTTTTAAATTATGCGGGTAATTAGTTAATTACCGGATAACGGAACATTACCCAGTTAACTAATAATGGGTAAAGATTAATAAACTTCACCCACCCTTCCACGTGGCATAAAGCCACAATGGCTAAAACATGACTCATAAGTCATTTAAATCCATGTGGCCACTTATGATAAAATGTAACTATATGTAGGAATCTTATCCCATTTAGGACCAGAACTTAGATCATGATTAATATATTAATCTTAGCTCAAAAGAATGTTCAATCAGAAGCAAAAATTTCACTTCAAAACAATAATTTGTTGTGGTTTAAAACCAAGAACGTGAAACAGAAGCCATTTTCGTCCAAATCCTTAGCCAAAGTTCGATTGAATTTCAAAGAAGCAATTTTATTCGAGTTTCATAAAATCCAAGCAAGGAATTTCGTACAAATTCAAAAGAGTAGAAGCTTCATTTCGTGCAAATAATTCAAGGAACATGTATGTTAAGACCCTCCCTTCTTTCTTTTAGCATGGTCCAAATTATACTGAAGAAACGAGCAAACACACAGTTTCCATAAATTACTCTATTCATAGAAATAGTAGGGGTGTCTATATTCTTGATTCCCCATGGAAAATATTATTATCTTCTGTTCATGGATCTCAAAAAAATACGTATTTGATAAAGTTTATTCGAAAAGCATTTCTGTTGTATGTGTATGTAAAGTTTATTGGATAAAGTTCTTTTTAATCACTCATTATGATATCAACAATGGAAATAAGCTCCTTGATCACTGTATTAGCGCTTCCTGTATTCGCATAAGAACTTGTGTGACCTTCTGTGGAAAATGTTTGCTTATTCCTTGTAATGTATTGTTAGTCTATCATGGTCATACATAGCTCCTCATTTTATATGTTGAGTTAAAATGTATAATAAGAATACACGTACATTAGCTATACGATGATATAAAAGTACATGAAGACAAAAATGACCTTTAAAATAAGTAATTGGTATATTTCATAAATTCATGCATTTATATATGTACATTAACCCATGACCAGACGGCGTTATATACGCACCACCACCTGATCAGCTGGTATACGTTGATGATTTGCCCACAGTGGCCGAAATGATATGATGGGATGCCCTCAGAGGTGTGATGACATTATGGTGTTATATACGTGTATATATATATATATAAATATGTATATGGGATATGGGAAAAGGTTACGGCATTATATAAGCACCACCACCTAATCAGCTGGTACTTGTTGATGATGTTGCCCACAATGGCCGAGACGATATGATGGGATGCCCTCAGTGGCTTGATGATATTATGTACACCCATATCTATGCATGGCACAACATTTATACTGTTACGCGACGCCTTCCTGAGATTCCTTGGAAGGGCGACGTAAGGCTAAGCAACTGATGTCAGTGCAGTTGCTGTCCGCCAACTGAGGTCCCCTCCATACGCTAGACTAGATTGTCAGTGCCGTACGGGAAAACCAATGTCAAGAGAAATTGAGAGAACATGAATGAGAATTGAGAATGAAAGAAAGCTTGATTGCATTAATGAAAGCTATTACAGAAAGGCAACGCGGTGTCGAGGGGAAGAGACACCAGTACAGAGAATTGTTTGCTTGCCAGAAAGTTTGATTGTTTGATCCCCCCTAATAATGCTTAAAAAAAATAAACCAAAGCTACAAGACTAGACTTGATTAAGCTAGAGAAACATAATGGAAGTACATGGAATAAAACTACTCTATATTTACAATGAAAAAGACTTAGTTTGCTATAAGGCAGAAAACAGGTCCGTTGTCAGCAGCATAGTCTTTGGCATCAGGGTTTGTGCGCGCGGCGTTGTCTGCACGTGCGGCGCTGTTGGCATCTGCCTGAGGTTGGGCACTGGCGAGGGATATCGGTGGGACGACAGAGGCACATGCGCGCTTGTCACTTGGCGCGGCCAAGACCACGGGGCCGTCCGTGGCGCTAGGCATTTGAAGGCTTGCTAGGACGCCACGGGGCGCGTCCAAGGGGTCATGGGGCACGGCTGGAAAGCCGCCCATGACATTCTCCCCCACCTGAGTTGGCGACGTCCTCGGCGCCTTACTTGCAAGATAATCTTCAATTAGGCTCTTGTAGGCTTTGAGGTTTGTTCCCCTCTCCCAAGTGTTCTCCTCTGCATCACAGCCCTGCCATTTCACCAAGAACTCTTGGTGATCTTTCCTTGAGGCATGAATCACTCTATCATCAAGGATAGCTTCAACACGCCTTTTCCCGATTGAATTGGGCCCTCGAATACTGGGTATTGTAAGCTGGATCCTTGAAGGATCCTCTGTGTCTTCCCGAAAAGGTTTCAGGAGGCTGACATGGAAGACAGGATGAATTTTCCACTAAGCTGGGGTATCCACCCGGTATGCAACTTTCCCAATACGCCTTTCAATGGACAAGGGTCCAATGTATTTTTGCAATAAGCGAGGGTCATGGACCCCCGCAAATAAGTAACGCTTTGGAATTTTGACCATCACTTTGTCTCCTACTTGGTATTCAACAAAGCGACGATTCTGATCAGCATGCCTCTTCATCCGCTTTTGAGCCTTGACAAGATAGCTCCGCACTATCTCCAAATTTTTCTTCCACTCTTTAGAGAAGCTAGCAGCTCGAGGAGATTTAGACATATTTGGTGCATTGACTGTGTGTGGGAGTAGCGGTTGCTGTCCGGTAACAATTTCAAAAGCGCTTTTGTTTGTACTAGAGCTCTTTTGTGAATTGAAACACAGTTGAGCAGCATCCAGAAGCTTCACCCAATTCTTCTGTGATCCGGTTACAAAATGACGGAGATATTCCTCCAACATACCATTGAACCGCTCCGTTTGGCTATCAGATTGCGGATGAAAACTTGAGCTGTGACTCAACTTCGACCCAAGGCACTTAAAGAGTTGGGTCCAAAAGTTGCTAGTGAAGCGTGAGTCACGATCACTAACAATGTCTTTGGGTAGGCCCCAATATTTGACGACATGAGAGAAGAAGAGTCGAGCTGTGTCTTCTGCTGATATATATTGTGGGGCAGCAATAAAGGTAGCATATTTGGAAAACCGATCTACCACAACCAAGATAGTTGTTAGATCTCCGACCTTAGGCAATCCGGTGATGAAATCCAGGGAAACACTTTCCCAAGGTCTCTTTGGGACAGCTAGTGGTTCCAAGAGTCCCGCCTGTATTAAGCGGTCTGACTTGTCCTTCTGGCATACTAGACAAGTCTTCACATACTGAGCAACGTAATCGGCCATTTGAGACCAATAATATGCACGGCGGAGTAACGCCATGGTGCGTTCTTCACCGGGATGGCCGGCCCACAGAGTATCATGACATTCCGCCAGAAGAGTCCTTCGTAGGTCTCCTTCTTTAGGAACATAAAGTCGGTTCCCTTTCACTTTCAGAAAACCATCTTCCATGTAGAACTGGCGAGTCTTGCCCTGTCCTACCAAATCAACCAAATACTGTGCAACAGGGTCTTTGATGAGTAAATCCTGTATCTAGTCCTTGATGGAGGTGGCTACTTCGCTCACCCTTAGGGTGGCGAGCAAGCACACCGATGCTAGATCAGCTCTCCGACTGAGCGCATCAGCAACATGATTGGTCTTCCCACTTCGGTACTCCAGGTTGAAGTGTAATTCAGCTAGGAGTTCCTGCCACCTGGCCTGTCGACCATTCAACTTCGGCTGGGTCATGAAATGGCTAACAGCTGTGTTGTCTGTCTTGACCACGAACGGGGTTCCCAGCAGATAGTGCCTCCAGAGGCGCAAGCAGTGGACGACAGCCAATAATTCTTTCTCATGGGCGGCATAGCGCCGCTCTGCATCTTTTAGCTTCTGACTCTCGTACGCTATAGGATGCCCTTCTTGTAGCAGGACTCCACCGAAGGCATAGTCAGATGCATCTGTTTGTACTTCGAATGGCTTGGCCAGATCAGGAAGGGCCAAGACGGGGCTACTAGACATAGCCGCTTTCAATGCGTTGAAGGCCTCCGCTCGCTTGGGTCCCCATTCCCAAGGCGTGACCTTCTTGAGGAGTTCTGTCAATGGTACTGCAATGAGGGAGTAGTCTTTCACGAATCGTCGATAGAAATTGCATAGACCAAGGAACGCCCTCAAGGCGTGGATATCCTTAGGCGGCGGCCAATCTATGATTGCCTGAATCTTCTGCTGGTCCATCTTGATCCGCCATTCCTCGATGACATGTCCGAGGAAGTCAATTTGCTTTTGAGAAAAGGAGCACTTAGATAGCTTCGTATATAGTTCATGCTCCCGCAATCGAGCTAGGACCTTACGCAAGTGCATCAGGTGTTCCTCCAATGTTTGGCTATATACCACAATGTCATCCAAGTAGACCACCACGAATTCATCAATGTACTCTCGGAAGACTTGGTTCATCAAAGTGCAAAACGTAGCTGGGGCATTAGTCAAGCCAAATGGCATAACCAGGAAATCGTACGACTCATATCTTGTCACACAGGTCGTCTTGTGCTCATCACCCTCTGCAATTCGAACTTGCCAATAACCTGTCTTCAGGTCTATTTTGGTGAACACCGTCGCACCACCCAGTCTATCGAACAAATCTGCAATTAGCAGAATAGGGTACTTGTTCTTCACAGTAATTTTGTTTAGAGCCCGATAGTCCACACAGAGTCATAGACTACCATCATGTTTCTTTTGGAATAGCACAGGGGACCCGTATGGGGATTTGGAGGGCACGATAATCCCTGTGTCTAGCATTTCCGTCAATTGTCTCCGAAGCTCGGTGAGTTCGGGTTGTGACATTCTGTAAGGCGCCCGGGCGGGTGGCTTCACGCCCGGCACCAGCTCAATTTCATGGTCCACAGTGCGCCTAGGCGGTAGTCACTTTGGCATGTCTCGTGGCATGACATCTTCAAACTCTAGTAGTAGCTCCTTCACGGGTTCAGGAATGGGACCCGAGGAGCTTTCTACATCTTCGATGCAAAGGGTTGCTAGGAACATGGGTTCATTTCTTTTGACCCCCTTCTTCAATTGCAAGGCCGAGATGTTTTCAACGGCCATCTTCATGGGCATGCACGGGATAATGCAGGGCTTGGTCCCATTTGCTCCCATCATCAGTAACATGTCAGCATATGGTACAGGCATGGTGTTGGTTTGCCTCAGGAATTCCAACCCAACTATCAACTCGAAGTCATCTATGATCACCACGCGCAGGTTGAAATTTTCCTTCGTAAGGGCCAAGCTTCACCGGTACTTCTTTGGCTATTCCACCCACTGGCTGGGGAGGTGAGTTGATAGCCTTGACACGGCCTCTACCTTTCCCTACAACTAGACCAAGGCGCTCCACCTGAGTTGAGGCTAAGTAGTTGTGGGTAGCCCCCGTGTCTACCATGGCCCGAATGGGCTTTCCATTCACCTTCATCTCAACGAACATTAAGGTCCTCTCGTGCTTAAGAGGAGTCTCATCATCCGCCTTCTTTTTCCCTTTCTTGGTGACGGGACATGGGTCCTTCTTCTTACGGATACTAGAATTAGTCTCTGCTAATGCCTCAGAAATGGAGCCAACAATTGCATTGAAGGCACCTACTGGTTCAGTCTGATAAGCATCGTCTGAGTCGTCATCCGTCCCATCATCAAAAGTCTGATGGGCATTCATTTGTGCCTGTGGGCACTCATTGTTCCAATGTGGTCCGCCGCAATGACGGCATCCTGAAGGAGGCTTCCTCCCCCGATCATTGTTGTTAGACGCAACACTGTTGCTGCTTGTGGAGGGAGCCTTAGGTTTGGTTGAGCTCCGATCTCCCCCACTTCTGCTAGGGCCACCATTGCTAGATTGGCCCCCTTTGAATCCTGCTCGGGCAGGCGGTTGAGGCCTATCATTCCGAGCTTCCATTTGATAGTTCCCAAGGCATTCAGCTGCTTGGATCGCCTTGGGCAGGGTATCTACCCGTTGTCTTTGTAGCTCCATACGGGCATAAGGTTTCAGCCCTTCTAGGAAAGTGAAGAGCTTGTCTTTGTCCCCCATGTCGCGTATGCTTAGCATGAGCGCAGAGAATTCCCACACGTAGTCCCGCACGGATTTGGTCTGGCGGAGCTCCCGTAGCTTTCTCCTTGAATTGTATTCGACATTTTCGGGGAAGAACTGTAGGCGGATGGCTGCCTTCAGTTCTGCCCATGTTTCGAGAGCATCTTCACCGGCCTTGATGGCTTCGTATTTCACCCGCCACCAGAGTTTAGCATCACCCTGAAGATACATGGCAGCAGTTGCTACCTTCTTAGCTTCTTCTAGCATCAAAATATTGTTCGACATCAAAGATGAAATTCTCCACTTCCTTGGAGTTGCTAGATCCACTGTATGGCTTTGGCTTAGGAATTTTCAGTTTATGTGTCGCGGAAGTGGGATTTGCAGCGCACCCGATCTGGTTTCCACCGCCTCGCTGTAGGCCCTGTAAAGCAGCATTGACAACATTGAGCTTGTCTGTCAAGTCGTCAATAGTTTGTTGCATGGCAGTCACCCTGTCTGCCTCTTGTTCCCTGTAAGCTAAATCCTCGGCACGCTCCTGTTGGAGTTCCTCGAATTTGCCAAAAATTTCAGCTGCCTCTGTGGCTTCCGTTTGCCGATCTCCCTCGGAGTCACGACTGATGTTTTCTATGTCAACTTCGGCCTGGAGCACCCTGTGGTCCAGGTCGTCTAACCTTTTCCCTAGGCTGGTTCTTAGTTCAGGCACCATATCCATGATGGATAGTAATCCGTCAACCGTCTGTTCAAGGGCCGCAATGCGGTCCCCATGATTCACCATGGTCAGAAATGGTAGTAATGGCAATGCTTTCCCTCGTACGATGTTGAGCCTAGGCTCTGATACCAACTATTACGCGACGCCTTCCTGAGATTCCTTGGAAGGGCGACGTAAGGCTAAGCAACTGATGTCAGTGTAGTTGTTTTCCGCCAACTGAGGTCCCCTCCGTACGCTAGACTAGATTGTCAGTGCCGTACGGGAAAACCAATGTCTAGAGCAATTGATAAAACAAGAATGAGAATTGAGAATGAAAGAAAGCTTGATTGCATTAATGAAAGCTCTTACAGAAAGGCAATGCGGTGTCGAGGGGGAGAGACACCAATACAGAGAATTGTTTGCTTGCTAGAAAGTTTGATTGTTTGATCCCCCATAATAATGCTTAAAAAAAATAATCCAAAGCTACAAGACTAGACTTGATTAAGATAAAGAAACATAATGGAAGTACATGGAATAAAACTACTCTATATTTACAATGAAAAAGACTTAGTTTGCTATAAGGCAGAAAACAGGTCCGTTGTCAGCAGCATAGTCTTTGACATCAGGGTCTGCGTGCGCGGCATTGTCTGCGCGCGCGGCGCTGTTGGCATCTGCCTGCAGTTGGGCGCTGGCAAGGGATATCGGTGGGGTGACAGAGGCACATGCGCGCTTGTCACTTGGCGCGGCGAAGACCACGGGGCCGTCCGTGGCGCTAGGCATTGGAAGGCTTGCTAGGACGCCACGGGGCGCCCAAGGGGTCATGGGGCACGGCTGGAAAGTCGCCCATGACAATTCGCACGTGCATGCCATTATAAACGTTTCAGAATTATAAAGTTATTCAGATTTAAAGACGTGTTTCTATATTCTATGTTTCATCTATGTATTTTACGTACTAATTTTCATGCCTTTCATACTCAGTACATTTTTCGTACTGATCCCCTATTTCATAGGGCATGCATTTCATGCCCACAGGTGTAGGTAGGCAAGCTGACGGTCCCCCTTCTTAGGATCCTTGATCAGCGAAAGGTGGCGTGCTCCATTTGATTTGGAGCTGCTTTTGATTTTGATACGAAACGTTTATATATATATATATGGGTATGATGTGGCTCAGTCCTGTCTTTGTACAATTATGTTTCTATTAGAGGTCTGTAGACAGTTCGTCTAGTTGGATAGTATGTGGCCTTGCCAGCTTCCGTTTTGAGATGTATAGTTGTTTATAGCAGCTTTGTTGGCTCGCCCTAGATATATTGTATGTATATGTATGTATGCCCTTTTTGGGCAGGTTTCCTTCAAGTATGTTATTTTAGTAATTTAGCAGATGTTATTCAAGTTCATATCTTAGACGCATGATTAGAGGTGCCTGACCTTATTCAAGTTCATATCTTAAACGCATGCTTAGGGGTGCCTGATCGCAGCAGACTCAACCTAAGGATGAGTGGGCGCTAATACTTTTACCCAATAGCGATATCGGGGTCGATTTTCCATAGGGAACTTCAAATTGGAGTCGAGTATTTATATGGTCTAGGATAGTGTTTTAGCTCATAATTGATCTTCTAACATTTTTGGTTTTCTTTTGTTTAAGAGCTACAATTTATCAACTACAATTGTAAAACTAGGTTATGCTAAAATTATGATTCTAAATCGTATGCAAGATAGATAAAAACACTAGGGATGCAGCATTTACCTAGGTGGTCCACTAACGGGTAGAAATTCCTAATGCAAGAATGATGAATATGGGGCTTATGCTATAACCGTTGCACCTTTTACACCCACTCTCACACCTCTCGATAGAGAGTGATTTTGCCCAATTGACTCTCTCGAGACCAATTGGGTAGGCTAATTTTCCCAAGAAACTTATGGTTCAAGTTGGGTAATTACTCTCTCGAGGTTTAACCCGTTAATTGGGACTACCATTCTCATGGGTCCATCCCGATTCCTTGTTGGAGTTAATCTTGAGGTCATAGACTCTCTTTCTCAAGAAGAGTCAAGACCCACTAAGCTAGACTTAGTGTTTGCAACCACCAAATCTTAGTGAAAACTTAAGATTAATCCAAATAGCAAACACCCAACATCATTCATGCACTAAACAATCACACCCATCAATTTCCCACACTAGGGTTGAGCCACAACCCTAGCTAATGGGTTTAGCTAGACATAGTAGTAACAAAAATCAAAGAAATAATAGATGAAATTGACATAATAGTTACTACAATGTTAATCTACTTGATTCCACTTTAAAACTAGAAGAAATGGCCCAAAATAGGCTAATAATAGGGTAACACGAGTTCAGCTGCTCTCTGCTCTCGAACCGCCTTCTCCAAAACTCTTGCTAAAAAGTAAAATGTTCTATTTAAACTTCACAGGAAAAATCGGACAAAAATACCCCTGGGGGTCTGGCGCGGACCGCGCACAAATGACGCACGGCCGTGTAGGGCTCTGGGTCTTCATTACTTGCATCTGGTACTGGGGGGCGCGGACCGCTCAAAAGTGACATGCGGCCGCATGAACTTCATCCACGCGGACCGCACTGATTAGGTGTGCGGTTGCATGGGCTTTTGTCTCGAGTGATTGCTTCTCTGATTCTCTTAGGCGCGGACCGCACAAAAAGGGACGCAGACCGCGTTGGAACTGGGCGCGGACCGCGCGAGAAGAGGCGCGGACAGCGCAGATTATCTTAAAAATATCATGGCGTCTGAACTTTCCTGCGCGGCCTCGTGGAAAAATAGTGCGGTCCGTGCAGGTTGAACTTGGATATGCCCAGCTTCTGAACTCTCCTGCCTGGCCGCGTGACAGAACAGTGCGGACCGCGCAGGGCCTTTTGATCCCCTCTTTCAGTTGTCTCTTGACACTTGGCAGATTTCACTCCTTTTTGAGCCGATCTTTAGTATTTGTCATCTTGTCGCTCAAACCTGCAATCAAGTGTCATTTGTAAGAATTTTGGGACTATTATATGGCAATAAATGCACAAAGTTCAGGTAAGAATGGGTATAAAAAACATGCAGAAATCGCAGTTATCAGTGCCTGACCGGTAGGACTCAGGCACCCGTCGCGGCCCATCGATTTGGGTCATGACAAAAGCAAAGCAAAGCAAGCAGGCAAAGTCATGAACCAACCTTCCCTGCAAAACTCACAATTTTTTCTTGGGATGCAGGCACAATGAACATAACGAGTGTATTCGCAAGTATACACACATCAAAATCACTATCTTCATAATAACAAGCTACGAAACGCAATCATATCTCCAGATAAGAAATACTCTGCTATCACTCATTTTCTTTTCTTTACATGAGGCTAAGCATTGTCTCCCTAATTGCATAAGGCTAAGTACTGCCTTCCATTGTATGAGACTAAGTATTGTCTCCCATTTTGCATGAGGCTAAGTCCTGCCTCCTTAGCTGCATAAGGCTAAGCATTGCCTTCCCCTGCATGAGACTAAGCCATGTCTCATCTTCTTGCATGAGGCTAAGCCCTGCCTTCTCAACTGCATAAGGCTAAGTACTGTCTTCCATTGCATGAGACTAAGCCCTGTCTCCTCTTCTTGCATGAGGCTAAGCCCTGCCTCCCATTTTGCATGAGGCTAAGCCCTGCCTCCTCAATTGCATAAGGCTAAGCATTTCCTTCCATTGAATGAGACTAAGTCCTATATCCTCTTCTTGTATGAAGCTAAGACCTTCCTCCTCAACTATATAAGGCTAAGCACTACCTTTTATCGCATGATACTAAGCCATGTCTCCTCTTTTTGCATGAGGCTAAGCCCTGCCTCCTCAATTGCATAAGGCTAAGCACTGCTTTCCATTGCATGAGACTAAGCCCTGTCTCCTTTTCTTGCATGAGGCTAAGCATTGCCTCCCTAATTGCATAAGGCTAAGCACTGCCTTCCATTGCATGAGACTAAGCCCTGTCTCCTCTTCTTGCATGAGGCTAAGCTCTGCCTCCTCAACAGCATTAAACTAAGCATTGCCTCTCATTGCATGAGACTAAGCACTGTCTCCCTTTCTTGCATGAGGCTAAGCATTGCCTCCCCAATTGCATAAGGCTAAGCTCTACCTTTCCTTGCCTGATGCCGAATGCTATGCTACTAGAAATCTAGCACTATTTTGCCTTCTTGTGGCTAAGTTCTGTCCCAATCTTATGCAAGACTAAGCTCTGTCTTGTTTCTCTTATATGATCCAGCATCATGTCTTTGCATCTCATGGGCTGAAACATCTCCATCTTATCCAAAGGCGTCATCCTCAAAGCCTGAAGACACCATGTCATGGCCTGAGGATCTCTCAATATTGCACTTCATTATTCAAAGGCGTCATGGTTCAGAGGCACCATTATCATGGCCCGAGAACATCATTTCACGACCTGCAAATCTCTTATCTCACGATTCATGGCCCAGGACATCATGGTCTAAGGACATCATCCTCATCGTCCAAAGACTATCTCAGTGATCCAAAGGGAATTTGCATCATGTTTAAATTCTCGCAATAACCTATATATATTTGCATACACCGTGTTTTAAGTTTTGCAGATAATCCAGGAGGTAACCATTCTTCAAACGGGATAAACTTTTGCTCTGATTTCCGTTCATAACATTCACATCCTGCAATTATTTCAAATGTAACCGACCCATCAATTACTCACTTTTCTCTATGGTCGTTCAGATACTTGCTCTATAACATATCCGTTACGTTTTATATTCACATTCATAACTCTGCATCCGATACTATCCTTCCCAAAAGAATAGGGATTAGCCTTATGCATGGCCATCGGTTTCAATCACCATTGGGTTCAGAATTACACATGGCCTGATTCCTGTAAAACCAGGGATATGTAGGCAACTCAGAAACCAGAGTTCGGCCTCTATTTTTAAAATTACCCCATTCAGTCAAAATCGGTCATCATTTCTTTACCCGATAATTCTTTCATCATTCCCGGGTAAAGAGGGGCAGCTGTCGATACCCAATTTTTTCTTATATTTTTAAATTGTATATATATACTTTCAAAATAGTATATTTGCATCATCATTTAGTTTATAAACCTATACAGACATTTTCTATAATTTTTCATAATTTTAAAGCATTAAAATTTTTCTGCATTTAAATTACTTGAATAATTATTAATTATTCCTTAAAATTATTTTCTGATAAATTAATCATCCAAATTACTATTATGCATCCTTATATTTTATAATATTTTTACTCTTTTTCGTATAATTATATTTGCATTTTAAGCTATTTACCTAACTCTACAATAATAGCCTATATTCATATATAATTACTTTTTATCTATACTATTTGTGTCAAAATAGCTTTTTATATTTTTATAATGCTAAGTTATTATTATTAATCATTTTATTGCATAAATAATATTTTTATTTATTTATTAAGCATTTTTATAAATTAATATTTTGAATTTTAGGTATTTAAATAATAGTCCATTCTTAAAACAAAATTTGGACCCAAATTAGCCCAATTACCCCTGGTCCAAGACCAAACGACCCTATCAAATACCCGGTCGCGACCTGTTTTAACCACCCGACCCAAACACCTTTTAAATCATGGCCGTTGATCTCTGAGATCAATGGCCCATGTTACACCCTCCCTTTTAATTATACCCAAACCCCCTAACCCTAAATTATTTCTCATCATCCGCCGCCCTTGAATCCTCTCATCTCTCAAACCTAAACCCTAGTCGTCTTCCCCCCAAATTCCTCTCCTAATCGCACCTAACATGGGATTCCATGGCCGTTTCTTGCCATATGTGACCTCTCCCTCGTACTGGATCCTTTTCTATACTACTTGCCTAAATATGGCAAGCAGATCTCATAAGAATCAAATCAAAATTGGTGAGTTGCTGAACTTTTGTCACTTCATTCCTATTTACCTGTCATTTGCATATGTTTTTCACTTTTGGAGATTGTAGTTTAATGTGTTTTCTGGGCTGTTCTTGTGTGCAATTATGATTGCTTTACTTTAATTTTAGGTATCTCTAATCTTTAACTTCATTATGTTTGTAATACGAGACATGCCTATACCGGATTTTAGTTAATTAATTTCTTTACAAGCTCATCTATCCTATGTATTGCAACTTACTGATGTTAAAAAACCTTTGCACTTTAGCCTCTCTTTGGTGTTTAATTTTGCTATCAATCTCGTTACTTGGACATGCTTTCATATCCCTTTTAATAAACTAGTAGATTGTATTCAAAAGCATGAATGTAGTCATTAACTATATAGCAAAAGTCTGTAACCTATCCTATTCTGAACTTGCTATGGTGATATCCTGCTTAGGTAGCATGTTTGATCTTGTTCCTCATTAGTATACTTCTAGTATGTCTTGACTTTCCAGTATTGTCAATAATCTGTTCTCATCCTGTCTAAGTTATGTTGCAGTCAATATGATTCTCACTAGGATCTATACTTAGCATAATTTGAACTTTTCCTTATTATGAGTCTATGTATACCAATCCTGCAAACCTGTTTTGTTAATGTGTGACTACTTATGCACTAGGTGTTGAACTTGTTCTTCTGAATCTTTGCTAACTTTGTTCTTAAAACCTAGAGCCTGTTTGATTATTTGCTCTATGTGCTCAACTTGACTATGTTCTGTCCCTCAACTATTGTCCATTTTCCCTCATTATCACTTATGTTATTCTGAACTCCTTATTCTTAGCCGGCTGAAAGCCAAGGCTCAAGGCTCTTGCTATTGACCTCCCTAGTGTGAGCTTTGCTCGGGATCCATTTGAGGACCTTGTGAACTCTGAGACACTAGGATTTGGGTCTTTTATCATTCCCCTGATACTGAATCCTACACTATTGATAACTAGGAATTTTGACGTGTTTTATGCTTCTTCCTGCTTACGCTTTGATTATAAATTCTTACAAAATAGTCCCAAAAGGCTCATAAGTTGTGCTTGATTGCAGGTTTGATCGACAAAGTGACGAAATGTCAAAGATCGGCTCAAAAGGAGTGAAATCTGCTCAAGTACCAAAGACAAGGCAAACTCAGAACAAAAAGGCCTAAGTTTGTAAGGCAGTGCGGCCGCACTAGGGGATTCAAAGAGCTGGAAAATCGAGCTTCAAGGCAGTGCGGCCGCATTCGATCTTGTGCGGTCCACACTGAAGGTTCCGCGGCCGCATTGCCATTATGTGTGGTATGCGGAAGAGAATATCAGAGAGATGTAATTTGACAAGGATCAAGCCAGCACGGTCCGCGGTCATTTTTGTGCGGACCGCATTAGAGACCTCCGCGACCGCGGTCCATTTTGTGCGGTCCGCGGAGCCTGATTTCAGAGAGCCAAGACTTCAAGTCCAAGAGCCTAAAGCTGTTGCAGTCCATTTTGTGCGGCCCGCACTAACCCCGCAGCGGCATTTTTGTCCAGTTTTTCCAGCTTAGTATAAATAGAACATTTTTCCATTGTTAGGGTATCAGTTATTTCCAGAACGAAGCTGCGCTCGTGAGAAGCTATTGTGTAGCCATTTTTGGCATCTTAACTTAGATTTAACGATAGATTCTCTGTATTTACATTAGCTTTTAATTAATATATCTTGTTCTTCATCTATTTCTCTATTTTCTTCTTCAAGCATGAGTAGCTAAACCCATTAGCTAGGGTTGTGGCTCAACCCTAGTGTGGGTAATTGATGGGTGTTGTGATTTAAGGTTAGATTGACTATGGGTGTCTGTTATTTGGGTCAATTTTATGGTTTAATCTATGAATTAGTGGTTGCAAATACTGGTTTGTGCTAAGTTGACTTGGCTCTTCTTGAGAAAGAGAGGTCTACGTCTCCAAAATTGACCCAACAAGGAATTGGGATGGACTCAAGAGAATTGATAGTCCCAATTAAAGGGTTAAACCTCGAGAGAGTAATTACCCGACTTGAACCCTAGTTGCTTGAGCTAATTTGCCTGCCCATTTGGTATCGAGAGGGTCAATTGGGTAAAATCACTCTCTCTACCGAGAGGTGTGAGAGTGGGTAAAATTGTGCAATGGTTATAGCATATTTCCCCAATCATGTCAAGCGAGCCTTAGAAGCATTTACCCGTCAATTAGTCACCTAGGTGAAAGTCATTACCCTAGTGCCTTTCTACCCATTAGATACAACTCTAGCAATTTTCTCATTAGCATAATTTAGTTCTCATTAGTAATTGATAATATTAGTTTGTTAAAGAAAAATCAAAAGATGTTTGGAAGTGACATTTGGAACAATTACACAATCCCAATCTAAATAGATACTCGACTCCATTCCTAGCTCCCCGTGAAAATCGATCCCAACCCACAAATTGGGTAAAAGCTATTGCGACCCTCTCTTCCTACTTTTTAGTAGTGCGGAGTAGGTAGCGATCCACTATCTCTGAATCTCCTCTATTAACCTCTCTAGTGTGAACACTGCCCTGGGTTCTTGAAGCCCTTGGGAACTCTGACACACTAGGGACCAATGTTCCTTGCCACTTTGTCTTAATTGCTCAATTCTTTCCCATTTTCACCTACTGAACAAGCCAATGATCTTGTGTACATGGTTGTTTTATGAATCTTTGATGGCTACAGGATTCTGTCTATGACTTCTGGGCTGTTGTTAATTATGTGGACTTTAAATCGAAGGCCTGGCCTGGCCAGGTATACTTTGGGCCTATCCTAGGCCCACTATAGTTATCTTGTAACTCTATAATTTATTTCATTCATTGGGCCTGTAATAACGATGTAATAAAAATTGGGGTGTTAGTAAAATTGGGGATGTGGGTTTATTCTTGCATGAAACGGGTAGAGATCCTGCCTATAGGTATTTAATTGCTTGAACATATTCTCTATGTGTGTTATATAACCTGCCTATAGGACTTTAATGTTCAATTTGTTCAACATGTTCTGATCCATATGTTTTATTAGATATCATGCCTATAGGAAATAAAATGACCAATCTTTCAATTGCAGCATATTCACTAAATACCATGATCACAGGATCATATTAGTTCATGTTTTACGAATCTGCATTTTAGAAATCATGCCTATAGGGTCTTAATTAGTTAAATGTGTTGTTCTTATAATTACTCACTTAGGAGATATGCCAATAGGAGCTAAGTATATAAAAAATCCGTTTCAATCGCTAATCGTTAGAAATCCTGCATATAGGGTAACCCACTCGTTTTAAGTCTTGATACTGAACTTTTAACACTGTTTCGTTTCCACTATTAGAAAGCATGCATATAAGATCAAACTAAGTAATTCTGAATATCTTCCATAGTTATCACTGCTAACTACTTGTGACGACCCAACCGGTCGTCTTAAGAATTAATGCCTCGATCCCTTATGAACTGCTTTCCCCGAGTTTATTTTTGCATTTGCCGGGATGTTCGATTTTGAGTTTCGGAGAGTTTTGGGACACTTAGTCCCTAAATGAGAGCTTAAGTGTTGGAGAGTTGACTGTAGCCGGAGCAGTGTGAAGTCAGCCTCAAAATGGAAATCTGAGGGTTCTGTTAGCTCTGTTGGGTGATTTCGGGCTTAAGGGCGTGTTCAGATTGTGTTTTGGAGGTCCGTAGCTAATTTAGGCTTGAAATGCCAAAACTTGAATTTTTGAAGTTTCCGGTCGGATAGTGAGATTTTGATCCGAGGTTTGGAATGGAATTCCAAAAGTTGGAGTAGCTCCGTAGTGTTGAATGTGACATGTGTGCAAAATTTTAGGTCATTTGGACGAGGTTTGATAGACTTTCTGATTGAAAGCGTGTTTTTAGAGTTTTTGGAATTCTTAGGCTTGACTCCGATGAAAATAGGTGTTTTAATGTTGTTTTGAGCGTTCCGAATGTTGGAACGAGTTTGAATGATGTTTTAGGATTGGTTGCAGGTTTGGTTGAGGTCCCGGGGGCCTTGGGTGTGTTCCGGATGCTCAACGGACCATTTTTGGACTTGGAAAGATTGCAGATTTTTTGCTGTTGTGTTGCAGAGAAAACCTTCATCGCGTTCGCGAGGGGTTCTAGTGTTCGCGTAGAGCATCTGGGTGAAGCAGCTGAAATGTGCTTTGCGTTCGCGATGATATCCCGCATTCGCGAAGGTAAGGACCCGTTGGTCTTCGCGTTCGTGATATGGTCCTCGCGTTCGTGTTGGTTCTGCCTGTGTAAGCTACGCTTTCGCGAGTGGACCTCGCATTCGCGAAAGAGGAATTTGGCCAACAGGACTTTTGTGCATCGCGTTCGCGAAGAAGAAATTACCTGGGCAGATATAAGATTTCAAAATCGAGGGCTTAGCCATTTTTATCAAAACTTAATCTTGGGAGCTCGGATTTGAGTGAGATTTTGAGAGATTTTCAGAGATATTGATTGGGTAATGATTCTAGACTCCTTTTTGCTTGTAAGCCATTAATCTAAACATGAATTCATCCTTTAATTTCGAAATTTGTTTGAAAATTGGGGAAAAGTCTAAGACCAAGAAATTTCGTTTTGATTGAGGATTTGACATCGGATTTGGATAATTTTGGTATGGTTAGCCTCGTGAGAGTTTTAGGATTCTGAAAATATAAATTTTACCTGATTCCGATACGTGGGCCCGAGGGGCCTTTTGGTCATTTTACATAATTTCGCGTATTTGCTTAGACTTAATTTGTAGAATCCGTTACTTGAAGTGTTATTTACATTATGAAATTGAATTGAATAGATTTGGGCCATTTGGAGTCGAGTACTTGTGGCAAGAGCGTGGTTTCGGATTGATTTTTGAGCCGGTTCGAGGTAAGTGGCTTGTCTAACCTTGTGGGGGGGGGGACCTTCCCCTTAGGATTGGTGTATTTGATAATTGAAATGCCTTGTACGTGGGGTGACGAGTGCGTACTTGTACTAATTGTTGGAAATCCGGTTTTCTTAATGTAATTACTAGTATGTTTCCTTTCCTGTTTCTATTACTTGCACTATTAAGCATGTTGTTAGCTTAGGAAAGCATGTGTATGTGACTTAATTGCTTTATTAGCTCAACCTGTCTTACTTGACTTATGTGCAGCATGCTAGGCTAGAATCACTTGTTGCCGTAATATGAAATTTTTGCCATTTCTGTATATTTTCCTGTTGCTGTTGTGTATTTATTTTGGGACTACGGATGTGGGATTCCGGTAGTTCCCCCTTGTCTGTTTAATTCCGGGACTACGGATGTGGGATTCTGGTAGATCCCCCTGCATAGTTATATGGAACTACGGGAATGCACCCGATAGATTCCCCCAGTACTAGGTATTTACATTTGGGACTACGGAACGGGATTCCGGTAGATCCCCGCACACTATGAGTTGGACTACGGGACGGGATCCCGGGAGATCCATTGGATATGTACATATGGGACTACAGGACGGTATCCTGGGAGATCCCCGATTGTTATTATTGGTGCTGAGCTGTATTTTCTTTCCGTGTTTACCTTGCTTCTGTATAGTTGTTGTTGTCTTGTACATCCTGTGTTATTTTACTGATGTACTTATTTATATTGTTCTGTTCTATACTGTCGATCTTTATATTTTATTGAACCTCAGTAGTGCCCTGACCTTTCTCGTCACTTACTGAGTACCGCTGTGGTGTACTCATGCCTCTCCTGCGCATGTTTTTCATGTGCAGATCTAGGTACCGCTACTCATATCTACCGTCCTTGAGGGAGGCGACTGCTCTAGAGACTTCGAGGTACATTTTCCACGTCCGCAGACCGAGAAGTCCCTTTCTATTCTAGCTGTTAAATATTGCCCTTCTATATTTTCTTTCTGGTTAGATATTCTGGAGTTAGATTGTTAGATATTCCAAAGGCTAGTATTTCCGTGAGTTTTCGGATTTTGGGATAGTGTACTTGGCTTTGAAAATGTTGTGTTGTATATGCCAAGCGGCATTATAACTATTGTTTCCATTCAGTTATTTTGGTTTTGATTATTTCTTCCGCAAGTTTCATTTATGTTCTGCATTTTTTAGGCTAACCTAGTCGTAGAGACTAGGTGTCGTCATGACAGTTCACGAAGGAAGAACTGGGGTCGTGACACTACTGCACATAAATATCATGTCTATAGGTTTAAACATTTATAATCTTTAATTTCAGTAATCATTACACAATACTAGACTCCCTGAAATATAAAGTTCTTCAAAAAACATGCCTCTAAAACAACACCTTATATCTGAAACTGCCGCATATTTGAATTCCAAGGTCACATAGAAACCATACCTATAGGATTTAACGACTCTAACTCGCCTCAATTTTGAAACTGTCAAACACCTAATTTGTTTGTGTCACGACCCAAACCGATGGGCCGCGACGGGCACCCGGTACATTACTCGACCGAGTACCAACGTAACGTATTTTTCTTATTACATCATTATATACACGTGACATACGGGCCTAATAGGCCAATATAATCATTTATAAACTCAAACATAGGCCAACAAGGTCATACAATCTTTCACGTATACGACATATGTCTACAAGCCTCTAAGAGTACATAAATGTCATAAACATCGGGATAAAGTCCCACCATACCAAACAATACACGTCTAAATCATACTAACCAAACAAGCAACTCCGAAGCAAATGAAGCGCACCAACATCTTTCGCTGAGCTGATAGCCTACTTGGAGGGCTCTCGACCTGTCTATCGGGACCTGCGGGCATGAAACGCAGCGACCCAGGCAAAAGAGACATCAATACGAATAATGTACCGAGTATGTAAGGCACATAAATAAGTACATAAGAGACATAGGAGAAATATAGAGTACATGACTCAACCTGCAAGTCTGAATAACTTTGTAAATCATAAATTACTTTTAGCGTCATGCATATGCGTATGAATGTCATGTCGTGCATAGGTACATGTTTCATAACATCAACAGCCTCTGAGGGCATCCCATCATATCATATCGTCCATTGTGGGCAAAATCATCATCGTATACTAGTTAACCAAGTGGTGGTGCGTATATAACGCCATAACCTTTCCCATATACATATATATATATATATACATACATATATATATACATACATATATATATATACATACATATATATATACATACATATATATATATACGCGTATATAATGCCGTTTGAATACATATATATATATATATATATATATATATATATATATATATATATATGTGTGTGTGTGTGTGTGTGTGTGTGTGTGTGTGTGTGTGTGTGTGTGTATAACGTCGTTTGAATCATATTTTAGCCACTGTGGACAAAATCATCAATGCATACCAGCTGATCAGGTGGTGGTGCGTATATAATGCCGTAACCTTTTCCCATATCCCCATATACGTATACATACATATATACGCGTATATAACGCCATCTGGTCATGGGTCAATGCACATGAATGCAATGCATGAAAAGTACGTATATAAAATCTTTCGGAGCTTCATAAGACCATTTTGCCTTTGAGTAATATCATAAAGTAAACTCTTTTCAACTTTCATATTTTTTTGAGACCCATGAACAGATGATAAAATATTATGACACACGAAATTTCAAGAACATAGATATCTCTAATACCTCTATGAATAGAGTCATTCATGGAATTTGTGCATTTGCATGTTTCGTTCGTATCATATGGATCATGCCAAAAGAAAGAAGGGATAGCTTTAACATACCTGAGTCGATTCCCTTTACAATCCTCTAACACACGTTAATTGCGATAAAACACGAAACAAATTATATGAAACGCTCGAAGCAATAATGTTGCTTATTGAGAGAACAACTTGGCTGAAACCTTTTCCTTATGTGATTAAAATTGATGTACTATGAAATTGGATGTTACAACCCATATCCACATGTGTTAGTTCATGCCATATATTAGTTAACATAAATCCAAGAAGGAATTATATTTGAGATGATAAGAAGTCAATCCTATTGGTCTTAAGTGATACAAGAGTGTATAAGGGTGATTAACCAGTATTAGAAGTTAAACAAATCAAGGATGTTGTAACTCGTATTTTCAGGTAATCTAGCGGTGCTTAATACACTCAAGAGGTCATTTATTAAGGTATTTTAATCATATAATATCTGTATCATAAGTCTTGAAGTCAAACGAGTTATGAAACAAAAGTCGACAAAAGTTGTCGCAACTTAGGTTCATAATTTTACTTAAACATTGGGTCAAATGTTTCTAATCTTTTCTCATAATTTACAAGGAATTACAGGGTTATCTACCAACAAAATTAAAGATCTATGAGTCTAGTTTCCAACGCATTAAACCGTTCATCGATACGATCTCGGAGTAGAGAGATATTCGCGTTTTCGTGAGACTGCGCCAAGCACCTCTCTATGGGGCCCACTAAGTCGGTTTAAGATATTTGGACCTATATAGGATGCCTCCAACCCGTTTTAAGTCATTTCTTTTCACTATTTTCAGACCTTAGAACCCTAGGAACATCCTCTCAAGGTTCTCTTAAGATTCAAGACCCAAAAAAAGGGCAAACAACACAAATCAAGTGTCGGGAATTCCGTGGCGCTAGTAAGTCTCTTGTTCTTCTTGTTGTTGCTCATTTTTGTGTCGTTTAAGCTCGTGTGGGAGGTTGTTTTAAAGGGTTTATGTTCTGTAAATACTCCCTCATGTTCTTAATATCAATCCTAGGTGATTTCAAGCCTTCTAAAGTGATTCTAGTGCCGAAAAACACTAATTGATCGCTAGTTTCGCTTTTTCGTTGTTGTGGCAGCATTGGAGGGATATTTCATGGAAATTTAAGGTCAAATTGGAGTTGTTATTTCTGTATAAAGGTAAGTAACCTCTTACTCTATATGTATTTAAGATTATCCAAGTTGCGGCTAAGCCATTGAAGCTAGAACTTCTGAGATATATATCGAAAGGCTTGGTAGTAATGTTATTGTTTTGTGGACTGTTTTGTGTTGTTGTTGGGCTGCGTATTTTACTACTATCTTGTGGAGTTTTGGAGGAGGAAGGGTGTGGATAAACACCATATATATGTAGGGTTATGGGCTGATAGTTATTCGTAACATTTCCAGGTTGTTTGACACGACTACGGTGGTCGTCGTATGTATGGAGTGATTAGGCTATGTGTGGACTATTTTGGGAGGCTCAATATGTTTATTATTGATGTTGTTTGGGCTGTTTGGTGACTGTTTTGAATGGTGTGAGGTCATATATATAGGGGAGGTGCTGTACGTTTCATCGTAAAATAGGTTGTGGTCGATACATAATAGTTATGACGTTTAAATGATAACGATAGTATCGTTTCTCTTATTGTAGACTAAGGAGTTTTGACAATTGCATAGCTTGAGATTGGGGCAGTATATACAAGGTATGTGAGGCTATCCCTTTCCTTCTTTTGCACGACTCTGATTGTACATAATGTAATGAACGAGCTTCCAAAGATACTCTACTCTTAGAAGCTAGCAGTACTTACATTGTTTTCCCTCTTATGGAACGATTGATGTTAATGTTGCTTCTCTTATTCTTATGTTATCAATGTTATTGGTACTTCCTGATTCTTATAAGGTTCATAGTGAAGAGTTAGTCCTAATAACGTGTACAGAGGATACCGACCTTACGTCACTCCGAAAGGTTTAGAATGTGATTCCATGAGTCGAGCATGCATTATATATATGTATCTATTTTACTCTACCGAGCCACGTTATAGTTGGCCGGGTACAGCACCTATTGTGCAACCACTGATCAGTTGGGTTTTACCGAGCTCTATGATGGCCGGGTATGTTTTTTTTAACGAGCCTATTATGGCCGAGTACGATATGATGATGATGATGCCCACAGAGGCGAATGCTTTAAAGGTTTATGTATTTATACATATGTATCATGCATTTCATGTAAGTAGCCCTCAGAGGTACTAAGATGTTACAGGTTGTATATTCTCTATCCTTGCTTACATTACTGATCGTATTTATGGTTCCTTGCCTTACATACTCAGTACTTTATTTGTACTGACGTCCTTTTATTTGTGGACGCTGCATGTCGTGCTGCAGGTCCTGATAGACAGGCAGGTGCAGCTCCCCCACCACAGTAGACTGTCCAGTTCAGCGGTGATTGGCGAGATCCCTTCTCCGGACTTGCCTTGGTCTTGGTATGCAATTTTTGTTATAGACATTATGGGTATGTCGGGGCCCTGTTCCGGCTATGTTGCAACACTTATGTTCTGTTAGAGGCTCATAGACAGGTGTCGGCTCATGTATAGTTTGGTATGCCTTGTCGGCTAGTTTTTGTTGTATAGTCTTTCATAGTAGCGTGGTAGCTCATACCTTATACGTAGTTTCTTGATTGTCTGGTCATCCCCTGCTATGTATGTTCATGCCGTCATATTTTATTGCTAGTTGTCCATGATCTAGGTCTACCATTTATATTGATCTCGTCAGCCTTAAAAGATAATAATGAAGGTTAGATGAAATGTACGTTGGTGCTCGGCAAGTGTGGTCGGGTGCTAGTCATGGCCCTTCAGTTTGGGTCGTGACATTGGAAGCTTGGCTAAAGCTTTTTAGAAGTAACGTTACTGTATGGAAAGTTTGGTTGAAATTTTCCCTAAGAGATTGTAATGTTAGAGAGGAATTCAATGTTGCTGAAGCCTTTTCATTTTTGTGACTTAATAGTATTTTCAAACAAAAATGAGAAAAGGTGTTATCTCTTTAATATTGCCACCTTGCAAAGTTTCTTAAGAGTTACTTAGTGGCTCACATATGGCTGTCACGTTGGGCTTATCCAATCCCAACCAATGAATTTAATTAGATAATATCCCGCTACCCGGTTGTCACACCTCCTTTTTTCCTACACCCCCGGAAGGGGTATATGGGAGTTTTTTTTAATTTAAGTGACAATTGAAACGGGATTATTTTATTAGATTCAGAGTCGCCACTTGGGATAATTTTATGGTGTCCCAAGTCACCAGTTCAAATCCCGAATCGAGGAAAGGATTGACTCTGTATTACAGTCCGCGAACACAGAAATCCTGGTAAGGAATTCTATTAACCCGAGAGAAGGTGTTAGGCATTCCCGAGTTCCGTGATTTTAGCACGGTCACTTAAACTATTAAACTTAGCCTAATTATCTAACTTATTACACATTTTAAACTTATTATGCATTTTTTAGCTTTTATAACCTCTTTTTAATTATTTTATACCGCTTTTAGGATTAATGGAATTATTTCTTGAACAAGTTATAATTGTCGTACACTTGCCATTTTAGCACACACCGTGAATCACGCTACATGAAATGCACCCGCGATTCGCGACATCTTTATTTTATTATTGTTTGAAGTTGTTATGATCGGGCTACATGAAATGCACCCCCGAATTTCCATGCAAAATGTGTGCCAAGAAACCAATAACGAGCATTACCAAGCATTACCAAGCAAAACAGAGTTGAGTCACTGAAATTTGATACACGAACTTCAAACAAGAATAATAGGGAATTGTGGCAAAAAAAAAGATAATGGTACACCAATTGATCTATAAATTTCGCACTACTGCACAATCAACTAATAGCAAATAATAAGCTAAGAACTCTGAGCTGCTAATTTACAAGCAAAAGCAAAAGCAAAAGGGTGCTATTATTTTAGCCGCTTTTAATATTTCTGAAAAAATTCAGAATTATTTAAAACACATCGTAAGCCACGCTACTTAAATACACCCGCGGTCCATGACACATTTTATTTGTTGAGATTTGGATTTGGGTAACATAAATGCACACCCGAGTTTAGGGAAGTTAATTTAAGTAGCGCGCCTAAAGCAACTACGCACTTTCAAGTTTGCGAGAGCCATGGAAAATTCAACTAATGGCACACCTCGATTTCTAAAGAGTTAAAATTAATTACATGAGGGCCATGGGCTATTTAATGAAAATGGCACGCCTCAAATTTTCTATAAAAACTAACTAGTTTTGTAAAGGACATGGGCTTAGGGGTTTTATTTGGCATGTCATGCCTCAAATTATTTTACAAGATTTATACTCAATTAAAGCAATCTAGGCACGATTACATAAAATTGGATTGTAAAGTAAATCCAAGAAAACCTAATGCGCTCAATGCCTACAATCAAATAGATGGTAGTAACTCATAATTACCTCTATCAGTTAAAGTTAAGTTTAACCATCTTCAAGTGGATTGCAGAACTATCCAAGAAAAAAGAATACTAAAACTTAACACAGACCAAAATAAAATTCAATCAATAGTATTGACTCAAAGTTATCACAAATAATAATTTACCTCTATTGCTTTTTTTAATTTAAAAAAAATAATTAAGCATGGAAAAATAGCCAATCGAAAAACATGCTACACTTAGCACCTATGAAACTAAACAAATCTAGTCAAAGTAGTCATTCATTATTACAATAATATGAAAATTATGATTTCCTCTACTAGTCGAAATGGCAATTAAGTATAGGAAAATAGCGGTCTTTAACCAAGTTTTGCCATCCATGCCCTCATGAGCAAATTTCTTTCAATATATGAATTTGATTACAACTAAGCTTTGGCAGCTTCTTTCAGCAAACGTGGAACAAGCAACAAAGCAATAGGAACCGCGGACTTCTGTCGGAATCACAGCCGGAAATTAGTCGACACAAGCAGAACCTCCAACGGCACCGCAAACTTCCTGCTGTATCTATGCGTGTGCGAGTGTGTTTTATTTTATATGGGAATCAAAGGAGAGGGGGAGCCTCTTCTGTCCAGAAGAAGAGCTATGTTCAGAATGGGGAGGGATCATTTGTTTCGTGATGTCTTCTTGAAATATTGGAGAAGAAGAAAGCAGAACGTTTGGGAATTTTCAGTCCTCTATCCATGTATCTCTTTGTAATCCGGCCTATGGCTTTTTGATCTGTATCATTTGCATATGTAGGAGTTCCCGATCCAGATGTGCAGATGGTTAACAAAAACATATGTGATCGTGTGTGTATGTGCCAGTGATTGTGTGTGTGCGCGCATGATGTGAGGCGTGAGGGAGTGAGCACTAACATGAGAAAGTGGGGATTGTGACATGACCACTAACATGAGGAAGTGGGGAAGTCACTAATATGAGGAAGTGGGAAAGTCACTAACATGAGGAAGTGGAAAAATGGGAGTTAGGAGGAGAAATCGTGGGGCGGTTGAGGAGATCGTGGGTAAAAGGGATATTATTTTGTATCTTTCTTAATTTACTGATTCTTGTTCTTCCGTTAGTTTATTATTTATTTTATTTTAATTTTTCTTGGCACCCTTTTTTTTCTAAAGTAAAACATATTAAAAGTAAGATAAAAGTTTTAAAATATTAAAATTAGACCTAAAAGAAATATTTACACTAAACTAGTATAAAATTTGAATGTGGTCAAAAATTAGGTATTCACAGCTGCCCCTCTTTGCTCGGAAACACGAAGAGTTTTCGGGCAAAGATAAAGTGAACCATGTGACTAATTTTTTGACCATATCGTTATTCAAAAGAGGAAAAAAAAAGTGCAACCGAGTCCTGGTTTTGGACAGCATATATATCCCGGGTTATAAGGGAATCAGGTCGCGTGTAGTTCAGAAGTGGATGAGGTGATGGAGTGATGAGTTCGAGGGTCGAGTGAGGTTTCATCCGAGGCTCCGATCTGTGGTCCCGTTATTACATCAAAATCAAAAATGAAAAAGACTAACTAAGCCTATCAGCTACGAGTTACAAGATTCTTATCTATGAGTCTTCTGAAGCTTGATCTTGAGTCTTGGTTGGTTTTTCATGCAGACCCTGATCTGAATCTTGATGCTTGTTAGCTGTAGGTGTTGGTTCAATCTTCTTCAACTTCTCAAACCAAGACAGGACATGCAGAGCTTGTGACCTCAGCCCTGTCTTGAGCAGGTCACATCTTTCATTAACTTCTGTATTTGGATTCACTTCTTGCCTTTTTTTTGCTTTGTTTTTTTCTTTTCTTTTTATTCTGGATTGTGACTAACTTCTGTTGATCATCTTGTACTACTGACTCGCATTCTTGACACGAACTTCTTTTGTTGTTGACCTGAATTGCATTCTGAATTGAATTCCCCTTTTTTCCACGTGGGCGCCTGATTGCTCATGAACTTGAACCGTCTTCTCTTGTTACTTGACACTATTTTCCCTTGAAACTTGAGTTGTCTTCTCTCTTCTCTCCAGGCGGTCTCCTGATTGCCGAACTTGTATTGTATTCCCTTGCTCTCCAGGTGGGCGCCTGATTGCTGAACTTGAATGTATTCCCTTGCTCTCCAAGTGGGCGCCTGATCGCTGAACTTGAATGCATTCCCTTGCTCTCCAAGTGGGCGCCTGATCGCTGAACTTGAATGCATTCCCTTGCTCTCCTAATTGCTGAACTTGAATGTATTCCCTTGCTCTCTAGGTGGGCGCCTGATTTTAACAAAATAAACAAAACAAAGAAATAATTCTGCCCCAGTTTGGTAGCTGGGCACATATGTGAGTGTAAACTGAATCACGTTACCAAATATCAATAAGAACTTGAAAGCTAAAACTTGAACTGTACTCCCTTGCTCTCCAGGTGGGCGCCTGATTGCTGAAACTTGAATTGTATTCCCTTGCTCTCCAGGTAGGCGTCTGGCTGCTGAAACTTGAATTGTATTCCCTTGCTCTCCAGGTGGGCGCCTGATTGCTGAACTTGAAATGTATTCCCTTGTTCTCCAGGTGGGCTCCTGATTGCTGAACTTGAATTGTATTCCTTTGCTCTCCAGGTGGGCGCCTGATTGCTGAACTTGAATTGTATTCCCTTGCTCTCTAGGTGGGCGCCTGATTGCTGAACTTGAATTATATTCCCTTGCTCTCTAGGTGGGGGCCTGATTGCTGAACTTGAATTGTATTCTCTTGCTCTCCAGGTGGGCGCCTGACTGCTGAACTTGAACTGCTTTTCCCTGTTCTCCAAGTGGGTACCTGATTTCAACAAAAATAGACAAAACAAAGAAAATTTTCTGCCCCAGTTTGGTAGCTGGGCACATATGTGAGTGTTAAACTGAATCATATTACTAAGAATTTGAAAGCTAGGTCCCTTATCTAGGGGGGTCCTGACAACTCTTAACTAAACGACAATTTTAAATCTAAGCTATATCTTTTAAAGGTATGACTTCCGCGAAATCTTGTTATCTAAGAGGGTCTTAAACTACTCCCCATTATCCAGGAGGGTCCTGACAACTCTTAACTAAACGACAATTTTAAATCTAAGTTATATCTTCTAAAGGTGTTACTTCCGCTAAATCTTGTTATACAAGCCAGTTTTAAACTACGTCCCATTATCCAGGAGGGTCCTAACAATCAAAAATCAAGTCTTATCTTAAGAGTGACAATTTTACGACTAAATTATATTACCCTACAACAGAACTTATGCTAAACCTTGTTATCTAATGAAAATCTTAAAGCTAGGTCCCATTATTCAGGAGGGTCCTGAAAACTCCTAATTGAATCCTATGCAAACTTTGAAACCAACTTATATTCCTTGGGGTACATTTATTCTAGATTTTGCTACTTATGATTGTTTCGATTTTTAAACTATGTCCCATTTTCCAAGAGGGTCCTGAAAACTTCAAATTAAATCCTATCCTAAGAATGAAAGCTTTAAAGCCGACTTATATCCTTTTGGGGTACATTTATACTAGATCTTGCTACTCATGATTATTTTGAATTTTAAACTAGGTCCCATTTTCTAGGAGGGTCCTGAAAATTTCAAAATAAATCTCACCTTAAGAGTGACAACTTCAAAGCTATATCCTATTTCCTAAAGGTAAAACTTACGCTAAATCTTATTTTCTATGAAGGTCTTATAACTAAATCTCATTGTCTAGGAGGGTCCTGAACACTTAAAACTAAATCCCATTATCCATGAGGGTCCTGAAGAGCTGAGAATGAACTTACCTAAGCCATGCTTTCTTTCTGGAGGATCTCTGCAGAACAAACAAAATTCCTTGCCTCTGAACCATGCTTTTCCTCATGGAGGGTTCCTATAGATCGAACAAATTTTCCTTTCCCCTTCTCAAACCGCCTTTGTGCTGACAAAATTTGGGCATGACACTTGAAAAAAATTCAAACTTCCAAGCTTTGATTTGGACACAATTTTCATCCCTGTTTCAAACAAAGAAAACTTGTGAGTTTATAAATATGGTGGTTGGTTTGTGGCATTGACTTTGAGGGCGATTGCTCCTTCACTTCCCATGATAACTTTGGTTTCAACTTGAAAGGCCTTTCCTGTTTATTGACTGACCACTTTCTCTGTCACCCTTATCACAGAAAATACCTCTGATCCGTTCAGACCCAATACCTTCTATCTGTTGCATTGCTCATGAACCAACATCTACCAAACCTTTGTGTTTCACATGATCCCCATGGTATATTAATTATTACCAACTTTAATGCGCACGTTGTTCTTTCCTGATTTAAATCACTGGCCTTGGTCTTGAGGTCTATTGCTCCATCACTTGCCATGATAGCTTTGATTTCTGCATGGAAGATCTTGCTTGTCACTGGTTTACCACCTTTTTTGTCCCTTGTATTTCACATGGATCCCAACGCATGTTGATTGTTACCAACTCAGTGTGTATGTTGTCTTCCTTGACTTAAAGCATTGGCCCTGGCCTTGAGGTCTACTGCTCCCTCTCTTGCCATGATAACTTTGATTTCTGCTTGGAAGACCTCGCTTGCCACTGGTTAACCACTTTTGTGAATCTTACCACAGAAGATACCTTTGATCTGTTCACCTAACACCCTCCATTTGTTGCATTATCCAGGGATTAATATGTACTAAAGCTTTGAATTTCACAAGGATCCCAAAGCATGTTGATTGTTACCAGCTTAGTGCGCTTGTTGTTCTTTCCTGACTTATGACGCTTTGATGTGCTAGCTAGATCTCATTTTGTGCACTTGGAAAGCTGGTGGCAAATTTTGAAGTCATTTCTCACTTGTTTTGACCAAACAAACTCAGAAAAAGGAAGTAAATACGACAAAAGAAACAGAGTAAAAAACAAGGGAAAGAGATGATTCCTAACAAGAAAACTACAAAGGAGAAACCTATCAGATTGGATACCAACTCTAACGACCATGACATGCACCTGTGGCCTATTCGGTCAAGGAAGTCTGATGTTCAACTATTGTTGTACCCTTTAAGCCGTGAAACTGGACTTCAATGCTCCGATTATCCAATCTAATTTACAATCCTTATTTGACTTGTAGTCCCAAAGGGTTTTCACTATTAAGCCTCTCTCATTTGATTCTTTCTCTCAACTTTTGTCGCCTCAAGGTGCCCGTGATGGTTTTCACCAATAAGACTCTCTCATTTTTATTTCTTTTAACTCCCGTTTCCTTAAGGTGCCTGTGAGGGATTTCACCGATAAGACTCTCTCATTTTCATTACTTTTCCTGTTTGGACCAGAGTGTTACCCTAATATGAATCACCTCTATTTGCTCAACTTGGCATCTCTCGAAGACTAATCGGAAGGTCTTTCTTTGGACCGTAATGTGGGCTTTTGGATGGGGTTAGAAAGAAAAGGTATCAAAGGCTCAAAATAGTTTGACATGGGTTTAAAATTACAACTTTTGGAATCAGATTTCTTACAGCAAACACAACTTCTGCCCCAGTTTCTTTGCTTAGGGACTTTTGGATTTTTATTTTGATGGGACCGAACCGTGAGGCTGCCTACGTATCCTTAAAAGGAATCAGGTCGAACGTAGTTCATGTCATAGAAATTACTTTGTTGTTGTGATTTTTCTTTCCTTTTTCTTCCTCTTTCTCTTCTTTTCTTTTCTTTCTTCTTTTTCTCTTTTTGTTGTTTTTTTTCTTTTTTCTTTTTCTTCTCTTTTTCTTTTTATTTTTTTTCTTTTTCTTCTTCTTTTTCCTTTACTTATCTTTCACGCTTGCATTTCTGATCTTTGCTACTGATTCCGAAAGAGGGGTATGAAAGAAAATAAATAAGGCTCAAAGGGGTAACGAAGGATAAAGTGTTTAGATAGCAGAACAAAATGCCTTCGTTATTCCAATCTCCAAAACATGCCAAGTGCAAACTACACAATCAAACAAACCAAGGAAAACATTTGTATCATCTTTTGATTGTACCAGACTTGATAACCATATTCACGCATTCGCTTTCTACATTTGTTAAATACAAAGCACCATTGGACAACACCCTCACTCTCATTACCACGAACAGCCCCTGTCAATTTGGGCAAACTTTCCATTAGCTTCAACATGATGCGGCATGATGCATTTTAATAGGGTTTCTTTATGCTCTTTCTGCCCCAGTTTCACACAATTCGGGCTTGAAGTGATCTCATAATGGCTTTATGTATTTCTCTCAAATGTCTCCATTATCTTCAAAATTGTCTCATATCTTCCTGACTAAACTGACTTTTAAAGATCAGGCTGAGAATTATGTTGTGCATGTCATGTCACTAGAACCATCATGAAAAAAACTGTAAAAGAAGAAGGGGACTAAAAGAATGACTAGAAATAGCAGAAAATAGAGAATTGCATTAGACAAATGGTGGAAGGGTTTGAACAACAAAACAAGCAAAATGAATTGGGGTACAACCCTAAAACAAACCTAGATAACACTAAATGAGATACTACGACTAAAGGAACTAGACAAAATAAAAGGATAGAAGGGTTTGAATTACAAGACAATATCCGGATTACAACCCTGAAATAACCCGGACAACAGAAATGACAAAAAACTTAGCCACCAAAGCTCCCCTCCGGCTGTCCAAGAAATAGAGCGTCTTTCTAATTACCAAGCACGGTATCTTAGCCACTGAATTCTGCATCAACAATACTAGGAACTTCACAAGTCTTCATCACATTGTTCTTAACAAATTGCTTTTGGGTTCTTTTTGCCGGCTCGTTCTTAGGATCAACCTCTGATAGCGTTGAAAGTTTCGCAGCACGTGGACCTCCGAGGACCTCAGAAGAATTCTCATATTCCTTTTCAAAACAAATCATACCCACCATATGTGTCTCATTATGCACAGGTGATGGACTTTGGCTAGTGTCTATTGCATCTGGACTTTGCACGACAATGTCGCCTGCATCAATAAGCTTCTGAATCACAATCTTTAGATTCCAACACTTCTCTATGTCATGCCCCGGGGCATCTGAGCAATATGCGCACCTTTGAGAAAAATCAAACTTCTTTGGAAGAGGATTTGGCATTTCTATCTAGGTCGGCTTCAACATGTCCAATTTCCTTAGCCTCTGGAACAGACTGGTATATGACTCTCCCAATGGAGTGAAGATTTTCTTCTTCCGTAACCTCTCATTTTTAAATGCTTGATTAGGCCGAAAACCTGATCTAGGGGGTTTTCGGTAAGCTCGTAGGGGTAGATAGGCATTTTGTGGAGCTGGGTACTGGAAAGTGATGTACGACTTTGGGAGTTCCGTGGATAGAAGTGTCATTGGGGAGGATTATCTGGTGCACAAGGATATCCACAGGGATGATGTCGAGGCTAGAAGTGTTGATCGGGAAAGCCCATCGGATCATCTTTTCTGTTTCTCTTTCTTCCACCCAAGCTTACTGGGATGTTCTTAATATCTTTCGAACAACTCATGATTTTGCCTGATTTGATTCCCTCTTCTACTATCTCCCCCATTTTTAACACATCATTGAAAGGCTTTCCCAAGGCCGGGATCAAATGACTGAAGTAGGTGGTCCCCTGGGCTTGCAGGAAAAGCTCAACCATTTCTTCTTCACCAATCGAGGTATTGACTCCAGCAGCCTGCTCCCTCCATCTGACCCCAAACTCTCTAAAGTTTTCCTCCGGCTTCTTTTCCATTCTAGATAGGGAGGAGCGGCCTGGGATAACGCCTGATATGTATTGAATGTATCGAACAAAATCTTGAGCCATGTCACCCAATGTAGGCCACTTACCAACATCTTGACGAGTATGCCAGTTCAAAGCTGCCCCAATCAAGCTCTTACTAAAATAGGCCATCAACAAGTCATATTTCTCTCCAACACTTCTCATTTCACTACAATAAACCCTCAGGTGTGCTACCGGATCTCCACACCCATCATACAAGTTAAATTTTGGCAATTTAAATCTCGCCGGCAGGCGAACGTTAGGTGACACAGACAGTTCTTTGTAATCCATGCTACCGTGGTTTCCCATTCCTTGCTTATTCTTTAAGGACTGTTCTATGACTTTCAGCCTCATGGATATCCCATCTCGCCCTTCTATTCCTGTGAACTTTTCATTTTCAACATGAGGCTCATCTCGCGGGCCCTGCTTGTATGAGTTGGGAACCTTGTGGGCAACCTCTGAGGGGTAATATTGGGCATCATGAGCTTTGAGTGGGTGTTCATTGTCGGAATAGTGGATGTGACAGGAGGGCACTTTTGGGAAACGGTAGTTGGAGGACGAATGATGGAGCTACTAGGGTGGTTGGGAAAGCTGTGATAAGCGGGTGGATCTGGAGAGTATGGAGGATCATCTAGCATTGTGTCCGGAGTTTGGGTAAGGGTAGCATCTAAGAAGCTAGGTGGTGGCGGGGTTGGTGCCTCCCCAGTCATCCAAGCCTGATACATGTCTGCCATGTGTTGTCTTAACATCTTTACCTCTTCAACCAACCCATTGTCCTGTTCAACCAACTGCTTTCGGACACCGGTATCAACCAACTCAGTTATGTTGTTATCTGTCATTGCTTTTTGACTTTGTGTTGTAGAGAAGAGTTACCACTTTAAAACCCACAAACCAACTACCCTTCTGCTATGAATATAACAAAATGAAGCTATCATGTTAGCGTTAGGGCATTTAACATAAGATAATCTCATTTTATGTGCAATGCACCTAGCCACAGTTATCGGCTCTAAAATGACTTTGAGGGTACAAAGGTCAGTTGGCATCATCCCAATTTGTTCATTTCAATCTTTGTTTTTTTTTTTTTTCCAGCACTTGCTTGCTCATTTTCCTTCCCCTTTTTTTCTAATTATCACTCTTTTCTTTCCTCTCATTTCTCATATGCCATGACTTCACCATTTTTTCCTTTTCTCTTTTTTTCTTTTTTTTCCTTTTGTTTTTTTCCATAATAATAAAAATAATCGATCGAACCCTATGTAGGTTGCCTACGTATCATGACGCCGCATGAATCAGATCTTTGCGTAGTTCGAAAAAAATAGGAATAAAGTAAACAAACTGACATCCTCCCTTTTTTTCTTTTTTATCTTAATGACTACTCTGACGAAAAAAAGAGAAATAAAAGAAGCAAATCTTTTTTTTTATGAATTTTCTAGACTTAATGTTCTATAACCTATTCCAAACTCAAGCTTAACGAGCATATATTTTTTGCTTCTTTTTTTTCTTTTTGAAACAAACACTCTATGGAAAATTATTAAGGAAAAACCTTAGAAGAAAAAAAAATTGATTCTTTTTTTTAGGAAGAAAATCTAAAGAATAAACCACAGAAAAATATTTTAAATTTTCATTTGACATCCCGATGCAAGATTTCGAAACAAGCAATGAAAAGATAAAATAAAATATTTTTGGATTTCAATTTGATTGTCTAAAGGAAGAAACTTTAAACAAAAGATAAAGTATATTATTTTTTTACTTTTATGTACAATATCCTAAAGTTCTAATGAAAATAAATTTTTTTAAAATTTTTCATTAATTTTCCAAAGAAGAACCTCAAAAGAAATTCTTTTTGTATTTTTGAAATTAATACCTTAAAGAAAACTTTTTAAAGAGGTACTAAAAGAACATTCTCTTCTTTTTTTTGGAGTTTTAGTCTTAATATACTAAAGGAAATATAAAAAAATTATTTGTAGTTCTAGATATTAATTACCTAAAGGAAAAACCACCTCAAATTTTTTTTTTTCATTTTTACAATTAGTATTTTAAAGAAAATTACTAACGGAAATATAAAACGCAAAATCTTTTTTTTTTTTTGAATTTTTGATTTATTACACATCTTTTGAAATGCAAAATAGAAAGTACAATAATAATAATAAAACTTCGACATTACTATACAAAATTAAAAGGTAAAAGACGACATAAAAAAAAGAAAATCTTCTTTTAATCCACTCCTGAATGAGCGATCCTGACTAGATGTCCTGGGCTCTGTCATGCTCAAACTCCGGTAAGTAAATCCACACATGTATGAGAAAATTAAAACCAAATAGGTTAAAGACCTAGAACGCTATGTGGGATAATAATCCTTCCTGTTGGAAACACGCAAGACATGATTTAGGCTATTTTGCAAAGTAGCTTATTTGGCCAAAAGATGGCTAGAAGTGCAAAATTTGGCTAAGACCCAGCAAAGTCAAGAACCTAAGATTTACTAGGAAGACTGGACCCTATGTGGGTTGCCTACGTATCACGCCCCGAAAGACGAGAATCAGGTATACGTAGTTCGGGCAGATTGGATATGAGCGAGAATAAAGAAAACAACTAATTTAGAGAAAATATATTTTTTGTCTTTTCCTTGAAAAGGATGAAAAATGCAAAATCTTTTTTGATTTTCTTTTTCCTTTTTTTTTTTTGAAAAAATGCAAAATCTTTATGGATTTTTCATATATCATTCTTTTTTTTGGTCTTTTTCTTGAAAAAGTGTGAAAGAAAATTATAACTACGCCCCACTTGCTTCATTACACACTTCACCCTCTTTTTTTTATTTTTTTTCTTCTCATTTTTCATTCACCCTCAATTATCATTGGTCCGCCAAATGACCATTTTACCCTTAAAAAGGCAACATGTAACACATAAGATGCATCAAGATGGTCTGTTTTTTTGGGTACACCTGTCCTAGATGGACCCAACCCCTGTGTTGAGTCCCCAACGTCAAATGCACATGATGCAAACAAGCGTTCCTACTAGGGATCCGGCATGAGGCTATGCTATTCTAGGTTTAAAAGCTGGGTGTATTGTTCCAGATCTGGCTTACCCGAGCGGACAGCTCGAGCCGAGGGGGCAGCGTACCGGGAATACAGAAGCTTCACCAGCTTTGCAACTTGTCCGAACCTCGTTCTAAAATTGGGATATGACTCTAACAGAAAAGAAGTCACACGAAGTGCACACTTCCCAGATGATTTAGAAGACTCAGAGAGAGGAGGGATTCGTAGCAATTTTATATACAGTTCAACAATATCAAAGCGGTAAAAAGCAACATTTAGCACATTAGGCCCAAACATGTGAATAAAACCAGATAATAAATAAAGCCAAATATAACAGTTATTCTAAGCTCAAATTCTTGAACCCTGAACCGGAGATTCTGGGTTCATTTTCCCCAGTAGAGTCGCCAGAGCTGTCACACCTCCTTTTTTCCTACACCCCCGGAAGGGGTATATGGGAGTTTTTTCCAATTTAAGTGACAATCGAAACGGGATTATTTTATTAGATTCAGAGTCGCCACTTGGGTAATTTTATGGTGTTCCAAGTCACCAGTTCAAATCCCGAATCGAGGAAAGGATTGACTCTGTATTACAGTCCGCGAACACAGAAATCCGGGTAAGGAATTCTGTTAACTCGGGAAAAGGTGTTAGACATTTCCGAGTTCCGTGGTTTTAGCACGGTTGCTTAAACTATTAAAATTAGCCTAATTATCTGACTTATTACATGTTTTAAACTTATTATGTATTTTTTAGCTTTTATAACCGCTTTTTAATTATTTTATACCGCTTTTAGGATTTATGGAATTATTTTTTGAACAAGTTACGATTGTCGTACACTTGCCGTTTTGGCACACACCGCGAATCACGCTACATGAAATGCACCCGCGATTCGCGACATCTTTATTTTATTATTGTTTGAAGTTGTTATGATCGGGCCACATGAAATGCACCCCCCGAATTTCCATGCAAAATGTGTTCCAAGAAACCAATAACGAGCATTACCAAGCAAAACAGAGTTGAGTCACTGAAACTTGATACACGAACTTCAAACAAGAATAATAGGGAATTGTGGCAAAAAAAAAAAGATAATGGTACACCAATTGATCTCCAAATTTCTCACTACTGCACAATCAACTAATAGCAAATAATAAGCTAAGAACTATGAGCCGCTAATTTACAAGCAAAAGCAAAAGGGTGCTATTATTTTAGCCGCTTTTAATATTTCAAAAAAATTCAAAGTCATTTAAAACACATCGTAAGCCACGCTACATAAATACACCCGCGGCCCATGACACATTTTATTTGTTGAGATTTGGATTTGGGTCACATAAATGCACACCCGAGTTTAGGGAAGTTAATTTACATAGCGCGCCTAAAGAAACTACACACTTTCAAGTTTGCGAGGGCCATGGAAAATTCAACTAACGGCACACCTCGATTTCTAAAGAGTTAAAATTAATTACATGAGAGCCATGGTCTATTTAATGAAAATGACATGCCTCAAATTTTCTATAAAAGCTAACTAGTTTTGTGAAGGTCATGGGCTTAGGGGTTTTATTTGGCATGTCATGCCTCAAATTATTTTACAAGATTTATACTCAATTAAAGCAATCTAGGCACGATTACATAAAATTGGATTGTAAAGTAAATCCAAGAAAACCTAATGCGCTCAATGCCTACAATCAAATAGATGGTAGTAACTCATAATTACCTCTATCAGTTAAAAGTTAAGTTTAGCCATCTTCAAGTGGATTGCAGAACTATCCAAGAAAAAAGAATACTAAAACTTAACACAGACCAAAATAAAATTCAATCAGTAGTATTGACTCAAAGTTATCACAAATAATGATTTACCTCTACCACTTTTTTTTAATTTAAAAAAAAACAATTAAGCATGAAAAAATAGCCAATCGAAAAACATGCTACACTTAGCACCTATGAAACTAAACAAATCTAGTCAAAGTAGTCATTCATCATTACAATAATATGAAAATCATGATTACCTCTACTAGTTGAAATGGCAATTAAGTATAGGAAAATAGCGGTCCTTAACCAAGTTTTGCCATCCATGCCCTCATGAGCAAATTTCTTTCAATATATGAATTTGATTACAACTAAGCTTTGGCAGCTTCTTTCAGCAAACGTGGAACAAGCAACAGAGCAACAGGAACCGCAGACTTCTGCCGGAATCGCAGCCAAAAATTGGTCGACACAAACAGAACCTCCAACGGCACCGCAAACTTCCTGCTGTATCTATGCGTGTGTGAGTGTGTTTCTTTTATATGGGAATCAAAGGAAAGGGGGAGCCTCTTCTGTCCAGAATAAGAGCTATGTTCAGAATGGGTAGGGGTCATTTGTTTCATGATGTCTTCATGAAAAATTGGAGAAGAAGAAAGCAGAACGTTTGGGAATTTTCAGTCCTCTATCCGTGTATCTCTTTGTAATCCGGCCTATGGCTTTTTGATCTGTATCTTTGCATATGTAGGAGTTCCCGATCCAGATGTGCAAATGGTTAACAAAAATATATGTGACTCTGTGTGTGTGCCAGTGATTGTGTGTATGCGCGCATGATGTGAGGCATGAGGGAGTGAGCACTAACATGAGGAAGTGGGGATTGGGACATGACCACTAACATGAGGAAGTGGGGAAGTCACTAATATGAGGAAGTGGGAAAGTCACTAACATGAAGAAGTGGAAAAATGGGAGTTAGGAGGAGAAATCGTGGGGCGGTTGAGGAGATCATGGGTAAAAGGGATATTATTTTGTATCTTTCTTAATTTACTGATTCTTGTTCTTCCGTTAGTTTATTATTTATTTTATTTTAACTTTTCTTGGCACCCTTTTTTTTCTAAAGTAAAACATATTAAAAGTAAGATAAAAGTTTTTAAATATTAAGATTAGACCTAAAAGAAATATTTACACTAAACTAGTATAAAATTTGAGTGTAGTCAAAAATTAGGTGTTCACACCGATAATTAACCAATTATCAGCATATTTAAGAATTATTCACACTTACTTAAAATATTACTCTCTTTTCACATTCCTTATACATCTTACTATTATGGTCATGTGGTACCTTGTATGGTACTAGTCCATAAATACCGAGTATTTTAGCTTGAGCAGTATTTTATCCCAACATGCCAAACTTGGACGAAAATTCATTTTCTTTGACTTGCTTCCCCTTTCACCTTTACGAATTTACTTATTACTTGTTTGAAATAGCATAATCCTTATAATCTCCAAATAATCTTTTCTTTGGATTGATGTCAATTTCCTTATGACAAATTCAACGTACAACACTACATGGTGCAACATCGTCGTAATGTAGGACCGCGGGATGCGAGATCACCGTAATGTAATATTGTTGGGTGCAATATTGTCGTAACTTAATACTGCAAAGCGTAACATTACCGTAATGTATTACTGCAGAGGGTAACATCATCGTAATATATTACTGTAGAGCATAACATCGACGTAATACTGCGGGGCATAACATTATTCCCCCCTTTGGAACATTCATCCTCGAATGTTGACTGGTGCACTTATCATTTTCATAACTTATATCTTCCGAATACTTTAGAACTTCCCTTTCCATCTAGGTGACTATTCTTTGAATGAGTCCAAAGTCCAGGGCATTCCCCCCTTAGGCCTCCTTCTCACACCACAACTTGTAGTCAGAATCCTTCTAATCTCGTAACGGTTGCTACCTTTCATCATGCAGCCTGTACAATTTTGACCTTGTAAGTGTGCCCAATCTCTAGTCTTCATATGTAGAGATTGATAAAATGTCCCTTTGGGCATATATGAGTATATTGACGTTCTTCACACGGTACTATATTGAATTCACGAATATTGCTATCTCTTATTTTATAGACGTGGTTATCCATTCGTATGACTTTACTGCATCTACATAGGTCATACTATACCATAACTCTTATCTCGACTTCTCGTTACTGAGGTCTGCTACCAAATCCCAGGTTACTTTCATTGTTTATCTTATATGTATAAATCTATGTCCTCTAATGCTTCCACATTACTGTTCATCTTAAGAATGAAGGCCTAATCTCTTCTCATACTTTATAACTTTTATCCATCCATTGTTGATTCACCTCAATTTTGATCCATAATCCACCCCTGATAACTAAACCTTTTATGTAATATTGTTGTTAGGATTCACGTTTTATCGGGGAACATCTGAAATGATTAGATTGATCCACCTAGGTTGATACCCTGCTTTCATAACCGTATCTCACGGCATTCCAATGTGATTTACCTTGCGTGGGTATTTTAATCCTATCCAATTCATGAGATTCCTTTCTGTTATTCATCAGATCATTACTCAATCGAAGGCCCAAACGTCATTTTTTATTTTTTTTCTATAATAATTACACCCTCATTCTATTAACAGGCCAGCATTCCATCTCTTCTGAATGTTATTAGTCTTAGACTCGTTTGAGTTCATTTAGGCTATACTGAACTTTCTATAACTTAGAGAAACCATTAACTTTCTTGTTTTCATGGGTTTTAATCCCGAGGATGTATCCGTTCTCGTCACCCTTTCACTTGCCTTTCCTCATCCTTACTCATGTTTCGTCAAAACTTTGTCGCTCCACTATACTTTAGCTTGAGACCTATACATATCTATTTATTCTATTTGCGGCCTTCCTTCAACTTGCTTGCACCATAGATTTCCTTATGTTGTTCTGGAACATCAAGCAAGACATCACATCGTCTCTAACTATCCTTTACTCTCATAATCAGGCCTTTCGATACCTAGACCATAGGTTGGAAGATATGCTACTGACGTCGCTGCTATCATTCCTGGATATTGAATCCCTGCGCTTATAGACTTCTATCCGAAGTATGGATTATTCACAATCTTCTACCTTTGAGTATCTCATACGTTGTTCACCTTTAACTTACTTACCTTAAAATTTTGCATCGTATCTTCTATATCTTTCATGACCTTCCCTCCACATAGATATAATTCACGTCCATAACTTGAAGCTCTATTATAATACTCGCACCTCTACTACATACACTATTTGATGGGAGCTTTTACTGACTTCTTATGAGGCTGGTACTTCTTCTAACTGGCTTTCTCGTAGAGCCATTATATGTTATGGTTGTTATGTTATTTCTCTTGAACATCTGATATTAAGAGTGATTCTGTCATGTTCTCAAGCACAACTTCTATAATTTTTCTAGGTCCAATAATTAGACTCTTGATTTACTTGGGTAATGTGATTCTTTAACTTCCTCTTCCTTCCGATCAGTCTTTATGTAGGCTTAAGCTACCTTCTGATTTGTGGCTCATGGTATCAGTTATTACCTTAGCCTTTCATGAGCGTTATGGAATATCCATGATACAATCTTCTAACAATTCAATCATTTGTTTATGCCCTGGGCTCAATTCTTCTTTTTAACTTATACCAGAGTCTTTTATGGTTGTATGATTGCCAACAAATATAATGCTCCAAAATCTTGAGTGTGTCCATAATGTACTAACTCTGGATCATTGGTCGAATAATTCCTTTCGTTCTATCTCAGCTCTCTTAAAACATATGCAATTACTTTTTCTGGTCTTTCTGCCTCTTGTTGTGTGATACTTAACTCATCCTAGTTCCCACGCATGCCAAAATTTTTGTGCAACTCATATAGTCTCAAATATTACCTTCAATCTTTCTCCCCGTTCATTAGCCACGGTAGGTGTCACTTTCTTTTGGAGGGCATACAATTTTTGTTGTGAGACTACTTTTACATGACCTTTTCTTCATAAGGTTACTATGCTTAGGTTGAAGCCTTCTTCCTCATTTCCTAAGCTAGTCCTTCACTGTAGTACTTACGGAGGATCCTCTTAATCTTGCAAAGATGTGAGCTTATTATATCGTATACTTGATGGACCTTCTACTGTCCTTCCTTGCCTATACTTATCCGTAGTTACTTATCTCCACGCCCTTGTGCTTGTGGGGTTGCTTCTGGACTGAAATTTTGATCGTCTTCCTAGTGGCACTCTCTTTTATTTCCGTAACACTCATATAGTACCTTTTTAACTTCTCCAACTCCTATATGAATATATCTCAAGTATTACAATGTCGTAATTGTGGGGCTGAATTTTCCATGTTGGGGTTTACTACATCTATCTTGCATGATCTACTGACTTGTCTGTAACTTCTTGTCTAATCGTGACTAGGCTCTTCCTGAATCAACTACTAACTATTCGTTGGCCCATTCTCATGCGAAATCATTCTTGGGTTATTTCCTTTGTCTTAACTTATGTCTCGCACCGATTCCTTTTCTATCAATAACATCTCGGGCAGGGACCCTTACTTCCTCTCATTGGCGTCGTGTTTGCATAATGTTCTGGAATTGTAGCATATATGTCGGAGCTGAATAAGCGTAATCTCATTCTTCTTTCATTTATCGCATTCTTCCTTTACCATTCCATAGTCATTAGAACCACTTAATTCTGACTTAATGTCACATCACTCCATATTCCTCCCTTTAGGGGTGTACTAAGACTTGGAGCTATGACAACCTGCCTATATATGTTTTTCCTCTTCATCTTTAGCGTCCTCTCACATTATTAATAACCCTTACTCACCTTGCGTAAATTCTTTTGTACCAAGGATAACAAAATCCCTCGCTCGTGATGGTGACACTTAGTGTAACTGGCACATATAGTCTCTTAAGCTTAACTTTGCTCACATTGTTTGCTTTTAGGGAAGCATCTCCCTGAATGACCATTTTTTGAACTCATCATGGATCTTTTTCTGTTGTCCATTCTGTTATTGCCAGAATGAAATCTATAATTCTCATGATGCTGACTATCATCAAATCACTCAATTCCTTATTCATATTTAGTTTATCTTGTTCACCAGTTCATACTGATTTCTATTATTCTAGGGTTTAATTCTCCCTTCTGGTAGTTGCGTTGGAGTCATGAACTTATTTCTCGAAATGAGGATGTAACTTTATGGCCTATACTCTCTTATTGTCTTAAGGCCCATCACCTTTCGTCTCTTCCTTCATTTGACTATAGGTTCTGTAACAGTCTACCGTTTTCATCCATGGTCACACCTTATTCATAATGCTTCCTTATCTCTTTTCTCATTACTCTGCTATTATTTCTGCATATCCCTTTTCTTGTGAAAATTTTAACACGACATTCTTTCGCTTTTAGCTCTCCTTGCTTCGTTCATCGGCTCTTCGGGTTGCTCAACATCCTCGCTCTACTAGGGACGAGAGTCACACTAAGAGAATATTTATCCCTTCCAGGCTTTCAGTGCCTATATCTAGCTTTAATATTTTAGGGTGCACCATCTAGGTATCTCACAAGGAGGTCTACTAGCACACTTGTAATATCCTTTGGAAATGTTAACTAACACAAACAATCCATTCACCATTTTGGTTTACTTTAACCCCAGCCAGGTCCTGATGTTCTGTCCTTTTCTTAAACTACACCTGTTAGCCCCTATAGGGCTTACCTGAGATGGGTACAGCCAATTGTACATATCTCTGTTACTGTTGAGGGTAACTCTTAATGCTTATATTTTTCTGCCGGAACTGTACTACCGATAGTCTTCATTAACGGGGCGCCTCATACCCTTCTTCACCTTGCTTCTTTTACTTCTTAAAAGCATTGTCTTTTACCATAAATGTGGATAAATATTCTTGCCTTAAGGTCCCTTATCAAGAGGCTTACACCTTTAAGTACACCCATGATTTGCTAAAGACCTCACATTTACTTATCATAAGCAAGATGCAAAATCGAGTTCCTCAATAATTCCACAGCTGTATCTCTTATCGATCGTCTTTCTGAATGTAGGATCGTCTTATTAAGAAGAAAGAGTGAAAGTCCTAAATGCCCTGTAGCCTCCTGCTTATAAGTGTGGTGCACGACACACCCATAAACAAGACTCTACTAGACATGGCTTGTAGACTCCCTAGGATAGAACTGCTCTGATACCAGTTTTGTCACGACCCAAACTGATGGGACACGACGGGCATCTGGTACCTTACTCGACCGAGTACCAACGTAACGTATCTTTCTTATTACATCATTATATACACGTGACATACGGGCCTAATAGGCCAACATAATCATTTATAAACTCAAACATAGGCCGACAAGGCCGTACAATCTTTCACGTATACGACATATGTCTACAAACCTCTAAGAGTACATAAATGTCATAAAGGTCGGGATAGAGTCCCGCCATACTAAACAATACACGTCTAAATCATACTAACCAAACAAGCAACTCCAAAGCAAATGGAGCACACCAACATCTTTCACTGAGCTGATAGCCTACTTGGAGGGCTCTCGACCTGTCTATCGTGACCTGCGGGCATGAAACACAGCGTCCCCAGGCAAAAGGGACATCAGTACGAATAATGTACCGAGTATGTAAGGCACATAAATAAGTACATAAGAGACATGGAAGAAATATAGAATACATGACTCAACTTGCAAGTCTGAATAACTTTGTAAATCATAAATTACTTTTAGAGTCATGCATATGCGTATGAATGTCATGTCGTGCATAGGTACATGTTTCATAACATCATCAGCCTTTGAGGGTATCCCATCATATCATATTGGCCATTGTGGGCAAAATCATCATCGTATACCAGCTGATCAGGTGGTAGTGCGTAAACGCCATAACCTTTCCCATATCCCATATACATATATACGCATATATAACGCCGTTTGAATACATACATATATACGCGTATATAACGCCATTTGAATACATACATATATGCGTATATAACATCGTTTGAATCATATTTTAGCCACTGTAGGCAATATCATCATCATATACCAGTTGATCAGGTGGTGGTGCGTATATAATGTCGTAACCTTTTCCCATATCCCATATACATATACATACATATATATGAGTATATAACACCATCTGGTCATGGGTCAATGCACATGAATGCAATGCATGAAAAGTACGTTAATAAAATCTTTTGGAGCTTCATAAGACCATTTTGCCTTTGAGTAATATCATAAAGTAAACTCTTTTTAATTTTCATATTTTTCTGAGACCCATGAACAGATGATAAAATATTATGACACACGGAATTTCAAGAACATAGATATCTCTAATACCTCTATGAATAGAGTCATTCATGGAATTTGTACATTTACACGTTTCATTCGTATCGTATGGATCATGCCAAAAGAAAGAAGGGATAGCCTTAGCATACCTGAGTCGATTCCCTTGACAATCCTCTAACACACGTTAATTGCGATAAAACACAGAACAAATTATATGAAACACTCGAATCAATAACATTGCTTATCGAGAGAACAACTTGGCTGAAACCTTTTCCTTATGTGATTAAAGTTGATGTACTATGAAATTGGAAGCTTGGCTGAAGCTTTTTAGAAGAGACATTATTGTATGGAAAGTTTGGTTGAAATTTTCCCTAAGAGATTGTAATGTTAGAGAGGAATTCAATGTTGCTGAAGCCTTTTCATTTTTGAAACTTAATAGTATTTTCAATCAAAAATGAGATAAGGTGTTATCTCTTTAATATTGCCACCTTGCAAAGTTTCTTAAGAGTCACTTAGTGGCTCACATATGGCTGCCACGTTTGGCTTATCCAATCCCAACCAATGAATTTAATTAGATAATATCCCGCTACCCGGTAATTAATTAATTACCAGCATATTTAAGAATTATTCCCACTTACTTAAAATATTACTCTCTTTTCACATCCCTTATACACCTTACTATTATGGTCATGTGATAACTTGTATGGTACTAGTCCATAAATATCGAGTATTTTAGCTCGAGCAGTATTTATCCCAACATGCCAAACTTGGACGAAAATTCGTTTTCTTTGACTTGCTTCCCCTTTCACCTTTACGAATTTACTTATTACTTGTTTGAAATAGCATAATTATTATAATCTCCAAATAATCTTTTCCTTGGACTAATGTCAGTTACCTTATGACAAATTCAACGTACAACACTACAAGGTGCAACATCGTCATAATGTAGTACTGCGGGACGTGACATCACCGTAATGTAATATTATTGGGTGCAATACAGTCGTAACTTAATACTACAAAGTGTAAAATCACCGTAATGTATTACTGTAGAGGGTAACATCATCGTAATATATTACTATAGAGCATAACATCGATGTAATACTGCGGGGCATAACAGTTTGCGTGCATTTGTTGTCTAAGTGAGGAGGCTAACCTGAGCCCTTAACTGCTTTATATGAAGTCCAACTTGTTTTGTATGTCGCTTAGTTTTCTCATTTTTGAGTAACCTAAGTTAGGTCTAGAACCACCCAAAATAGAGGTCCAAACACCTCCTGGACCATAGGCATGGGCTGGGTAGTGCACGCATAAAGCACGGTTTAGAATTAACTAGTACGCTTTTGATAACAACTTAAAGATAGTAATCGGGTAGTAGGAGATGATAGTATGTGCCTGCTGAATAATACGATTAACACCTCATCTTGAGGGAGTTACGAATATTATTTATGTTGCACGGGTTGATCCTTTAGGCTACAAAATTTAGAACCCCCATCTTGTCTTTAAATCTATTATTTGTATTTAATAATGAACTTCCCAAACTCCTTGTTTTCTTGTCTCTGATCACATAAACTAATTCATATAATTCGAGTTCGGCCGTAACCCATAGTTGTGGACCTCGAAGAGTGTCTAACACCTTCTCTTCGCTGTAATTTTGAGCCCTTACCCTATCATTGATGATGCAAACTGGTTAAACCTAATTTGTTTGCAAATAGGTGCCCTAACGCACCTTAAACTCATTAGGTGGTGACTCTCTCTTTTAACACCCTTCCTTTAAAAGAGTTGTCACATGTCGAAACCCAATTTCGCGAGAAAAAAGGGGGCGCGACACATAGCGAGTGAAACCACCAAAGAGGAAATCATGTTTCCAGTGAACGTGGTCGGAACTATCCAGGAAACGAAGTTCCACGTGATATAAGGTGACATGAGGTACAATGCGTTGCTCGGAAGAGCTTGGATCCATAATATGAGGACAGTACCTTCAATGCTTCATCATATCTTGAAATTCCCAACACCGGAGGCGTCAAAATGATGTACGACGAACAACCAGCAGCCAAATATTGCAATTGATGAAGTAATACCAGTATCGGCACTAACATCAACCAAGGGACCAGAATCGAAGGAATAGTAGGAAGTCAAATAGCAACCACAGTCGCTGGCTTCGACCAGATCAGAACAGCAGGAGACTCTCAAGGATGATAATTGTATGATACCTCGAACCTTCATAACCCCCGATGATTCTGATGCCATGAAGTCAACGGTCGAAGAGCTGGAACAAGTCATACTGATCGAGCACCTGCCCGATCGAAAGGTATACCTGGGCACGAGGTTAACTCCCGAGCTTAGGAAAAAACTCATTAAATTCCTTATTAAAAATATGGATTGTTTTTCTTGGTCCCACCTTGACATTATAGGGATCCCACCGGAGATCATCATCCATCGATTGAGTTTGAACCCGAAGTTCAGACCGGTAAAGCAAAAGAGAAGGCCATAGTCCAAGGTAAAGCATGCATTCATCAAGGACAAGGTTACCAAACTTCTCAAAATAGGATCCATCCAGGAAGTAAAATATCCCGAGTGGTTAGAAAACGTAGTTGTAGTCCCCAAGAAGGGGAATAAACTTAGAATGTGTGTAAACTATAAAGACTTAAACAAAGCATGCGCTAAAGACTCTTTTCCGCTGTCGAATTTCGATTGCATGATCAATGCCTCGGCCAGCCACGAGATCCTCATCTTTCTCGATGCCTACTCCGAGTACAATCAAATACAAATGAACCCGGAGGATAAGGAAAAGACTTCATTTATCACTCAGTACGATATTTATTGCTATAATGTAATGTCATTTGGGCTAAAAAATGCTGGTGCTACCTATCAACGCCTACTAAACCGAATGTTCGAAGAACAAATAGGTAAATCAATGGAGGTTTATATTGATGACATGTTAGTTAAGTCCCTGCGCGCAGAGGACCATTTGACACATTTGCAGGAAACCTTCGACATATTGAGAAAATATAACATGAAGCTCAACCCCAAGAAATATGCATTCGGGGTCAGTTCAAGCAAGTTTCTCGGCTTTATGGTGTCAAACCGGGGAATCAAGATCAACCCCGATAAAATCAAGCCAATCGAAGACATCACAGTCGTGGACAGTGTTAAGGACTTTAAGAGGTTAACAGGACGGATAGCCGCCTTAGGCCCTTTCATCTCGAGGTGTTTGGATCGAAGTCACAGGTTCTTCTCACTACTCAAGAAGAAGAACAATTTCACTTGGACCCCAGAATGCCAACAGGCATAAAGTGGTATCTTTCGAGCCCACCATTACTTCACACTCCAAAAGCTGACGAGCAACTCTACTTGTATTTGGCAGTCTCGGAGGTCGTAGTAAGTGGTGTCCTAGTTCGAGAAGAGCAAGGTATGAAATTTTTTGTTTACTACGTTAGCCAAACTTTAGGTGAAGCAGAGACCCGGTACCCACACTTAGAAAAATTAGCGCTTGCTCTAATAAGTGCCTTTAGGAAATTAAAATAGTATTTTCATTGTCATCCGATTTGTGTCATAACCACTTACCCCTTCATAATATTTTGCACAAGCCCGAACTCTCGGGCCGATTGGCTAAATGGGCCATCGAAATTAGTGGGTACAATATTGAGTATCAAACCCGAACGGCCATTAACTCTCAAATCTTAGCAGATTTCGTGGCCGACTTTACACCAGCCCTCGTGCCCGAGGTCGAAAAGGAACTATTTCTAAAATCGGGCATGTCTTCAGGGGTGTGGACCCTTTTCACAGATGGGGCTTCAAATGTGAAGGGGTCCGGACTAGGCATTGTTTTGAAGCCACCCATAGGCAATACGATTAGACAATCTATCAAAACCCCCAAGTTGACTAACAATGAAGTCGAGTATGAGGCCATGATTGCAGGTCTCGAGTTGGCTAAAAGTTTGGGAGTAGAGGTCATCGAGGCCAAGTGTGATTCCCAACTCGTGGTTAACCAGGTCAACAAAACCTTCGAGGTTCGAGAAGATCGAATGCAGAGATACTTGGATACATTGCAGGTAACCTTACACCGGTTCAAAGAATGGACCCTGCATCATGTACCTTGAGAACAGAACATTGAGGCCGATGCCCTTGCATATTTGGGGTCTTAAGTCGAAGATGATGAAATTAGCTCGGGGACTGTTGTACAACTTTCAAAGCCGGTAGTCAAAGAAGGCCACGCCGAAATAAACTCCACAAGCCTAACTTGGGATTGGAGTAGGGCTGTGCACAGATTGGATCGGATCGGATTTAGCACATTTTGGATTTCGGATTTCGGATTCTAGAAAATGCAATCTGAATTCGATCTGAATTATATCGGATCAGATTGGATTTTAAAGTTTGGATCTGATCAGATTTTGTATCGTATTATTATGCCTCAAAGTTGCAAACTAATATGCATATTTTCTTTGTAAATGAGGCACTACATTAAGAAAAATTCATGTTTATGCAATTATGAGAGTACTATGGTGCCAATATAGCTAAATCTAGTAATTGTAAAGGTAATAACTTGGAGGAAGATGTAAAGGAAGTACTGACTATCCGAAATTAAAGTGTAGTATTTATACATTGCCTAATAATTTCGGATTTCAGATCGGATCGGATTAAAATATACCAATCCGAATCTAATCCGAAATCCGAAATTCTAATAAACATAATATGAAATTCGATCCAATCCGAAATCTGAAATTGAATGGATCGATTCGTATTTTGGATATCCAATCCGAATGAACAACCCTAGATGGAGGAACAAATGCATCGATTATCTGAAGAATGGGAAACTTTCGTCGGATCCTAAGACTCTGCGAATGAAATATGCATGATTCACATTGGCCGATGATGAAACATTGTATAGAAGGATGTTCGATGGGCCGTTGGAAATATGTTTGGGTCCGGGAGACACCGACTACGTCCTACGAGAAATTCACAAGGGCACCTGCGGGAACCATTCCGGTGCTGAATCACTGGTTCACAAATTCATCAGAGCAGGATATTATTGGGACAGTATGGAAAAAGATACTAAATAGTTCGTTCGAAAATGCGACAAATTCCAAAGACATACATCGATGATTCATCAGCTCAAGGAACAGCTTCATTCAGTCTTATCCCCATGGTCGTTCATGAAATGGGGAATGAATATCATCGGCCCTCTACCATTGACCCCAGGTAAAGCTAAATTCATTGTATTTATGACTGACTATTTCTCTATGTGGGTTGAAGCACAGTCCTTCGAGAAAGTCGGAGAAAAAGAAGTCATAGACTTCATTTGGGATCACATCATATGCTGATTCGGGATACCCGCCAAGATAGTCTGCGACAATGGAAAATACTTTATTTGCAGCAAAATAACGAAGTTCCTAGAAGGTCAAAAAATAAAAAGGATATTATCGACGTCGTATCATCCTAGTGGGAATAGACAGGCTGAATCAACAAACAAGACCATTATTTAGAACCTAAAGAAAAGGCTGAATGACGCTAAGGAGAAATAGAGAAAATTTTTGCCCTAAGTCCTTTGGGCATATCAGACAACAACAAAATCCAGTACGGGGGCAATGTCGTTTTCCTTAGTATATGGTGATGAAGCTCTGATCTCGATTGATGTCGGGGAACCAAGCGTCAGATTTGGGTACACTACGAAAGAATCAAATCACGAAGCTACAAATACGAGCCTCGAATTGCTCGATGAAAAACATGAAGCCGCCCTCGTTCGAATGGCCGCCCAGAAATAGCGAATCGAAAGATATTACAATCGAAGAGCCAATCTTCGACACTTCAAAATTGGGGACTTAGTTCTGAGAAAGGTCACCATCAACACTCAAAACCCAAACAAGGGGAAGCTCGGTCCAAATTGGGAAGGACCGTATCAGGTCCTCGGCATCGTCGGAAAAGGGTCTTATAAACTTGGTACGATAAACGGCGAACAATTGCCAAATAACTAGAACATATCACTCCTTAAGAGTTATTATTGCTAAGGTATGGTTTTCTCCTTTTTTTCATTTTGTATTTTATACTAACTTATTGCATATGTTTGGTCGAAGACGTTAAAGTTCTCTCCAAAAACGAAGACCCTAGGTCGGAAAGCATGCGTTGTACTCTTTTTCCCTTCGACCGATTTTTATCTCAAATGGATTTTTCCGGCAAGGTTTTGTTCGTGCTAACTTAGAGTAATTCAATAGTATCTGAGGCTTCTCTACAATCAACCTTGAATACTGGAGGGGCATCACCCTCGGATGTTATATTTTCGAGGAAAATACTTCGTGTTGATAGGGTCTCGATAGGTAAATTTTGTAAAGGGACAAACGGTCGAATGAACCGTGCCCGTGTAGATTACTTGATCCCTAATGGCAAAACATGTATGCATGAATGATCTATTAAAAGAAATATCTTTTCCCTACCAAAGATTCCATGCCTTAGTGAAATTACTACTTTACAGTTCATACTTACGATCTATTGCAGAAACTGGATCAAGAGCCAATCGTGACTAAAGCTCGAGCAATTAACCCCGTACTCGGGGAATCAACATGCTCGAATTATTAAACTTCGAAATCATAAGACCATAAAAGGGCAATCTTCGATTTTATAGGCTATAGCTACCCCACTCAGGGACTGATACTTCAAACAAGTTGAAGTATAATTGAGAAACAAGCCCAATGGGAAAATACCAAGTTAAAGGCTATGGCAAAACTAACACGGTTCCGAGATGTCCGAATTCCGTAATCAAACAGGCCTTCAAATATTTTCATAAAACTGGTTAAAAAGGGCTACCTTCGGCAAATTTACATAGGGTTTCAATAACATCAACCCTCGAAAACCTTAAGAGGTAGTAAATTAAACAAACTTATGCTAAGGCATAAAAAAATTTTATATGCAAGAGCCTAGGGCCATTACATTATTGAGCTCGAGGACCTGCCCTCGCTTAACCAAAAAACCTAAGGGTTTTTCTACTCTAAGTTCGAGCAAGTACTCACTCGATTATAGAGACTATAGCAATCCGATTTCAACGAAATTTTCACAAGGCAGCAAAGTGGTCGAATTTCTCACAAAACCTAAAGTATATCATAATTATCATAAGGCGAAGGTAGAATAGAAATTTCACGAAATAGAAATCATAGACAATCCGGAAAGAAAAAGGACCTTTCATATATACTAAAGTATTTACAAAGACCACTCAGGGTCTTACACAAAAAATCAAAAGAAAAAGAAGAAAAAATTCTAAGTGTCTAATCTTCCCCGGGAGCTCCATCTTCATCTTCTCCGCTCTCGGATCCACTTGCACTCCTGGAGTCATCATCATCGGAGAGCAAAGCTTTTGCTTCGACCTCGAGCACGTTCACGTTCTCGATATCGGCAATGAGATCAAAACCACGAGCATGAATTTATTCGAGCGTCTCTCTCTGAGACTGAGACTTGGCATGCTCGGCAACATAGAATGATCGAACCTCAACAGTATCGACAATTTCTTTTTCTCGAGCGTGACCGGCTTCAGCATCAGGTCGATAGACGGCTACGACCGTTTCCGCATCGGCCTTCACTCTTTATTCCTCACATGCGGCCCTTGCAAGCTCTCCTCCTTCACGTTTTGGAGTTAACGCTCAACCGAAGATAGCTGAGCTCGAGCAGTGTCTTTCTCTGAGGTGAGGCGACCTATGTTCTGCTTCCACCCCAAAGTGTCTGCCTCTTTCATCTCAGCCTCCTCGCGAAGCTACTCGATCTTTTCAACCTTCTACTGAACCTAAAGGGTCAAAGTATTAGTCTTCATCCCAAATCAACACACCAAACTTCTAAGAAGATTCTTCATTACCTATTCAATCAGGTCAGTCTGCTCTTTATGAGCTATTGCCAATTCAACTCGGAGGTCCCTGACCTCCTCTTTTTTCACATTGAGGAGTTTGAGGGCGTCTCACTCCTCCATGAGCTTTTAGAGATCAGCCTCACATCTGTCCAGCTCAGCTTGGGATTTGGAAAACACTTCCCGATGAAGCTTTACGGCCTATGGAGAAAGGAAGAAAATCAAACAAAAGGAAATAAAAGAAAACATAAACCTAATAACGGGGGCTAAAATCTACCTGGTTCAGGATTCGCTAAGCCTCATAAAAAATGATTGATGCATCCAGGTCGGAAACATCATCGACCCCCGTGAAGCAGCCACAGAATAAGACATCCCCTTCGTGGGCCGTTCCCACATTGGGGGTCTCCATAGACTGGGCCTCCCGAAACTGCCCTTCAGAAAATGTGGGGAGGGGCGGTGAATCATCAATATTGATTGCCCCAAGCAAGATACTTGGGGTACTCTTTCCTTTTTGGAGGGCCTCGGAATCGGACCCTTCAGGCATACCCGTCGATTGTTCATCATGGTGGAAGACATCTTCATCCTCCGATGACTTGGGGACTTTGCTCGGACCATCTTACGAGATCTCCTCAGTCCGAAGATGAGCCTCCTCGACCGTCACTGACGCAGCTGCTTTTGAAGCTTCGGTGCTTCCCCTCTTTCGAGCCATCAGTTCACAGTCAGCATCTTCTTTCTCCTCTTCTTCATCTCGTAGTTTCTGGTCTACGTCGGCAGACAGAGTGACAGTGCCATTCCTCGACTTACGAGACTTGCTCTTCTTAGGCTTTGGAGTATCAGAAGGCAAGACCCTTCTCCTCTTCTTATCCTTAGCCAGTTTTGGGGCCTCCTCTTCCCCTGGTGGAGGTGGCCTTATGACAGCTTTGTCTCCGAGACCTGTTTGGGAGGAAATCAAGTAAAAATAAAAGAAGAAACATTTCACAGGAAGGCATTGAACACATATAGAGAAGCTTACCGTGATTTTTGGCCTCCCATCGGCCCTCAGCCAAATCGCGCCACGAGTGCTCAGCATATGAAGAGGTCGAGGCCAGCTTCCAAACCCATCTTTCAAGGTTCGGGATTGCACCAGGCACCCAAGAGACCACTACATCATAAGAAAGAATGTTGATAAGAAAAGGTAAAGGAAGCAAAACAATCAACAGAAGCTATTGGTGGGTTACGCTTCATGTTTTATTCTTCGGGAAATGGCATCTTCTTGGCCGGGATTATGTCAGAAGTCCTCACTGGGATGGACTGGCCCATCCATCCTCGATCATTGTCCTTGTCTATGCTCGAGAACAACACCTTTGTGGCCCAACACTGAAGCCTTACTAATCCACCTCGATAGAGATGGGGGCTGTACAGTCTAATGAGATGATCGAGGGTGAAAGACATCCCTTCGGCCTTGCTCATGAAGAATCGGAGAAAAATAACAATGCGCCAAAAATAGGGGTGGATATGGCCTAGGGTTATGTGGTATTGATGGCAGAAGTTGATAATAATGAGATCAACAGGACCCATCGTGAAAGGGCAAGTGTAAACACTTAAAAACTCTTTCATATGAGTGGTAATATCCTCCTCGGGGGTAGGAATCACCACCTCTTTGTTTTCCCAATGGCAAATCTTTTTTCACCGGCTCAAGATCGCCCTCGGTTATCGAGCATAAGTACCTCGACATCGGCTCACATCGGCCAGGTACCAATGAGTTTTTCTCAACTTTAAAGTCAGAAGTAAGATCGCATGACCCAGGAACACACTCTTCGATGCGTGGCTCCATCGGCGTTTTATCGCCGACCGGCAGCGAAGCATACGCTTTTTCCTTCTGAGGAACGGTTTTCGATGTTTTCGCCATTTTTATACAAGTTCAGAGAAAGAAGAAGATAAAACTTGTTTGTTTGAAGAGAAGGTTGACAAACGGAATTTCAAAATTTGAAAAACTTGAAGGGGGAAGAATAGCTCTGAAGATTAGAAGAGATTTTGGAAGTAAAATTTGAGAAAATTATGAAGATGATCTATTTATGATATTTAGTATGACAGTTCAAAGGCATTAATGGCCGACCATCAACTGGCACTAATTAATGATCTTGAAAATGATGCAGATGCGACGCTTCAATCGCCTCAGTCACTTACGTCACGAGGGTAACGTCATAATTAGTCGAGGTACAAAATCGAAGGCTCGGTTCGTTTCTTCTCATTACACTCCAAGAAACAAGGGGACTATCTGTATACAGTCAAAATCGAGCTTGCCCGATTTTGCTATTTAATCAAAATCAGGAGATCACGTCGAGGGTCAGCCTCGCAGTGGATCAGGTTATAACATGAAGACGAGGTGTCGAGTTCAAGGATCGAGATATCCGTCGAGACCGAGGCCAACAGGAATTGAGGCTAAGTATGACCGACTTCGAGTGAAGCGCAATAACAAAAAGGGAAGATATCTGTAACCGATTGAAGATCACGATGGGAATCCCAGAATAGATCAAATCAAGAGCGGTTATTTGTACTAATCATGGGATTTACTTCCGTAATTAGAATTGTACCATAATTAGGATTCCTCCAAAAAAATAAAGGGGAATCCCCATCATTTGTAGACACCTTATATTTACGAATATCAAAGCAATATAATATTTCTTTCTTCTGCTCATCAACTTAATGCTCTTTAACTGTTCTTACTCTACCAAGCTCGAGGGCATTGACCTAACACTGGTTTGCTTTGTATTATTGTCAATTTACATCATTTATCTTTACGTTTATCAATTGGTATTAGGTGAAATCACATTCTTAGAATCACATTACAAGTTTAATTGTTACTCAAATTTTAGGGTAAACAGTACCAAAATTAATTTTTTACAAAATGAATTACTCCATCCATTTTAATTTAAATGACACATTTTCCTTATTAATCCGTTCCTAAAAGAATGACACATTTCTATATTTAGAAACAATTTAACTTTAAACTTTTTATTCTACCTACTTTACCTTTAAAAAGAAGTTTTTATATACAAATATTATGGTTCCACAAAGCTTTTATCCCTTAAACTTTTAGGACCACATATTTACTTTGTGCCAAAGGAGGGAATATTTAATAGAGAGGAGGTGAAGCAAAGTCATAATGAAATACAGCAAGCTCTGGCAACTGTACTCCATTTGGGGTAGTGTTCTTTAGGGAGTCCGAAACTGAAATGATGCCTTTTTGGACATAAAATACGTTTATACAGTTAAAAAAAAGTTACATTTCTACATAAAACATAGTATTATACTGTGTTTTACTTTAACGGAAAGATAGTCGTTAAAGTTAAACGCAGTATAATACTACATTTTATATAATAAATTATTTTTTATAGGGAAACGCAGTATAGTACTACGTTTAAGAAAAATGCAGTATTATACTATGTTTCCCTATTAAATTGGGCCCACCAATAATAAGTGTTCTGCAGGCTATAAATAACTTGTAATTTAGTGTAAAACGTATTATAATACTACGTTTTACTGAAACGTAGTATTATACTGCGTTTTACTTTAATTTTTGGGCCCACCAATAAGTGTTCTGCGGATAACTGACATAACAATAATTCAAATACATAAAACGTGGTATTATACTGCATTTTACATAAAAACATTCTGCACCCCAAGCTCGGACTTGCCTTATTTAAAGGCGTTAGAATTTTATGAAAATCCATTCAAAACTTTCCTTCAAACTTCCGTGCATACTTCTCTTCTTCTTATCAAGCATTTTTTTATAATGTCTGAAGAGGCAAAAATAAGGGTTTCATTATATTGGGGGTGAGGGGGTGAGGTGAGGTTGTAATGGAGAATAACTCTGTGAGGTATAGCTCATCTCTATAGTGTCATGTTAAATTGCCGCTTACAATGGAGTATGATAAATTGGTATCGTTGTTACGTAAAAAATGAGTGTGAGGAAACGTTCGGTGAACCTTAAAGTAACCGATAGATTTTCGTATTCTGTGACTCTGTAGGGGTTTGCTTATTATTCTGAGTTTAACATCGAAGATGATGAAACTCTTAGAGATTTTTTGCGGATTCCGGATGAATACATGAAATTTATTGTAATAAAATGGTTGGAAATGTACATCAAGGTTGAAGACGTTCCCAATACTGAGGGTATGCATAGTAAGGATAACCCCCAGTCATCGGGTGGTTATTCTGGAGCAGTTTTTGCTGGACAGATTCCTGATGAAAGAGCTTGCCTTGATTTAAACTTGTCACCACCGGCGAAAGAGTAGCCACAAAATAATATTTCGACTTTATATAATCCACAAGACGATTGGTAAACTTCAATTTTTCTACGCTTTAGTGATGTTTATTTTATGTTTGAATTGGATTTGTATTAACACTCATATTTTTCATAGGGGGTACCATCCGGATATGAATTTTACAAGTTATGACCCCCGTTCCTAGTTGGAATATGCGTAGTTTTGGTGTGTTGGACCACGGTGGTCCATTCGGGAGTCATCACCAACAAGAAAATATCCATCATGGAACGTCAACACAGTACGACTTGTAAGTAAAGTGCTATAGCTATATGTAAAGTATTTATCTAGTTGAGTAGCTTATCATTTTGTTCTTTTTAAGCAGTGAAAACGAGCAACTTGATGTTCTTGACCTTACATAGTTGCCCATAGACGACGTATTGACTCATGATTTGGCAGATGCACAGAGTCAGGAAGATGATAGTGATTACGACAATAATACTGATGAGTCTGGAGATGACACGCACTTCCTTGATGAGGGTGATGACGAGGAGGAAGTGGATGCCGAACCTGAGCTGACGAGGGAGCATGCTCCTCCACCTCCCGTTAGACCAAGAGTGTACGAGTCCCACGTGCCCTTTCATGAGCGGAATATTCCCTACCTTGATAATCTGCCAAATATGTCGGACATAGATGCCCTCACAAGGGATGTGACGAAATTTGATCAGCAATGTGGGATGAGTCTAGACCAGCGGTGCTGGCAAAGGGCATGTATTTCCCCGATAAAGCTCGCTTAATCAGGGCTGTAAAAATCTACAGCGTAAGAGAGTGCTGGGAGATGACCGTAAGGGAGTCAACTACTGAGGTATACAAGGCTGTATGCCGTAGAGATTTTATGGGTTGTCACTGGATGTTGCGTGCCTGCAAGAAGAAATCAGGGTTGTGGAAAGTGGGTAAATTTATTAGCACCCACAAATGTGAAATGGACACATTCAATGAGAATCACTTCAACCTGGATATAGACTTGATTTCTCTTGTCTTGATTCCATATTTGGAAGTGTCCATTAGGTTCAAGATTAAAGAGTGTATTACAACCGTCCACCAGGAGTATGGTTGTACTATAACCAAAAGAAAGGCATATCTCGGTCGCAAACGTGCCTTTGAACTTATTTATGGTGACTGGGATAAGTTTTTTTCATCTCTGCCCAGGTACATGGCCGCACTGCAACACTTTAACCCCGAGACTGTTGTTTAATGGAGGCGTGAGCGAAGTCCGGACAGACCCGAATATATTTTCAACTATGTGTTCTGGTCATTTAAACCAGCAATTGATGGTTTTGTGCATTGTCGTCCTATAATTTCCATAGACGGTACTCATGTCTATGGAAAGTATGATATTAAGCTTTTGATTGCAGTTGCAGTAGATGCCAACGGACAAATATTTCCACTAGCTTTTGCCATTTGTGCCAACGAAAGCGAAGAGACGTGGACGCGTTTTTTGAACCACTTGAAGCAGCACGTTGTCAAATAGCGTTCAGGTATTTGTCTAATATCTGATCGACATAGTGGTATTTTAAGTTCTGTACGGCATTTGCCTGAATGGCAGGAACCCTATGCATACCACCATTACTGTGTGAGGCACCTGAAGGCCAATTTCCAGAAGAAATATCCTGACAAGGCCTTGCATGATTTAATGTGGATGGCTGCAACTGAGCACCAGCAGTGCAAATTCATGAGGCACATGGAAGCAATCCGGCAGTTAGATCCACGAGTGTATACTTGGCTGATGGGACATGAGCTTCATATATGGACATTGCATGTTGATGGCGGCAGACGATGGGGAGCCCTGATACAAACGTGTCGGAGTCATTCAACAACTTGTTAAAGTCTGCCCGTGGATTGCCTGTCACTGCCATGGTCCACATGACATTCAAATAGATTGCGGAGAGGTTTGTTGAAAGGCATGGAGCTGCATCGGCATTGATGGATAGGGGTGTTCAATTTATGCCAATACCGATGAGAATATTTGAAAGGTACAGGAGGCGAGCACATTGGCATTCATTTTTACAGTACGATCACGACCGAGGTATTTTTGATGTTAAGACCGCTATCCGCGGACACCGGGGGAATAATCTACAGACGGTGAATGAAGCCAACAGGTTTTGTTCATGTGGGAAATGGACCATCTACCACATGCCTTGCGCACATGCCTTGAAGTGCTTTCAACAAGTTGGTTTAAGGGAAACCAAATATATTGATAGGCAATACTGTGTTGCTGCATATGTAGACACGTATAGTAGGCAGTTGCAGCCATTGGGTGCTCCGCATTATTGGCCACCAGAACCTTTTAAAATGGTGTGTAACAAGGACTATTTGCACAAGCTGCAAGTGCAAAAGAGAACACGTATACGGAACCAAATGGATGTTGGTGACACCATTTATGTGCGTAAATGTGGCATATGCTCGCAAACAGGACACGGCCGTCGTAAATGCCCTTCAGGTGGTGTGCGTGGCGGTAGTAATCCAGCTCCTGGTGCAAGTTCGTCCAATGTACCCAACTATCAAGGATACACCTAGTCTTTTGTTTTTGTATTGTTTTTGTAATACGCCCTTGTACTTGTGTATGTTGCAATATCTATCAAATAAAATTATGTTCCACAATCTTGTTACATCTTATTTTTTAACATGACCTATTAAATTGGGATGCTGATATGGTTGTTCAAATATTCAACTTATTTGTGTTAGTAAAGAAGACGAATCTAAAAATTAAAAAAAAAACCTATAAATCAAGACATCCTTTATTATCCTTCTAAAAATTTAATATGTAAAGCGTGGTATAATACTTCGTTTTGTATGTTGTCTTGTCGTTCTGAAAAAGCTGAACCGACTGCGAAAAAGCTGTTTTGTTTCATAAAAATTTAATATGTAAAGCGTGGTATAATACTACATTTTGTGCGTTGTCTTGTCGTTTTGAAAAAAGCTGAACCGACTGTCAAAAAGCTATTTTATTTCATAAAATTTTAATATGTAAAGCGTGGTATAATACTACATTTTGTGTAAAATCTTGCCTATAAATAATAGGTGCATTCTAGTTATTTTCTGCGCTTAACAATAACCAATAGCAAATATTGTCATAAATTCAAGGTTTCTCGTTAACAAATGTCTCAACAACTCCTTTATGTCCCAAGGTGCGAGTGCGGCAAAAAATGCATGATACACGATTGTTGGGAAGAAGCTGGACGCCGTTACTGGGTGTGTATGAACAAGTTTTATAGGCAACCCGACGAACCTACATGCAATTTTGAGCTATGGGTTGATGAACCCTGTCAGCAAGAATACTACAAAGACAAGCTCCAAGATCTTCATAATTTGTGTTTGAAGTAGTGGGAAAGAGAGAGAAAATCCAAACAAGAAGTTCCGGAGTTGAAGGCGAAACTTAAGGAGGTGGAAGAAGAAAAAAAAGCTGGAAGACCAACTCAAGTGGTTGGAGTAGAGAATACTAGGCGGTCGTGACTAAACAATGACATGTACGTGTTGGGCGTAGTAGTGTATCTTTCTGTTTCTCTTATCATGTATTTTCATTAGTTGTATTGTTTGTGTTTGTTATATGTATCTTTAGGTTTGCTATGTTTATGTTTGTGTTGTACTGTTAAAATAAAATTGTTGTTCAAATTCTGTTAAAATAAAATTGTTATTAAAATACAATTCTTGCCATTATTTACATAATGTAGTATTTACATAAAATACAAACAAAAATAAATCAATGAGTCCCGCAACCTATGTGCTTCAATACAGCCACTAGCCTGAGTCGCATCCCCTGTCGCCCGGGTACACTATCAGGATCATCATCATCAAGTCGCCTCTTTATGCGAGGATGCGCAACAGCATCAACAGTACAGCTGGCAGGATCGGTAGAAGGGGCCGTCGGGCCATCAGCAACCTACAAAACAATTACTAAGCTTAGCATGTGAAAATGTATATTAGTAATGTACGTGTTAAGTCAAAAATATTTTCTCACCATGGTCTCGTCGGCCACCTGAGTATAAGCATCTGTGGTGTCCTCATCATTGCAAACAGTGGCCTCCGTGATGGGCTGGGGCGAAGCTTAAATAAGAAAATTAAAAATTAATTTATGGCAAATCATTAAGGAAAAGAAAACAAATTAAAATTTTACACTAATACAAACATACCTGCGCCTATGGTAGATCCACATCAACCGACGGGGATGATGCATAACTCAACCTGCGCCCGCCATCCATGTCTCGGGTTGGCCGATCCTCAGCTGCGGTAGATGGGCCTAAAAAGAACTAGTCTACATCTCCGTCGAATGTACCCGTGATCAACAATATATCTGACAAGGTGACCTGTGATGCTGGCAGAGACAGCTGAAGGTTGTACGACGGCATGCTGCTGGAAGGCTCGTCTAGCTGAGGGAAATAACCCGGCTGATCATCTCCAAGATCCTCATCATGTGCCTCAACAGGTGGTTCAACAGGTGTCTCAACGCCCCCTTGTTGGGGACCACCTCCTCTCCCTCCCCCGCGACCCCGTGGGGCACCCCTACCTCGTGGGACAGCCCTACCTCGTGGGGCAGCCCTGGCTCGTGCCCTACCCCTGCCTCGTGGGACAGGCCTACCCCGATGGTGCTCCTCTGACGCCACATACTCAGCCTCGTGATCCAACCTCGTGCCCTCTCGGCTCGCTGCAAGGTCCGGAGAGCCAGCTCTTCCACCCGTCGACCATACTCAACGACTGCAGCATTGTCGCCATGCTGCTGGATCTCCTGTCCTAACTGGTAGAACATGTGGTGCCCAAAAGCCTGCATAACATTTAAAATATTAATTAAATAACGCTATATCACAATTATAAAACTTATCCCACAAAAAAACATACTAGTGCCTCGTGTCTCCCGTTGTATGGTCTGTACCGATCGCCAAGTATATGAAAGGGGTTCTCGATCATTAGTCGGGTGTGACGGCAGTACCATGACATATAGAGTTCAATAGTCGCCTCATGGATCTGTAAAGGTGGTGGCAGAATCAACTCCTCTCGCTGGTCCCAAATATGGACCTACGCCTCTAGCCATCCTACAAATTCATCGTCCACCCTAGTACGATCATCTCGCTGATAATGTGTAGGCACCCATCCAGGCTCCCCCGATATAGTTTGGGGACGGTCAAACTGGCGAAGTACACGCTCTGTGGCATGATGCTCCACCACATCGAGGCACATCATCGGGACGGAAGTGCTCCAAAACAGTCGGTCGACCGAGCAATAATCGGGCAGATGAGCTAGCAACTCGTCGATGTATGGCATCCAGATGAACTATCAAATAATAACATAAAAGTGAGTATGCGCAACACAAGTGAATCTAACACATCTAACAAGTAAGTTACCTAAACAAGTAATTTTAGGTACATATTTACCTGTCCGGCCACCAGCATATCTAACACATCCCTAACAATTGGGAGATTATGATGAGCATCACTCCCTCGGTAGTTCCCACGTCGGAGAACCCACCTCGTAGCTAGAGGGAGAAACGGAGGTGCTACACCCAGCTCTAGTGGTAGTAGAGGTGGCTGCAATGGTAGGATCTGCTGCCAGGCCCAAACCTAAGATAAAAGGTTGACGTAAAATTTAAGAGTCATTTTGACTATATAGAATTCGGAGTAATGAACAGAGTATTCGAAAAAGTTGTCACATGTAGAAGCGGCAGAAAACCACATATGTCCACCTGGGTGCCCATACTCGCCCGACACATACTCCTGTACAGGTATACTAGAATAGTAGCACCCTAGTTGTAATATGGTAACTCATCTAGCTGCTGCAGATGATGCAGAAAGCGCACTCACTAGATTTTCCAAAGTGTTCGTGAATAAGACACCCCCAAAAAAGAAGGAACAGTGCCAACCTCGTGTACCGGTCAATATGGATATCCTCTGTTTCGCCGGTAATGTCGGGGTGCAATACCTCCGTATGCTCTCTGATAGCTGTCACAGAAATGCGACTGTCCCTTTAAGTGCAGCCTCACCGTGTGGTCTGAAACCAGTATACTACCCCATCAAATCTAAATACTGGGGATGCGTCATAGCTCTCATATACTGGGGCAGTGCAACGGCCAGTCCATCTACATGCAGCCCATACAAAACCTGAACATCATGAAGCGTGATGATGGCCTCTCCAGTGGGCAGGTGAAAAGTGTGTGTCTCTGATCACCACCGCTCTATCAACACTGTGATGAGAGACCAGTCGAGCTACATCCGCCCCATCTCAAAAATCTTAAGGAAGCCCATAGAACGCAGGCGATGGACTACGCGGGCATGGAAATCTCTCCCTCAAAAATCCCCACAAGTCGTTTGGTCTCCTGGCGCGGAGAGTCTGATCCAATAGATGTCCCTCCCATACATAGGCGGACCTATGGTCGCCCTGTAACACTAATATCTGATTCGCGGTTGGTCCAGGATGCACAGGCGGCAAGTCTGTGTCGTCTACTGTAATTTAAACAATATTAATTGTGTGTTTAAATATATAATTTTATAATTGGACAGAGTAATTATCTATGGGTTCCAGGCTCGATATTTGAGGCCCAGTAGTACCAAGCTATCCTTAATTATTATGTGTGTCAATTTCAATAAGTTTAAAATTTTGTTAGTTTAATAAATTAAATAATTAATTAATTGAACTGAGTAATTATCTATGGGTTCCAGGCTCGATATTTAAGGCTCAGTAGTACCAAGTTATCCTTAATTATTATGTGTGTCAATTTCAATAAGTTTAAAATTTTGTTAGTTTAATAAAAGAATTGGACAAAGATGTTTGTGAAAGCAAACCGAAGCAATTTGCTCTTTTAATTTTAAGCCTCAAACAAATGAATGAATCAAAAATTACAGTATTCACTACACTATATTAGCTTCGTGTACAACAGTAACCCTCTAGTCTACAGCGATCGATTTTCTAGACCAAAGTTGAACATGTAGATGTAGAAGGATCGTATAAAGCAGGAAGCACGTATTTCCTTCCATTTGTACCATGTGCATTGTAGCTTGCACCTGTAGTTTTATCCACCAACAAATCTCCAGCATAGCCAGGGTAAGCACCCTTAGCATATACACCAGGACAAGCAGAAGCAGCCTCCAATGGTGCATCTGCCTCTCCTTGATAGTATCCATTTCCAAATGGGTTCGTCGCGGTCCCAGCCAATAAGCTAGCCAAGTTAATTACCATACCATCAACACCCACATCGTTATTTGGTGCAACCAGGGGTGGGCTTTGTGGTCCGTAAATGGGCTGGTGGAATGGCCAAGCGCAGTAGCCAGCGCATTGAGTCTCTGAGTTACCAACCCAAATATAAGCAAATTTGTAAGTCTTGCCCCTGATAATAGCACCTTTGGAAGACCCATGGGTTCCACAGCGATTGACACAGAACCCGTCGACTGCAACATCAGAGGCAGTCAAAACAATGTTAATGGCGTCTTTTTGTTCACCCTTTGATGCCAATTGTACAATCCGTTTCTGGGTCAGTGATTTTCCCAAGGAATAATTTTCAATTAGCACTTGCTTGCCCAAAGAGAGTGAAAGGGATTTTTTGGAATTGGCGAGATGGTAGTATTTTTCAGTGGTCTTCCACCATTTGGCTACAGATGGATCGGTTTTAGATGGAGTTGAAGAAGACAGGGAAGTGATGAAATCAGAGACAATGGCTCTTTGGGAAGGCTTGAATTTGCCATACCAAATGAGATTGACAGAGATTTTGCCGGAAAGGAGTGCACCTTTGTGGTACTGCAATAGTTGACCTTGTGGTTCTTGGACTAAAGCAGTAAGCTTTCTTGAAGCAAAGCACACATTACAGAGAGAAATTAAAAGAAAGAGCTTCAAAATGAAATGAGAAGCAGCCATTGCTGGTTTCTATAGAAGTTTTAAGAGTAGTAGAGTAGAGCAAGAAGGGAGCTGTGTGTAATGAGGTAACTGTTTGAGTTTTGGATGAGATAAATTATGAGGAATGGGAGGTATTTATATAGGACAGTGAGAGAGTCATTTGGGGTTATTATTTAAATGTTAAAATTTTCTTGTGAAGATTTGTATTAAAACGAGACATGGAGGAGCTTTCTGAGAAAATGACATTTGCTAAAATCAAACGCATTACAGCTAGTTACAACATTACAGCTTAGTTACAGCATATGCTTTTGGTCCATAAAGTCATTGAGAGAGTTCTATTTTCTCCGAAAAGTGGGTGAGCAGGACCATATGAAAGTAACACAAGTGACCAAAAAAGTAAAGGGTATGTTGGAGATTTAGAAAGTATAGAATTTGAGACGTTGAGACTACTACTACTTTCAGAAAAAGAAAAAGAAATAAAAGGCTACTGGTTACAGGCTGGATAATAAGAGGCAGTTATTGGGAAACGTGTGTGGAAATATGGCGAGAAAAAAAGAGTCTAGCTGGCAAAAAGAGTATTGAAAAATGTGAGTGAGCAGTCTTAATTTTTTTTTTTTAATATAGCAATATATGACTACATAAAATTTTAAAATATAGTATTTATTTTAATCCAAATATGTGGAACATATCAAAAGTACACTTTATATTTTAATCTACAACTTATAAATAAAAAAATATGTCGCTAACGATAAACAGAAAAGATTTCAAGAGTGAAAAATTAATGTAATTAATTCATCCTCATATAGGGATTATAAAATTATTTGTAGCTTATTACACTGATTTGTTAAGGTCCAAACCTATCTCTTAAAATGATAGAGCAGTAGTGGTAATATTATTTTTCCTATCCATTTAATTAATTTCAAATAACAGAGAAGCATCCTAGGCTAGCTAATTTGTGGACGCACAAAAGTCTCGTGAGATATATATGGCTGCAGCCCAAGAAAGAGAGAGCTGGAAAATTTGGTAATCCAGCTGGATCAAGCTATCACGTGACAACTGTTATTCCTATATTTTAATTCGCTTTTATCCACTTCTTTTTCTTCTTTTTGCCTTTTATACTTTACGCTCTTTTGCTTTAGCAGTACTTTTCTTTGCTATGTAATTTTAAAAATAGAACAAGACAAGGAAATCGTAAAAACACACTATTGTAGCAAAATAGTGGAGTATTTTGAAGTGACATCGAGGAAATGAAACTTAAGTGACTTTCTGTTGTAATTTCTATAAAAACTAGTGTGATAGCCCTAACCCACTATGATATTATTCGCTCTGGGTTTGGGCGTAAACAACTTTAAAACATATTACTAAGATTTAAGGCTTTTTATTTATATACCTAGTATTTTTCTCGTATTTTGTTGATATGAGATTCATCTGACGTGTCATATATACCCTCCTTAGGGACTCAAAGTCCTGAGGTTTATCCCACCACCCTCCCAAAGATGAAGGAATCACCTAAGCTCAGTTGAGCAGTAAAGTTTGTCTCACCATCGATCAAGGTTGCATATGAAGTGTCTCTAATATCATATGTAACAGTCCAGCCCATTAGTAATATTGTCCGTATTGAGTCTAGGTCCAGCTCATATAAAGTGTCTTTAAAATACGTCACTAGGTTTAAGGTTTGTTACTTACATACCTCGCAACTTTTTCGTGTTTTGTCAACGTGTGTCCCAACTAAATATCTCTATGGAATGTGCTTCCTACGTTATTAAGACCCTTCATAAGTGAGATTAAGGACAAATACGGAAATTTAGTGGGAAGTGAGAACTATTTATCACTTAACCCATTTACTTTATGCATTAGAAGGAGAAGCAATATCTGAAAATGACCAACTTCAACCCATGTAATCAAAAACAGGCAAAATGTTATTTGTAAGACCACAATGAATTATTGGTCCAATAATGAAAAAGAAATTATTTCTAAGACGACCTTCATAAAATATACAGATTCGCCTTTAAAAAAATATTCTTTTATGAATTTACTGCTAAAAATTTGGTCTAGGCATAACACGTAATGGGCCTACTGGCAGGGTTGGATTTGGGGCAGATGGATTCGCCCCAATTTCCTTTGTTGGAAAATTACACTATACGTGTAAAATTTATTTTGTGCCTCTATATGTCATATTATCTCCTTAACAATGTTGAAAAGCATTGCTCAGTTATCAAGGGACTTCAAAACCTTTTGTGAGGTCGTTGTTTTCAATGCTACAATCTCTTTAACTTTTTTAGTTTTTTCTTTTTTGAACTCATTAGCAGAAATACTACATTTGCTAATGGGTAATTGCTTGCCGTTACAACTGGTATTTCTTGCAATTTTTATCTTTACAAATTTATTTCAAGAAACAATCACACCAAACCGAACATTAGAGTTTATCAACTTAGTACATTATAAATATTTTACATGAATAAATTCAAAACAAAAGCATCTCACGTTTAAAAATGATCTACACAAGTTATTCATCGAATTACAAAATGCTGTTAAGCTAATTATGAAATATTCACCGTATCTTGGTCTTCTCCAGGAAGTATTCTCTAATCCCACAATAAAGTAACGGGGTTAGAATATTATATTATGCATATATATGTGGAACGGATAAACTAGGTGTTAATTTTCTGCCCACTATCCAGAAATGTGCGCATCCAATGAACTCCACAAATCAAGAATGCTAAACTTCTTTAGTTTTAAATTTTCACACTTAACAATTGTTAGTTGCCAGGTACATTGCACAACATGTCAGCTGACACATCCATCACTAAGATATATCGGAATTAATTAAATATTGTAATTATTTAAACTATCATTCATAATTAGGCAGCTGAACAAGTACAGATTAATGGGAGAACGGTGTCGTTGAAATGAGATAAAAGCTACTCTCACAAAAATTAGTCACAATGGAACAGTCACAGAGACTTAATTTAACAGTCGAATTTCCTTAGTAACGGAACAATATTGCACTACGTTTTAACACTTATGCGAATATGTGAATACGAAAATAGTTGTGAAGGATAGATTGAAAAATAGGGGAAAGCTAAAGACTTTCTCCAAAGTGTCATGTGCAGCGTTTAACATGTTCTAACTAATGTTAACGCATTGGTGATTTGGTATTTATAACATTGGATTTTGTAAGATTTGCGCTTTTCCTGTGGATTTCCTTTTCAACATTTTCTTTTGGCGATTGGATGAGCCGTTAATTTTGAGGAAGGAGAGGTATACAAGCAATATTTCACATGCCAAATATACATTAAAAAATTTTAAAATTACTCCATATATGAACATCTGATTAAATAGGGGTTTGTTCGGTAGAACTTACTAATTTTGGTTTAGACTCTCTATTTGTATTAAAATTTTCACTTAATATGCTTAAATAATTTATTCAGAACCCAATAAGTAAAAATCGAGGAATTCACATAAGTAGTTACAAGTTCAACTGAACTAGATTATATATTTGAAAATTCACTTAATATATTTTATAAATAATCTATCTCCAATCAATAAGCTGTCATGTTCAAGAATTTAAAATTGTGAAACCGCTTCTGAACGAAAAGGATTGTGTGGTTCAAAAACGCATAAACTTTATTCTAAATCCGTCTCTAAAACAATAACGATGCATAAATTCACGAGCTGGAATAAATAATACCTGGACTTCTACATAGAAATTAAGAATATATAGATAAGACTATTATGTGTCTACTTGCAATGCCCTAAAACCCCGGAAGCTGTGACTCCTTAGCTAAGAGATCAGCGTGTGTCTCACGGATGTTTTATTTATTTTCTTCTAAAACAATATTTCCAGCTGTGGATAACACTATCCTAAGTACTAAAATGCTGTTGTTTCATTATTCGTGAACATTGCTTACCTCATACTTAGCTAACTAAACATATTTTTATGTTTTTGGCTGCAAAGACGAGGGAGCCTTTGATAATCTTTGGTCTACATCAAGATTAACGAGTATAAAAATTAAAAGGATAAAAAAAAGGATCAGCAATAACACTATAAAAAACTAAAAGGTCTACGACTTTGAATTAAAACTACTGCTGCTTGATTATCATATCAAGCAGCATCTTAGCTGTAAATTAAAGGGTCCAAGAATTTAGGAACCTTTTGTCTATATCTGCATAATAAAGTTCTGGATAATTATGGAAGTTTTAGCTTCATATAGTTTGAACAACTGGAATGAAGTATCCCTAGTGTAAGATATCCTAATACTATAACTTACTATTCCAGCTAAGCACATGAAAAAGACCTATTGTCAAACTAATTGAGTTAAATACAAGAAAATGTCAGTTTTGAATGGAGAAAATACAGTTCATGCATAGAGGGATCCAAGGAGGGAATATCGTTTACTTTGCCTTATACCTTCCCTAGCATACATTATATCTCTGCAATTTTTAGCTAGCTTCGTCTGGTCTTCTTCATTTTTTTTAACCACACAACATGTTAAGTTAAAACATCTTGCTTCTGAGCACTAGCGTGACCCAGACATAACGTTGGTTTGAGTTACCTAAATATTCTTTTATTTGGGCAAGTTCGTATCATTTTCATTGAAAAGCCACCATTAAAAGTATTCTTACACTTATATATGTAACATATTTATTTTTAAAAAAATTCCAATTGTTCGCACACCCGACATACCAAACCGTGCTGCTCAGATTCTACTTTAACTAATTAATTATAAGAGCAAAACCATAGTATTAAGGAAATTAAAATTCATAAAATCGGTAAACTTAGTTCAAGCCCGATGTATGTTAGAAATGCAGCTCAAGCTTGAATTTTAGCAACCATGGCTGAAATTTACAGTTATCTACATAGAGAGTTTCAGAAAATGAAATGTTCTTGAAGAAGACCTTCGTTCTTCTCTGTACAAAATGACCCCCCTTATCCTAATTAAAATGGAAAAACATAAATACAAATTGGGCCAGGCCCAGTTACAGAGTATAACCCAAACTAATAACTAACAAGACTAGCCCACATCAGTATTATCACTATTAGTTATCCGAACACCCCCTTCAAGTTGGAGTGTGATAAAACACCCAACTTGGACAAATGGGAATGATGGGCAGCACCAGGCAGACTTTTGGTAAAGACATCAGCCATTAGAGTGGAACTAGAAGTATGGAGCAGGGTAACCAAACTATCAGCCAACTTGGTGCGGACAAAATGACAATCCAGCTCAATATGCTTGGTTCGTTCATGGAACACATGGTTCTTGCCAATGTGAATTGCAGCCTGGTTATCACAATAAACATGATTAGAAGATATGACAGTCAAGCCAAAATCAGCCAAAAGTCTAGTTAACCATGTGACCTCTGTCACAACCTTGCTCAAAGACCTATATCCAGCTTCAGCTGAAGAAAGAGAGACAACTGGCTGCTTCTTAGATTTCCAGCAAACTAAACTGCCGCCCAACAAGATGTAGAAACCAGTCACTGATCTTCTACTATCAGGACAAGACCCCCAATCACTATCACAATAAACCTGGATAGAAAAATCTGAGGAGTTATTAAGGAAAATCCCAAGATCAGAAGTACCATTCAGATACCTCAGCAAGTGGAGGGCAGATTTCATATGAGGAACACAAGGTTTCTGCATAAATTGACTAAGGTGTTGCACAGCAAATGAGAGGTCTGGCCTGGTGTGAGTGAGAAAATTCAACTTCCCTATGAGGCTTCTGTATACTTCAAGAATGGGCAAAGGTTCACCAACAGATGCCATCAATTTCTCATTCAATTAAAGAGTGCATACAACAGGGGTACAAACATCACAATGAAACTCTTTTAGCAAATCACTTATAAACTTTTTCTGATAAAGGAAAACACCAGTTGGAGTGTACAATACCTCAATCCCAAGAAAATAATTGAGCAGCCCCAAATCCTTTATTTTAAATTGGTCATGAAGAAAGCACTTTAAAGCAGTAATTTCATGCATATCAGTTCCAGTTAAGATAATATCATCCACATACACAACTATAATAACCAAGGAATCACTTGAACCCTTGGTAAACAGAGAATAGTCATAGTAGGAATGGTGGTACCCTCTAGACTGAAATGCTTGTGATAGTTTGGCATACCATTGTCTGGATGCTTGCCTCAAACCATAAAGAGATTTTCGGAATTTACACACTAAAGGGACAGAAGAAGAAGGGGAAGAAACAGACAAACCAGGAGGAAGTCTCATATACACTTCCTCATCCAGATCACCATACAAAAAAAGCATTATTAACATCCAATTGAAATAGGGGCCATCAATACCTTCAACTTGAGTATCACCCCGAACCACTAATCTAGCCTTATACCTTTCAATTCTACCATCAGCTCTATATTTAACCTTATAGACCCATTTGCAGCCTATAGGCTTCTTCCCAAGGGGCAAAGGAACAACCTGCCATGTGTTGTTAGCTTCCAATGCCTCAAATTCAGCTCTCATGGCATCCTGTCATTCTGGAACAACTGCTACCTGAGAATAAGTTGAAGGCTCAAGAATAGGCAACTGACTAGAAATAGGAGTGGAGGATCAGATGTGGAGTCAACTGAAAATGAGTTGCAGACATAACTTTGAAGATATGCACGTTGTTTGTGTTCCCTAGTGGACCTTCTTAAAGGAGGAGGAGCAGGAGAAAGAGATGATGAAGCATGAGAATGAGATGAAGAAGGTGAAGGTGAATGTGCAGAAGAGGAAGAAGGAGGAGTGGAAACAGAAGGAACAGAAGGAAAAAAAAAGAGATAGGGCTTGCACCTAAGGAAGGGGTAGGAACAGGGTGAGATGCAGGAGGTAAATCATCAAAACAAGTAGAGAAAGGGAAAGGACACATACTAGAAGAGACAGAAGAAGATTGGAGAAAAGGAAAAATATGTTCATGAAATACAACATCCCTAGAAACAAAACAAGAATGAGACTCCAAATTGTACAACTTGTAGCCTTTCTTAGCAAAAGGATACTCCACAAGCACACATGGTACAACCCTTGGTTGGAATTTATCTCTATGAGGTTTAGGCACAGTAGAATAACAAAGACATCCAAAAGCTCTAAGATGTGAGTAAGAAGGAGGCTTATCATAAAGAAGTTCAAAAGGACTCTTGTGAGACAGAAGGGGAGAAGGAAACCTATTGATCAAATAGGTAGCTGTCAAGATACAATCACCCCAGAATCTAATGGGAAGATGGGACTGAAAAAGTAAAGCCCTAGCAGTATCAAGCAAGTGTCTATGCTTCCTCTCCACCACCCCATTTTGTTGAGGAGTATGAGGACAAGAGGTTTGATGCACAATTCCCTTATCAGAGAAATATTGAGAACCTGAAAGACTAGACCCCAATTCTAATGCATTATCACTTCTTACAGTTTGCACCTTGGTGTGAAAATGAGTTTCTAACATGGCAATGAAGGCTTTCAACATATCAAAGGCATTGTTTTTGGACCCTAGGAGATGGTCCAAGTAGCTCTAGTATAGAGATCAACTATGGTCAAAAAATATTTGGATCCAGTATATGTGGGTGCATGGTAGGGATGTATTAATTGAAAAAGGGCAGTTGATTGTATTGAACTATCAGGAAATGGTAATCTAGTTTGTTTGGCTAAAGGGCAAATAGGACAAGAGAAAGATTGTTTAGAAGACAAATGTGGACTATATGCAGGAACAGATTTCATTTTGGAAAAAGACAAATGCCCAAGTCTGTAATGCCAAACAATATCCTCTTTATTAACATGTGCATCAGTGGCTACATTAGTATGATCAATAGACAAGCTTGCATTACTACTAGGTGCACTAGAAAATTTAGTTTAGGAAGGATTACAAGGAATAGAACAAGGAAAAACATTGGGTAAAGTAACATGACAACATAAAGGGCCAGAATTTGCAGGAAGTTGAAACAGCTTGTAAAGCCCATTGTCTGGTCTACCAAGCACCAATGGCTTCTTTAGTGAAGGGCCCTGTAGAGTACAGCCAATGTTGGTAAATTGAACTATATCACCTAGATTTTCAACTAACTTATAAACAGAAATGAGATTGTGTTGAAAGCTAGGGACATAAAGAACATTACGAAGAGTAAGATTAGGGGAGAAAGTTAATTAACCAATATTGGTAACTCTAACTTTATAACCGAAACTAAGTAAGGGATGGGCAGAGTCTGATTATCAAAGAGAATGGATTTATCAAAGGTCATATGATCAGATGCTCCAGAATCTATGATCAAAATAGTATTCTCTATCTTAGTAAGTAAACAAGTTCTGAACAAACCATTCTCAGGCAACAACTTACCAGCAAAATTAGTAGAAGCCAAAATATTTAGAGTAGCAAGAGAAGCAGAAATGTGAGACTGTTGAAGCAGAGTGATCAACTGGGAGTATTGATCCTTAGTCAACCCAGGCAAAGTGTAAAGCTGCTCAGATTCAGCATGCATGACAGGACCACCACCATTTCCAATCTCATCAGAGTTAACAGGAGATTGAACCTCAACATGTGTTGCAGTTCTCCTAGGTGTATTACCTTTAGTGAACTTGAAATTCTGAGGAAAACCATGCAGCTTGTAGCACTTTTCAATAGAATGCCCTGATTTCTTACTGTACCTGCAAATGATAAAGGACCTTTGATTGTCTGGTCTTTGAGGATTGAAACTCACCTTAGATGGGAAGGATTGTTTGGACACTCCAGCATTAAAAGAAGCAGAGTTTGAGTTTGAAGGAAATTGAGAAATGGAGGATACTTGCCTTTATTTCTCATCACTTAGTAGAATCCCACAAACTGTACTCATAGATGGAAGGGGCTTTATCATCAAAATATTGCTTCTAACTTGGAGGTGTGTCTCATTGAGTCCCATTAAGAATTGGTATACCTTCTGCTCTTCCTCAACTTTCTTATTTCCCCCACATGTGCATACAGAGAGGTGATTAACAGAAATGGAAGCTATTTCATCCCAAAGTTGTTTTATTTTGTTGAAATAGGAGGCAATGTCCAAAGGACCCTGAGCAATGTGAGATAACTCCTTCTTAAGTTCAAAAATTCTAGCACCATCAGCCATACCATATCTCTCCTCTAATTCATGCCAAATGTCTTTGACTAGTTCTGAATACTAAACACTACGAGAAATCTCCTTGGTGAGGGAATTGGTCAGCCAAGACACAACTAAATTATTACAACGTTGCCACTGCCTGATTGATTAGAGGGGAACCAACAAGTGATTTTTCAGTAGTGCCATTTATAAAATCCAATTTATTGCGTACAGACATAGCCATTAGAATATTTCGACGCCAGCTTCCATAGCTAGTGCCATCAAAATGAGTGGAAACTAGAGAGGCTCCTAAAACATTGGACGGACGTACATAAAGAGGATGGCACGGGTGAGTATAGTCATTAGGATGAAAAGCAGTAGGACAAGAGGAAGAAGAGTTTCCTCTGTCAGCAATAGGAGTAGCATGTCAGTAATAGGAGTAGCATCGCAGGGAAGAGTAATCATTATAGTAAATGAAAGGCAAATCCCACACAATATCAAATAGAAAAGCAACAGTTTAAGAATAACAAAACAACTAATTGACTTTACTGCTTACAAATCTCGATCAACAAACAAAGGTAATCAAAAAAACAGACGATGAAAGAGATGATGTTACCAACACCTTCGCGACCGGAAGGAGACGACCTTCTAGCAGCAATAGAGGAACCCTAATCTTCGAAATGAGCTCCAATAAGAAACCCTAATACACCAGATGAACTCAGCCAGATGGAAATTGACAATCAAAACCCTAGATATCCGAACAATTCCAATCGACGCAGAGATTCTCACAATTTGAAAAAAATCTCACAATTTATGAAGAAACCAGGACGTTTGAACCTCAAATCGAGAGACGGGAGAACGAATTTGAAGGAAAAACAAAAAAACGATCTTAGGTGCGAAATTAAGAAGATTCGAATGAAGGATTACGAGCTTAGCATCGGAAAAGGATTGAAGGACCAGAATTAATGCTTCCTGCTCTAATACCATGTTAGAAATGCAAGCTCAAGCTTGAATTTTAGCAACCGTGACTGAAATTTACAGTTATCTACAGAGAGAGTTTCAGAAAATGAAATGTTCTAGAAGAAGACCTTCGTTCTTCTCTGTACAAAATGACCCCCCTTATCCTAACTAAAATGGAAAAACATAAATACAAATTGGGCCAGGCCCAGTCACAGAATATAACCCAAACTAATAACTAACAAGACTAGCCTACAGCATTAGCCCACATCAGTATTATCACTATTAATTATCCGAACAATGTATCAGACGAATTCAACTATCAAGTTGTGGAGCTTCTATTTTAAATTAGCCCTAAAAGTATTACGTTATTCCTGTAAAAGTGAATTGCGATTTGTTTTGCCTAACAAAAAGTATAGTATGAATGACCTATACTTCACCTTTACTAAAATTTCATCGTTTTAAACTTCTTATAGAAATGAAACTTACAAGCTATACTTATCGGCTTAACTTATTACTATCATAATTTAATTTTTCTAAAACTTAATCATAATAAATCAGATAAATTAAGAAAGAGAGTATTAGTTATTATGCCTAAATTGTCCATATTCATCTCCATTAATATTTATCTAATGGCCGGTAGTCGAAATGATAAAACCATCATTTTGCTTCTGAATGCAACAAAATAGAAATTTTAACGTATATCCACTCACACTGCAATGAATTTTACACTATTGGTGCAATTTATTCTCATGTAAAAGATTAAACATTTGCCTTATTTTAATTTCAAGTTACTAATTCCACTTGTTTTAAATAATTACCTATAATCATCTTTTACAGTCACTTAATATCATAAATAAACTTTACAATAGAACTTATCGTATAGAAGTTGAACTCTATACACTATCTGATGTACTTTCTTTGTTGGAATTTTAGGCCATCGAAACCATGCACCATAAGCTTTAAGAATTTCCTGACCAACTTTATCCCAACATTGTGATGAGTTTTTAATGTTAGAAGTCAAATTCTGGCTCTCCCGCCACATGCAATGGCTAAATCTGTGGTCTAATCAAAGATGTGTTTCTGTTTGTACATAAAGAAGAGTGGAAAAAAGAAGAGTTTTTTATGTCCGACTAAAACTTTTTTGTTTCCTTTCATATTAGCAAACATAGCTTAGAAATATAGTTTCTTAGATATGTAGACTGCACGAGTGGCCTTGTCGATTTTGGAACTTGATATTGCTACGCAAGGGTTGGACATGCATGCATTAAATATGCTGTTTTTCATTTGACTACGTAAAGAGGACCTGCACGACTCTGCCTCTATTTAGAATCTGTGACTTTGTGTGTAGGATTCTCGTGAATGAAAGTTCATGGAAGGGAAGAAAATAGACAGAATACTATATATTATAATACCTCAGATGTTTGACTTCAAGTTTCATTAATCACATCTACCTATAGCTACATGTAGGTTTTGACTTCTTTACATTTGGAATATGGTAGGGGCTAGGATCGATCGAGTACTAGGCTGCTCCAAGTGACACCTTTTCTTTTACGAGACATTTGGATAAGCTTCATGACGAGTTGGCGATGAGTTTTAATAGTTATAAATGGTGACTAGTTTGAGGCTCACCAATTGCAAATGACTAGTGGTAAGGCTATAATTAAGGCGGAGCAAGAGTTTAGGTTACATGTCGGCCAATGCAGTATTTGTGTATTAAATCTTATATTTGTTTGAAAAAATTAATTCATTAAATATGTGTGGATTAATTATTAATTGGACTAGAACTACGAATCCATAAACTTTAACCTTCTAGCTTCGTCTCTGGCTACAATTGCACTGTAACGTTACTAATTAATTATATTGAATATGAATTTCTCTTTTGAATCAAAAGAAAAGGGAAAAATTAAAGCAAATGCCTTATAATATCAGGATCGGAGAAAACCGGTGCGTACGTTTCTGAAGTGTGTTTCTGTGTGTGTTGGTACAAGATCAAAGCTGTATGGTTTCCTTTCCTATTGGCAAACATAGCGTAGAAAATAAATGGCGTATGCATCTCCGTAGAATAGTACACGAGTGGGTTTCTCAATCTTGATCTGCAAGCAAATATATATTTCAATATACATCCTCTTACTACACTCTTAGTTAGACATGCTATATACTATAATTATATTGCAAAATGCGAATATTTCTTGTCACAAAGACTGGATATTTTGGCTTTTGACATAATTTTTATTTATTTATATATTTATTTTTTGCTTTTTATACTAAAAGCCATGCCAACCAATAAGTAGAGGCTATCGGTTGCTCAAGAGTTAAAGTAAATGGTTATGAGTAGAGGCTATCGGTCCCAATCCACGACAAAAATTGGACTACATGCAGGGATCGTGCGATAAATTTAATGTTGAAAAAGAATAAGCACTGAACAAGTTGATTAGTCAACTCAAATGCAAAAATGGATAATGTATCAAAAAATTTATCGAATTTTGCTGTGGTATGGTCTTATTAACGACCCATAACTTTAAGAAGAGGATATGCCATTTTCCTTACTTGAAAGAGAACGACAGAACATTAAAAGAAGTGTTGGAAAAGAGAGGAAGAAAAAGATGGAAATAGACACGGCATAGGACCCCCTCAAGAGTATGGGGAAGCACCACTTTGTTAATTCCGCCAATGTAAGCTAAACATTAGATGCCCATAATACGCAGATTCAGTGCACTTGCATAGCAATTGTAACTTTCAGTGTGTTTAACCAAAAATCTAAGTCTTTGATCAAAACCAGAAATAAAAAGAAATTTGGGTTACTGATAATCTGGAAACGAAAATAATAGAAGATCTCTGAGAATAATAAAGTAATAAGTAGTTTTGTATTTCAGTGTAATCTCAATAATATTTCGTGTCCTTACAGATGTTGAGTCCTTCTCCTTTTATAGTTGATTCTAGGAGAAGATGTAATGCCTTTGTCTTAATGAGGCAATTATGAGCAATAAATGACATTTAAAAGAAACGTTACACAATTATTTCTATTTAATTCAGATTCTCTAACGTATTTGATATTTAATGCTGTATTTAGACTCTTTTACGTCATCAGATTCGTATTTTCAACTTCTTCTGATCTTTGATCTTTAAATGACTCGAATAGGTACGAGACTCGTACCTATTTTAGTAACGGTCCACACCTATGTTGCTTTCTTTTCCCCATATCTGTTGTCGCCCGTGCCTCTTGACTATTTATTGCGTTTTGACATTTTGACCAGTCCACGTGTCATGACACGTCATCTTCAATATTCAGACTCGGTTTTTTCCCAATACAGATAGTCCCCCCACTTTTCATTTATTTATCAATTAAATATTTGGGAAATGGATCTTCACGAAAAAGGAATTTTTACCGTAATTAATGTTATGTCAGTACTGACGCTTCAATTGTCTTTTCTATTTAATGCTCTGCACACGTGTCACCTTCTGATATGTATGTAATTCTACAGCCTTTTTCCAAGGCTTCTTCATCCCCTCTATTTACGAAGTGATAGTTGCCTTTATTATAGGCTTTCCATCATTACGCTTTTTTGTTTGACGGTCGCTGTTATACACATATTTAACCCTTTTTTCCTTTGTCTTCTTCTTCATAAACCCTTAACAGATACTTTACTCTTTACTTTTGTTCCTTTCTCCTTTAGTTCATCCTTTCTCTGCAATGGCATCTCCGAATCCTAACCCTAAGAGAATCCCAATTCTTGATAGCTTCCCTAACGCCCCTGTAAGACATAGAAGGGGTAGAGGTGGCAGGCTTCGTAGCCTAGGATCCGTTCGTGGTGGTTCCTTTGGTTCCATCACTCCTTCTTCTAGTTTTAGCATTATTTCTAGAGGTTCTATTACTAAGAAATCTTCTTCTAAAGGTAAAGAACTTTCTGAGCCTCTTCAAGAGCCTTTAGTTGAGGAAATAGTACCCAATGACTTGTCCTTTGAGAATGATAGGAAATCTCTTCGTGATCAAGTTGTTAATTTAGAGAAAGCTGACATTTTTCCTTCTCTAATCACTGAACCTTTGATTTCTATTGTTCGAAAAGATTGCAACTGGAGAAGTGATCTTCGTATAGTGATCCCTAATCCAAACCAAAGAATATCTTCCTTTAGGATTGTATTTTCTTTTGTTTATACTTATCCCTTCACTTTAGGATTTAATCCTGCTATTGACCCGGTTATACTTGATTTCTGCCGCTTTATAAAAATTTGCTTGGGACAAATTGGCCCCCTGGTATGGAGAGCAATGGCTTGTTTGAGATATTTGCCTGTAAAAGCCAATGTTAGCTTTACCTTCTCCCACCTTATTCATCTTTACCACCCCAAATTATTCCGCCATGGGGTTTTTACTTTAACTGCAAGAAGTAAAAGGGTCTTGGTAAGCCCTGAAGATGACAAGGATCGTGGGTGGTATACTCGTTATGTTGCTGTACGCACAGTTGATTTGGTGGGTGAAACAAATATCCCCTTCCCTGAGAAGTGGAACTTTGCACGTAAGTTTTTTTTTACTTACCGTACCTATCTTTAAGAATTTCAATTTCTTTTCTAATTTCGTCTCTTTTTGCTTTTCTATAGCAACTATGGGAGATGTGGAACCCGTTCCTAATTTTCGTGGTTGGGTAGATTCAATCTTGAAAGTCGTGCCTATGGAGGCAAGAACTTGGAAATTCATTTCCAATTTACATGGTTGGAAAGTAAAAACTCACGGTATGCATCCTTTTATGCTTTTTTTTTATGTTAAGTCCCTTCTTGTTTCTAACTTTTTTTTTCATCCTTCTTTTTGTCAGGATTTGCTATTCGAGGAATGACAGTTGAAGTAGCTATTGCCCTTCGAGCCTCTTCTGGTACTTCACTCTCTTTGGAGAGAACTCAAGCTACACTATCAAAGAGAAAAGTTGTAGAAGAGGATTCTGAGAATGATGAAGATGAAGACACCTCTTTATTAGCTAGACCAAGAGTTAGGAGACGCATCATTTCCGAGGATGAAGCTGAAGTTACCCCTGTCCGTGCCTCTCTTACCGAACCTGTTCGCATTCATTCTGATGATGAAACCACTCCGAGGGACACCAATGAGTCTATTCAACGCCTCTTTGTTAGTGGTTTTGAAAGTGGAGAACTAGGTCCAGTTTTAGATGAAGTTCCTTTTTCTTCCTTTGTTCCTCCGTTGGTTTCAAGTGCTTCCTTGCCCATTCTATCTGTTCCTGCTCCCTTATCTATTTCTGCTCCATTGCCTGTCTCTTCTTCCTTACCTGCTTCGAGTCCTTCGACTCTTGTTATTTTTACTTCTTCTACCGCTCCTCCTTCTATAGCTCCCCCTCCCTCTGTTCAACATGCAGGGGAGGGTTCCAGTAGCATAAGCTTGGCTATGAGGAGCGTTACACTTGAAGTTCCTGCTAATAACAGTCTTTTAAGGAAGTCTGGTGGAGCAGATGCCTGGCTTAGGCCTTTGATTGGAGATATTGAGAAGAAGAAGATGAGCAGTTACAGTTGCTTAACTCTAGTAAATGACATAGTTCATTCTACTTTGAAGGTATTTTCTTTCTACTTACTAACAAGCTTTTTTTATTTCTAAATTCTTACTCATATGAGTTGTCTCTGTAGGCTAACCTCATTGGTACAAAATTGATGGGAAGAATTTCCCTTCTGGAAAAGAAAACTCGTGAGTCTGAAAAGTCTATCCACGAGGCTGAGGAAATAGCCAAGAGAGCCCAGCTAGAAGCAGATAATTGGAAAGAGCAGTTTGAGAATGCTCAGGGAACCATAGAAGAATTGCAAGAGAGTAGAAATCACTTGGAGCAGCAAAAGCGAAGTCTGACTTCTGAGCTAGCAGTTGCCAAAGCTTCTTCAAGTCAATTTGAAAAAGACAAGGAGCACCTTGAATGTTGCTTTTCAGAACAATTATCAAAGTCAAGTGAAGAAATCAGAGAACTTAAGGCACTCTTGGACAAGAAAGAAGAATATACAGGAGAATTAGTGCAGAACTTGACTCAAGTTCAAGCTGATTTAAAGATCTCCTCTGACAAAGTACATGCCTTAGAAAGTTCCCATGCCTCCCTTGAAGCTTCCCTTGATTCTCATTTAGCTGAACATCAAGTGTTAAAGAATGATCGTGCTATGTGGGAAAGGGAGTATGGACTTCTTGAGGAGAAGTTTGATTTAGAGGTGAGTTGGGCTTTCTTAAACTCTCGTCGTGATGCTTTAATGGAGGCCAATCAAGAAAACTTTGACTTAGACTCAGAGTTGGCCAAAGTTTTAGAGACCATTGAAAGAACCCAACAATCATTTGACTTTCCATCTCCGGCAATTGAAGCTCCCATGGCTAAGGAACCTGTAAATGACGAAGCCGTTGCTGTGGCAGTTGAAGTTGAAGATGTTGCAATTCCAGCTTCCGAGGGTGAAATTTCTACGACTCTGTCTATGGAAGCTGAAACTTCCGTGACTCTTGCTCCCCTCGTTGAACCTAACACTTCAAGCCCAACTGAAACCGCTCCTGTTGCTGCTTCTTCAGAAGTTGTCACCGTGTCTGTGGCTGTTTCTGAAAGTGAAATTAATATTGCAACTTCTGATGTGCCAACCCCTTCAGTGACTAGTTAAATTTCCAGATTTTGTTTTTACTTTCTTTGTTGGATGATGGTTTTATCCCTTAGTTATTTTTTAAGGGATTTTTTGGTGAAAGTCCCCAGTTATCATAATGGGGTATTTGTATAAACTTTTTTGTTGACTAAGTTCTTACTTAGTCTTTTTAATTATATCAAGAAGTTTGTTAGTACTTCAATGTGCTCTATTCTTGCCTTTTCCTTATCTACTTAGGACTTATAGAATAGTTTAGCATTTTTATCCTTTGAAAATGCTTTATGATTCTCCTCATGACTTATTAACATGAGGTTTATAAAAGAGGGCCCTTTTATATATCGACACTTAATGAAGAAGACGTCTCAACTTCATAATGGTGTTATAATACGATGAAAGAAATAGGAACACACATGTTTTGTTTGAAACAACTTTGACAAGTTTTTATTCATGAACTTGGACAAGCTTTTGAATATTACATGTATTGAGATACATCTATAACTTTCTCATAACTGTTTTTCTTGCAACAGATTTTTATAAAGTAAATACTTTTCAACAAGGTTTTTCCTTATAACCTGCTTCAATACATAGTCATGACCCTATCTTAATGTATTAGGAAGGGTTTGAGAGGTGATTCCATTGTTCTCATGGGAAAGAACACTACGATGAATGTTTTGCATCTTCCTTTGTTTTGATAGGAAAGAACACAATGATGAATGCTGAGGTTCCGTATCTTCTGCTCGATACTTGTTTCAATTTACGTCTCCGTCTTACCGCACGTATTTGTGTACAATATGCAGTCCCCAAGTGTTTGAGCGCTGAAGTATGAAGCCTCGAGCACTTGTTTGTTTCTCACAATTTGGTCCTTTTTCCTAAAAACAGAAAAACATACAGGACTCGGAGGTGCGATTAAAGATGGAGACTGCCTAACCCGTGTGTATTTCCATCAGATTAATTTGTAACCCTAGGCTGGGAATTTTAGAATATTCCATTTTGCCGTGCAGGTCGTGACTCGTCATTTGGCACGAGTTTGGGTTTTTGCCTAGCATCTAAAATCGTTAGTAAAATTTTAACAATTCAAAGAAAAATTCTAATACAGCGATACCTGATCGTAGGTACTTTCTCAGAAATAATATCTGTCACACCTCCTTTTTCCGCCCTCGCGAAGGTACAGGAGTTTTTTCCAATTAAAGGACAGTCGAAACGGGATTTATTTCTTTATTTCAGAGTCGCCACTTGGGAGATTTAGGGTGTCCCAAGTCACCTATTTTAATCCCGAATCAAGGAAAAGAATGACTCTGTATTACAGTCTGCGCACCAGAAATCCGGATAAGGAATTCTGTTAACCCGGGAGAAGGTGTTAGGCATTCCCGAGTTCCGTGGTTCTAGCACGGTCGCTTAACTGTTATATTCGGCTTGATTATCTAATATAATACGTATTATAAACTTATGTGCAAATTTTATCCCTTAGCCGCTTTTATTATTCTTTTTATTTATTGTTAGTATTTTACGAAAAATTGCAACATTGTGAAAACGTATTTCAAATCACGTCGCAATCAATTGCACCCGTGGTTATCGACACATTTCGACTCCGTTGAGATTTAGATTTGGGTTACATAAATGCACACCCGTATTTAAGGAAATAACATTATTAAATACGCGTCTAGAGCGACTAGCGTGTCATTATTTTGGGTAGGGCCGTGAAATTTGCTAAAACGGCTCCTCCCTAATTCTAAGCAATTAACTGTACATTTATTGAGGGCCCCGAAATCTATACATTTCATTAAGCGGGGCTCATCTCATTTATTTTAAATGGACAAATCTTAAAGCGACTACATTTTTTCTATAAAAATTAGTCTCTAAAATAAAGAAAGAAAAATCCTAATTAATTACTAGCTTTTATAATTTTAAGAAAACATGACATGCTAATTGCTTGGTTAATACAAATATTGATGAAAAAAAATTACTCTTAATTTCGAAATTTAAAATAAAATAAAAATTCAACAACTAATATTCAAAATAAACAAATATAGCTAGATTAAAACTCAGCATTGTTATTATTATTTTTTTTAAAAAAATATTATTGAGATTAATTATTCACAATCATTTGAAACTAGATTTAACCATAATTACTAAAGCTTATTAGAAAGTTTATTAGACTTAAACGTTCTTCTAATCTTGCTTAAGCTCAAGTCATGCCTTAATGCCTAATTTACGATGTTTAATTTAAATTCATGTTTTAACTAAATTTAGCTACTTGTTCATGATCAACCTACAATCTTGAAGCCTTCATAGCTAGTGAATTAACCTGTTTTGCCGAACTGATTTATTACAGACTAACTTATGATATTATTTTCTCATTCCAGCTATTATTTAGTAATTCATGAAATAGCTTAAATACAATCAACAAAAGAAACAAAGAAAAAAAAACGAAATTAAAACTTCAAATTTTCATTCTTCATATGTATTCATGCTTCATATTTCGGATTACAATAACCAGCTTTTCAGTTGTGTACCTGATATTGGAAGCAAAAGAAAATGAATATGAGTATCAGCAGCAACAGTAAAATCAGTACAACACAGCAACAATAGCCCAGCAACAGTAACAAACCAGTGGAGTAGTAATCCAAAAAAAACAAAATCTTCCAGCTTTGATGAAACAACAATTAATTCTGATTTCAAACAACAAAAGAAAGCAGAATATTTTTTTTTAGTTTTTATTTTTATTTTTTGAAAGCTTAAATATTTTTCGGAATTTTCTATCTCTTAAATGTTCAGCCCTTTTCTCTCTCTTATTTTCAGATTTGTTTCTCTCTCTCGTATTTGTGTATTTTTTCTCTATCTCTCTGTCTATATTTTTTGATTTCAAGACCTCACATATATAACCCATCCCATAAACCTTTCAATTAATTAAAATCCATACTTTTCTCTACCCAACCCATTATCTTTCCACTCATCCCCATTACATTAAATAAACATATCACACCACCCCATTTCATTTTGTCCCCCATGCTTCATTTAAAATAATGCAAGATTCCCCTTTAAATTAAATCTTGTCCCCCTTTATATTAAATAATCATATCACAACCCACCCCATTTTATTTTGTCCCCCATGCTTCAAATAAACAATTACAAAATGTACAATTCCTAAACTACCCCTTCCGACCTTACTGAAATTACCAAACTACCCCTGAACGTATTACAAATTTACCAAACTACCCATCAGCTATAACACATCAATTAATCAAACTTAACCAAAATATAGACAATATGATCAATTTCTAACAATGTTCAAACAACAATATGAACACGGATGAACATCATAACAACAATATCACATGAACATGATTTTAACAACATTTCAACAACAAATCACATGAACACAAATTGAACAACCAAGAACAACTAAAATTTGATTGAACAATATTTTTAGCAACAACAAACCTATTTTTCGGATTTAAACAACAACAATCAAACAAGTATATTTAGATTCTTAAATTCAATAATATTGAACTTAAAATCAACTCTAACAACATTACAACAAACAATTCTTATATTAAACTTTAAACAAGATTATGAGACCAATTCAAGAAATAATCACAAATGATAAACAAGAAATAAGAAAATCAAACTATACAAATTTCGGATTCAAGATCAATCAAATAAAGTATGAACATGAATGAAAAGATTCAACCACAATAACAAACTTTATTCAAATTTCGAATTGAACTTAAACAAAACAAATAAACATATTCAAATCACTAATCTTCAAATAATCAATTAATCTTTCTTAATTAAATCCAACAAAAAAAATATAACAAAGATACATGATCATGAATGAAATCTATATTAAACAAACAACGGATTCAAGCGATTTAAACTAAATCTAACAATATTAAACCTAAACTAACAATTCCTTTTTGTTTTGCAAAAATTAAATTAACATGAAATAAACTGAAAATCAATTAATTAAATTTTCATTTGAATCTGAAAATTAAACCAACCAAACATATAAACAAACTAAAAAAAAATTATTTCAATGATGAACAAACAAAACAAGAATTGAATCATTTATCGATTTTGGATCCGAAAAATATCAAACAAATTACGGGCAAAAAATGAAACTCAAAAACCCACTAACCGGATCGAAACAATGACGAACTTGAACGGAAACAAATCTGCCCGGAAACAAATATCGCACCAAAATCATTTGACGCCGAAGACGATCACGAACGGACAAACGAAGAGCTTGAAGGAGAGGTAGCAGACAACCGTGAAAGCGATGCCGGACGGGGCAGCAACAATGCAAAACGTGAGCAGCAGTAGATGCTGGACGAAGCAGTCACGCAGCATCATGAAGTGAGGAAGAAGAAGAAGCAACGATCAACGTGAACTTGAAGAAGAAGAAACACTCGCGATCTTGAAGAAGAAGAAGAAACACTGGCGGCGGGTGTGTGTGTGTTGTATTGCCGTGGTTGTGTGTGTGTATGTGAAGGAGAAGAGGTGGGGGAAGGGCAGCCATGGATGGGGTGTTTGGATGCTTGAAGAAGAAGAAGAAAAGAGAGAAAGAGAAGGGGGGGGGGGGGGCGGATGAGAGAGAGGGATTTTTTAGGGTTTTCTTCCTTTTCTTTTTTTTTGTTTTGTTTTGTTTTGCTTTGTTTTTTTTTTGAAATGCAAGATAGGGGGTGTTGGGTTATGGACCGGGTTGACCCGGTTTGAAATGGACTGGGTCGTTTGGGAAGATTGGGCCATTTTTTGGGCCTGTGGCTTGAAATCGAAGAAGAGGCCCAATTCCGACTTTCTTTATATTTTCGCTCTCTTTTCTTCTTTTTATTTCTCTAAAACTAAATTATAAAAATACTTAAATTATTATTAAGAACTAAATTAAGTTATAAAAGTGCAAATTAACTTCCAATAACAATTAACGCACAATTAAGTAATAATTAAGCATAAAATTGTATATTTGGACATTAAATGCTAAAAATGCAAACGATGCCTATTTTTGTAAATTTTTATTTTTTTGTAAACAAACTTAATTACTAATAAATTATAGAATTAAATCCTACATACAAAATGCGATATATTTTTGTATTTTTTATTAATTTAGCAAATAAACATGCACAGACAAATACAAATAATTATTCAAAATATCACAAAATATCACAAAATTGCACACCAAGGAAAATTATTTTATTTTTGAATTTTTGGGGAGTAATTCTCATATTGGGCAAAAATCACGTGCTTACAGCTGCCCCTCTTTGCCCGAAGACACGTAGGGTTTTCGTGCAAAGATAAAGCGAGCGATTTTTGCCCATCCGAGTACTCCGTGTGAAGCATTTTTGAAAAAGATTTGACCGAACCTTTGCTTCAAAGGTTTCCTACATATCCTGGGCTAAACAGGAATCAGGTCAATGTAGTTCGGGAAGTTTTTGGTAGCTGGGACTACCGTGGGACTGCATTGTTACTGTTGTTGCATGCTATTACTACTGCTTACCGATCTCCTTGTTACACCTTGCTTAAAAGAAAACAAGAAGCTAGGCTATACTGCAATTTTTCTTGTTGCCTTGCTTTCTTGTCTGCTTGCATTTTTTCCGGTGCTTTTCTTCCGATGCTTTTCTTCCTTTCGACACAAGCACTTGAGTTTTTGCTGGGACCTCTTATTGCAACCTTCTGCTTCCTGATGCTGGGGATTTTTATTGTTTTCTGCTGGGGATTCCTGTTGTAACCCTCTGTTTTATTGTCCTGTGACTTGATCTTGAAATGTATGCCTCTGTTCGATGGGCGGGCTCCCAACTTTAATACTTGAAAATTAATGCTGAATGTGTTCCTCTGTTATATGGGCGGGCTCCCAACTTCAACACTTGAAATGAAAAGACTGAAATGTATGCCTCTGTTATCTGGGTGGGCTCCCAACTTCAACGCTTGAAATATAAAGACTGAAATGTATTCCTCTGTTCTATGGGCGGGCTCCCAACTTCAACACTTGAAATAAAAAGACTGAATGTATGCCTCTGCTATCTGGGCGGGCTCCCAACTTCAACGCTTGGAATGTAAAGACTGAAATATATGCCTCTGTTATCTGGGCGGGCTCCCAACTTCAATGCTTGAAATGAAAAGACTGAAATGTATGCCTCTGTTCTATGGGCGGGCTCCCAACTTCAACTCCTGAAATGTAATATCTCTATTCTCCAGGCAGACTTCTGACTTTTAAAATTTAAACTATGTGTCTCTGTTCTTCAGGCGGACTCCTTACACCAAACTTGAAAAGTATGTCTCTGTTCTCCAGGCGGACTCCTGACTTTTAAAATTTAAGCTGTATGTCTCCGTTCTTCAGGCGGACTCCTGACGTCAAACTTGAAAAGTACGTCTCTGTTCTCCAGGCGGACTCCTGATTGCTAAATTTGAAATGAATGTCTCTATTCTCCAGGCGGACTCCTGACTTTTAAAATTTAAACTGTATGTCTCCGTTCTTCAGGCGGACTCCTGACTTTTAAAATTTAAACTGTATGTCTCCGTTCTTCAGGCGGACTCCTGACGTCAAACTTGAAAAATACGTCTCTGTTCTCCAGGCGGACTCCTGATTGCTAAATTTGAAATGAATGTCTCTATTCTCCAGGCGGACTCCTGACTTTTAAAATTTAAACTGTATGTCTCTGTTCTTCAGGCGGACTCCTGACTTTTAAAATTTAAACTGTATGTCTCCGTTCTTCAGGCGGACTCCTGACGTCAAACTTGAAAAATACGTCTCTGTTCTCCAGGCGGACTCCTGACGTCAAACTTGAAAAATACGTCTCTGTTCTCCAGGCGGACTCCTGACAACTTGCATTTATCCTAATTAGTGCTTGTTTTTCCCTCCTGGAGAATTCCTCTTCAACAACTAATTTTTCTCCCCCTGCTTAATCAAAGAAAATTTCGTCAGTTTAAAACAGTGGTTAGTTGATGGCATTCTTGCTGAAAAATCCTTCCACTGCCTTGCTTTGTGTTGACTAATTTCCACACACTGACCCTGAACTGCTTGACTTTCTGACCAATTTTTAAATTTCCCAACCTCTGGCGACCTAAATGCTTTACACCCCTGCTGTTATTTCACTTTTCTGACCTTTTATTTGAGCTTTCGCCTTTCCCACGACATTTCCCAATCATTTCACCGATGAAACTTCCGTTAATTCCCTGTATTCCACTTGACATTAAGTTGTTTTTGACATGCTCTGACCACGTTGTGCTTTACAATTCTAGAAGCTGGTAGTGAACTTTGAAGTCCTTTCTGCTTGCATCGAACAAAACTGGCACTGAAACATCTCAGCTAGATAAAAACCCTCAAAAGAAAAATGAAATGATTTTTGAGTTAAGGATAAGAAGAATCCAAAACCAGATGACTGTTTGAAAAGAGAAAGAAAAGAAACTTATCTAAACGAGACAACTAGTACCAATGGTCAAGACATGCATTTTGGATTAATCAGCCCAATCTGTCCAAACAAACAACTCTCAATTGCCGTACCTCATTGCCCAGAACTTCCATCACTTGTTTGATTTATCTAGACCTTAATCTTGTTTCCCTGCGGTACCGCGAAACGGTTTCTATCAACATACCTTTCTCAGTTTTCCATTTCTTATCTCACCTTCGCCTTGAGGTGCCCGTAAAGGTTTTCACCAACAAGACTCTCTCATTTATTTTTCTCTCAGCTCCCGTCGCCTTACGGTGCCCGTGAGGGTTTTCACCCATAAGACTCTCTCATTTATTTTTGTTCTTCTTGCTCGAACTAGAGTGTTGCCCCTATCGTGGGTTATTCCTACCTGTTCATCTTGGCATTTCTCAAAACTGATCATAAGGTCTTTCTTCGGTCCGTAATGTAGGCTTTTGGATTGATTTAGAAAGAAAGGTATAAAAGGCTCAAAACAATTCCAATGGGTTCAAATTACAACTTTCGGAATCCAACTTTCATAACAATCACCACTTCTGCCCCAGTTTCTTGCTTGGGGATTTTTGGATTTCTATTTGGTATGACTGAACCTTGGAGTAAGGCTGCCTACGTACCCTTTCGGGATCAAGTCAAACGTAGTTCACTTCATAGAGACTACGTTGTTATGTTTTCTCTTCTTTCCCTTTTTTTCATTTTTCCTTCTTTTCTTTTCTTCTTTTTTTTTTTTTTCTTTTCTCTTTTTTTTTCTTTTCTTTCCTTTTTTTCCTTTATGTTCGACACTTGTGTTCTCTGATAATGCCGATGATTCCGAAAGAGGTGCATGAAAAATAAGTAAGGCTCGAAGGGGATAACAAGGGATATGAGTGTTTGGATAGCAGAACAAAATGCCTTCATCATTTCAATCTTTAAGATATGCCAAATACGAACAGATACATTTAGAAAAATAAAGAAATCATACATAATATCTCTTGACCGCATCGGAATTGATGGTCATTTCTACACATTTTCCTTCCGCATCTGTCAAATACAATGCTCCATTAGACAACACTCTGGTTACTACAAATGGTCCTTGCCAGTTTGGGGCAAATTTTCCTTTTGCCTCAGACCAATGAGGCAAGATCCGCCTCAGTACTAATTGCCCTACTTCAAATTTCCTTGGACGTACTTTTTTGTTGTATGCTCTTGCCATTCTTCGTTGGTACAGTTGGCCATGACACACTGATGCCAATCTTTTCTCATCGATCAAACTCAACTGCTCAAGACGGCTTTTCACCCATTCATCATCATTGATTTCAGCCTCTGCAATGATTCGCAGAGATGGGATTTCCACTTCTGCGGGTATTACCGCCTCGGTACCATATACCAATGAGTAAGGAGTCGCCCCTACCGAGGTACGCATGGTGGTGAGATATCCTAACAATGCAAAAGGCAATTTCTCGTGCCATTGTCTAGATCCTTCAACCATCTTCCGGAGTATTTTCTTTATGTTCTTATTGGCCGCTTCAACCGCACCATTTGCCTTGGGACGGTACGGAGTAGAGTGCCTGTGAGCAATCTTAAACTGCTCACATGTCTCCTTCATCAAATGACTATTAAGATTAGCCCCATTATCTGTGATGATTACCTTTGGGATCCCAAACCGACATATGATATTTGCATGCACGAAGTCAACTACAGCCTTCTTGGTCACAGACTTGAATGTCTTCGCTTCCACCCATTTGGTAAAATAATCTATAGCTACCAAGATAAATCTGTGCCCATTTGATGCTGCTGGATCAATTGGCCCAATAACATCCATGCCCCATGCAACAAAAGGCCATGGCGCGGACATCGTATGTAATTCTGATGGTGGAGCATGAATCAAATCTCCATGTATTTGGCATTGATGACACTTACGCACAAAACTTATACAATCTCGCTCCATCGTGAGCCAATAATAACCTGCTCGAAGAATTTTCTTTGCTAGAACATACCCACTCATATGCGGTCCGCAAACTCCGGAATGCACCTCAGTCATGATAGTTGTGGCCTGCCGTGCATCTATACATCTCAACAAACCGAGCTCTGGCGTTCTTTTGTACAGTACTCCTCCACTAAGGAAAAACCCACTTGCCAACCGTCGAATTGTTCTTTTCTGATCACCGGTGGCCTGCGTTGGATACACTCCCGCTTTGATGTACTCTTTGATATCATGGAACCATGGCTCTCCATCGATTTCCTCTTCTATCATATTGCAGTAAGCATGTTGATCACAGACTTGAATCTGCAATGGATCAACATAGGCCTTATCTGGATGGTGCAACATTGATGCCAAAGTAGCCAAAGCGTCAGCAACCTCATTATGAATCCTTGGAATGTGTCTGAATTCTATGGCCTGAAAACGCTGGCAAAGCTCATGCAGACATTGTCGATACGGTATAAGCTTCAAGTCCCGTGTTTCCCATTCCCCTTGAATCTGGTGTACCAGTAAGTCCGAGTCACCCATGACCAAGACTTCCTGTACACCCATATCCACAGCTAATCTCAATCCCAATATACACGCCTCATATTCTGCCATGTTGTTTGTACAGTAGAAACGAAGCCGAGCTGTAACAGGGTAATGCTGACCTGTTTCCGAAATAAGTACTGCTCCTATTCCCACACCCTTCATATTTGCAGCCCCATCAAAGAAAAGTTTCCATCCCGACTTCTCAGCTTGTTCTAATTCTTCAATGTGCATTATCTCTTCATCAGGGAAATAAGTTTTCAAAGGCTCATAATCTTCATCAACGGGGTTCTCAGCCAAGTGATCGGCTAATGCCTGTGCTTTCATGGCAGTCCGTGTCACATAGACAATGTCGAACTCTGTAAGTAAGATCTGCCACTTTGCAAGCCTTCCTGTGGGCATGGGTTTCTGGAAAATATACTTCAACGGGTCCAAGCGAGATATAAGGTAAGTGGTGTAAGATGACAAGTAATGTTTCAATTTCTGTGCCACCCAAGTTAGGGCACAACATGTCCTTTCCAGATGAGTATACTTGACCTCGTAAGATGTGAACTTCTTACTGAGATAGTAGATAGCCTGCTCCTTTCTGCCCGTAACATCATGCTGCCCCAGTACACAGCCGAATGAACTGTCCACAACTGTCAGATATAGAATCAAAGGTCTCCCTGGTTCTGGTGGGACCAGCACGGGTGGGTTTGACAAATACCTCTTTATCTTATCAAAAGCCTCCTGGCATTCATCAGTCCATTTGACCGCGGCATCTTTCTTTAACAATTTGAAAATTGGTTCACACGTTGCCGTGAGCTGAGCAATGAACCTGCTGATATAGTTCAGTCTTCCCAACAAACTCATCACCTCGGTTTTGTTTCTTGGAGGTGTCAACTCCTGAATAGCTTTGATCTTTGACGGGTCTAATTCAATACCCCTCCGGCTAACTATAAATCCCAACAACTTCCCAGATGGCACCCCGAAAGCACATTTCGCAGGATTGAGCTTAAGATTGTATCTGCGAAGCCTTTGAAAGAATTTTCTCAAATCTCTGGCATGGTCAGATTGCTGTCTAGACTTAACGATCACATCATCCACGTATACCTCAATTTCTTTATGTATCATATCATGGAAGATAGTTGTCATGGCCCTCATATAAGTTGCCCCAGCATTTTTCAAACCAAACGGCATGACCCGATAACAATACGTTCCCCACGGCGTGATGAATGCCGTCTTTTCTGCATCTTCCTTATCCATTAGAATCTGATGATAACCCGCATAACAATCCACAAAAGAGCCAATATCATGTTTGGCACAATTGTCGATCAGTATATGGATGTTGGGCAGTGGGAAATTATCTTTTGGGCTTGCTTTGTTAAGGTCTCGATAATCGACGCACACCCTGGTCTTGCCATCTTTCTTTGGCACAGGCACGACATTGGCTAACCAAGTGGGGTACCGTGTAACCTGAATGACCCTTGCCTCAAACTGCTTGGAGATCTCTTCTTTGATCTTCACACTTATGTCTGTTTTGAACTTTCTCAACTTCTGCTTGACAGGGAGGAGTGCTGGATCAGTGGGCAATTTATGAACCACCAAATCGGTGCTTAGACCCGGCATATCATCATATGACCATGCAAAAACGTCTTTGTACTCATGCAATACTTTAATTATCTCCTCCTTGAGTTGTGGATCCAAATGAACACTTATTTTAGTTTCCCGTACGTTATCTTGGTCCCCTAGATTAATTGCTTCTGTGTCATTTAGGTTAGGTTTGGGTTTTTCTTCAAAGTGGCTTAATTCTTTACTAATTTCCTCATAAGCTTCATCATTATTACAATCCATCCCATCATCACACTCGGCCTCTTGTATTATTACTTCTGAATTAGATTGGCTTTTAAAGCTGGGCCGAAGATTCCTCATGCATGTCATGTCATTGATATCAGCATAAAGAGAACACGACTCCCTCCGAACTGGAAGAGGAGTAGCTTCCCAATTGCTGATGTTAGCACGTGGTCCGATGTACTGTATGTCTGCTCTGCTTGACCCTTCCCCGGCCTCAACCATGTTTACTTCAACAAATACTTTCTCAAACACCTTATCCAAATTCCCATCCGCCTCAACTAACGAACCCGATATCTTTGCCAATGACTGTTTCTTGATATTCGGCCTGACGAAGGACCTGGACAATCGAGGAATTGGTTTAGGGAGCACCCAAGCTTTCTTCTTCAATTTACGGGCCTTTCTGATATCTGCCGCTATTGGTTTGAACCCTAACTCGAAGGTGTCCAAATTTTTGGGCAAAGACACAGATTGAGTAATGCCCTGCAGTTCAACCCCCAAACCCTTCCCGGGCACGAACCCGTTATTCAACATTTCTGACACTACCATGACGGTCGTAGCTGACACCCTAGGACATGGCATGCTTTTACCCTCAAGCAACCTGCTCACCGGAACCGTGTCGAGGATCTGATACACCCATGGCCCCTTATCATCTTCGGTCTCTATAAAGGGTACAATGGCATCATTCACGGCGCATGTGTGATCTTCCCCATGTAACACAATTTCTTGTCTGTCCCACTCGAATTTGATCATTTGGTGCAGTGTGGAGGGCACGGCTTTTGCCGCATGAATCCACGGTCGACCCAACAAAAGATTATAGGATACTGCAGCATCCAACACCTGAAATTCCATCGTGAACTCGACTGGGCCAATAGTCAATTCGAGTACAATATCCCCTACTGTGTTTGTTCCCCCTCCATCGAACCCTCGAACACAAATGCTATTTTTGCGGATTCTATCCTCATCAATCTTTAACTTGTTCAATGTGGATAATGTGCAAATATTAGCGCTCGACCCGTTATCGATTAGTGCCCGAGTAACCATTGAACCTTCATATTTGACCGTCAAATAGAGAGCCTTGTTGTGTTCTGTGCCTTCCATAGGCAATTCATCATCAGAAAATGCTATCCTGTTCACTTCAAAGATCTTGTTGGCAATTGTCTCTAAATGGTTTACTGAGATTTTGTCAGGCACATGAGCCTCATTCAATATCTTCATTAAAGCTCGGCAATGCTCATCAGAGTGAATTAATAATGACAACAACGAGATTTGGGCCGGTGTTTTTCTCAGTTGATCAACAATGGAATAATCTTGTCCTTTCATCTTTTTCAGAAACTCTTCTGCTTCCTCTTCCGTTACAGCTTTTTTAACTGGCACTGGATTGTCTTTTGCGCCCTTAGCTTTTCTCAACTCTTCAGGGGCGAAACAACGTCCTGACCGGGTCAGTCCCTGTGCTTCACAACTTTCTTCCTCAATTTCCTTTCCTTTGTATGTCACCACTACTTTGTCATATTTCCAGGGTACGGCTTTGCTATCAACCATGGGTAACTGGACTACCGGTTTTATGACAACCGGCTCTATATAGACTCCCTTCACGACTACCACGGGCATGGATACTGACCTTGGTACCACTATCTTGACTGGCTCCTGCTTTTTCTCGGCCACAAATGATCCCTTTCCCATTACTAGCACTGGCTTGTCTTCTACTGCTTTTAACTGAACCACTGGCCTTGCACTCACTGTCTTTTCTTTGGTTTCCGTAGAACGAATCACCATAACCACCTGCGAAGGTTTCTTAGTCTCTTCCCCCTTATGTATCAGTTCGATCATGTTGGCCTCATAATGCGCTGGTAATGGATTTTGATTGATGTTCGGGGCCTCTGGAGCCTGTACCTCAATACGACGATTATCAATGAGCTCTTGGATTGCGTTTTTCAACTTCCAACATTTTTCAGTATCGTGCCCCGGCATCCCTGAGCAATACTCGCAGCTAACAGAGTGGTCCAGGTTTCTGGGAAGAGGATTTGGTGCTTTGGATTCAACTGGGGTCAACATCCCCAACTGTTTCAATCTGTGGAAAAGAGAAGTGTAAGATTCTCCCAGCGGGGTAAATGTTTTTTTGTTTGGGGCCTTCTCATTTCTAAAAGCTTGGTTTGGGCGGAAGCTGGTTCCTGGTCTGTTAGCCCTGGGAGGTGGATAGGTGTTTTGTGGGTGTGGCTGTGTATTTTGGGGACTTGGTGTACGCCATTGCGAGTGCACTGGGGGTTGAGTGTAGGTCTGGGCATGGTGAATAGAAAATTGTGGTTCTGGTGGTGGATAATAGTGTTGCGGTGGACCATATGAGGTATATTGATAGTTTGGGTGATGGGGTCTGGGTTGGTTGTAGTAGAGTGGACGGTTATTGTGCCTGGACCAAACATTAGCTTCAACTGCAGCAACTTCTTCTTTCTTCTTCTTTCCCAGCACACCACCAGTACCGCTTTGGATGGCCTGGGTGGTTGCTTTCAAAGCCGAGTAGCTCAAGATCTTGTTAGATTTCAATCCTTCTTCAATCATGGCTCCCATCTTTACCACTTCATTAAACGACTTCCCGACAGATGTCACTAGATGACCAAAATAGGTAGGTTCCAATGTTTGCAAGAAGTAATCTACCATCTCACTTTCCCGCATGGGAGGATCAACCCTTGCAGCTTGTTCCCTCCAGCGGAAACCAAACTCTCTAAAACTTTCCCCAGGCTTCTTTTCTAGTTTCAACAATGACAGACGATCAGGGACTATTTCGAGGTTATATTGAAAATGGCCGATGAATGCCTGGGCCAAATCATCCCATGTATACCATCGGCCGGGGTCTTGCCTCGTGTACCATTCTAGCGCTGACCCGCTCAGGCTTTGCCCGAAATATGCTATCAACAACTCATCTTTTTCCCCAGCCCCTCTCATTTTGCTACAAAAACCACGCAGATGGGCTACTGGGTCACCGTGCCCCTCATATAAGTCAAACTTTGGCATTTTAAACCCCGCAGGCAACTGTACATCAGGAAAAGGGCACAAATCTTTGTATGCGACACTAACTTGGTTTCCTAAACCATGCATGTTCCTGAAGGATTGCTCCAGGCTTTTGACTTTACGAATTACCTCCTCTTGTTCTGCATTCTTAACCGGTTTCTCAACTTCTCCCGGGATTTCAAAATGGGGAGAGGAGGTATATGGCTCAGGCGCTTTGAAAGTGGGTTCGGGAGGGTAATATTGGGTGTCGTGAGCTTGGAATAGCGGCTCACTGGATGATCTATGTAGTGGAGCTGGGGGAGGTGCCACAAAGACGGGAACATTTGGTGGAGGAGGGTTTTGAGTGGGAGGTGGAGCTTGGGAATCATAAGCCTCTCTTCCCTGATAATAGTGATGGCTTGGGAAACTTGTTGAAGGACCGGGAGAGGGGTATTCCGGCGTGTGTACTGGTTGGAGGGTAGGAGTAACGGGTAGTTCTTGCCCCTTCTGGGCTCTAGCTAAGGCTATCTACATTTCATTCATTTCTAGCCTCATTTTTTCCATTTTCTCCAGGGCTTCCTTCAGCATCTGATTGGCCGTTTTTTCTAACTCAACGCTGTTGTCTGACCCAGTCATGCTTTCTGGTATAGGACCTTTTGATCTTGTTTGATAATGGTACGGTGCCAGTACGCTCTAACAACTAACTGATATTGGAAAAACAACAAACTTGTCAGTGTTAGAGTCTTAACAGATATTGTAATTGCACGTTAATCATTTCTAACATGCTTTTGCTCTGACCTCATGCATCATCCCAGCTTATTTTTGCTCTGACAAACATATATTCTTTTTTTAAAAAAAAAAAAATTACGGTCGAATCTTATAGAGATTGCCTACGTATCGTGACCCCGCACGAATCAGACCAAGCGTAGTTCGTGCAGATAAATGTAAAAATATGGGTGGAAATAAAATGCTCAACTTTCATTAATAAACAGACTCTTACAAACTCGACATCTTTTGTTTTGGAAAGAAACTAACAAACGTAATCTGAAAGCAAACAAAAACTCTAAGCTGCAAACATACTCAATCCGGACGTACAAAAGACTGACTCGACATGGTAGACACTCAAAGACACGGACTATGCATATTCTAGTGCTTCAAACTTAGGTATCCGCGGGGCGTCGTTCGGCCTCGCCGCGGGTCTAGGATCCAAATCCCTTTCAAGCTGCTCTAACTCATTCATGGTTCGCTTCACATAGATCATCACTGCTGAGATAAAAGTAGTACGGGTCATGTCTTCACAAACCCGACATCTCCTGACAATAGCATGAGCAATGGCTCTAATCCTGTCTTTTGTTTGCTTCTTTTCTATGAGCAAGCGTCTTATCTGATTGCTGCACGTCTTTAAAGCTCGGGAGTCTTGCAAGTGCTGGTCTTGCAGCTGTTGCACTTCTGCCTCCATTTGGGCTAACAAGTTGTAACAATGTCCGCTCTCAGTTTCGAAGTCTCTAGCCTGCCTAACCGCTCTACCTTCAAGGGCAACTACTTTTCTCTTTAAATTGGCAACAATTTTCTCATGGTCCCTCTTCAACTGATTCAAGTATTGGCGACGCTCTTCGGTTCTTGTCGCCCATTGTGCTTTGAGTTCTGCCATGACATTTTCAGCTTTTCCTAGCTCATCCCGCCATTCTCTGACTTCGCTTTCCAATCTTTTTACCAATTGTTCATCGGATCGGCTCCTCGGTTGCTTATCGATGGTTATCTTCAACTGTCGGACTTGGGCTTTAAGAGCGTCATTTTCTCTGGCTAGTCTATTCATTTCACCTTGATCCTCGGCAACCTGTACACTGCTCTCGAATTTCAGACTCTCGACTTGTTGCTTTAATTTACCAATCTCAACCCGATAGCTTTCTTCCTTTGCTAACCAATCCCACTGCTCTTGGGACGACTTGGCGAAATCTTCGAGATGAGGTCTTTTAGCCGGTCTTCCATATGCCACGTCACCTCTGAACCATTCGTGATACCCTGGAGCAATTTCCCCTCTGACCCTATCAGACACACAAGTGTTTGCCATCAGATATTGACACTCACTCCAAATTTGACGAACCTCTTCCTCGGGGAATCGACCGTCAAGACTAATTTTGATCACTTGGGTACTTAAATCTTCATCTCTCGGTATTACTTGATATCTACCGAGTTGCCTCAGAACCCGATATGGTGCATAAGGTTGTATGCTTTTGAGTCCCATTAACAAAAAATGCGGTCGGGCTGCTGGCATATATATGACTTCCTCGACAGACAACCATCCAAGCACCCACTGTATCTGGCTAGCCTCGAGGTTCCGAAATAATAATGCCCAAGCTGTGACTCCTTCAGGTAGACCAACCCCTTTGATTCTCGTACAAAATTCCCCTATACAAGTTTTCTCAGCCGAGCCATAACTCAATAACTGAGAGCGCGGGCACAAATGCTCAATCATCCATATTTGCAACAATAAGTTACATCCCTCAAAAAATTTGCCCCCAGCTTTGCACGCAGTGAGAGCTCTGAAGATATCAGCCACAATCATAGGTGCTAAAGTGCTTTTCCCCATGGTTTGCAAAGTACTGACGACGCCTGCTATTTTCAAATCAATATTACCATCTTTCCTTGGGAATATTACGAGACCCAAAAAAGCTACCATAAATGCCACTCGCCTGTGTTTCTCCCATTTTTGTCGGCTATTTCTGCTGCAAAGCTTAAAGTCTGGATTATTGAACCCGCCCACATGTCCATATCTATCATACACGAAGCGGAAACTGCAGAAACCCTTTGCAAAATCTGGGTGATGAACTGTCCGGGGTACTTTCAAGGAATCCAGGAATCGATGTATGGTAATGGCTCTAGGAGCAATCAAGTATTTGAATCTCAATGGAGCTTGGTCACTTCCAATGTACCCCGCTATTTCTTCTATTGTTGGGGTGAGTTCAAAGTCTGAAAAATGAAACACATTATGTGCCGAATCCCAATGGGCGACCAATGCCCTGATGATATCCCCCCGAGGCTGAATGTCTAATAAATACGGAAGGTCTTTCAAATATTTTCTCACTTCGTCTTGTCCTTCTTTGCCCAAATCATTCCACCACAATTGCAGCTCAAAAGGGATTTTGGTCATTATTGAAAAAGGCTCATTTATTGTTGTGCTCATCCTGCACATTTATTAAAGCGTTTAAGCAAAAGAAAACTTTTATTTAACTCCAAAAACTACTATCTATATTATCGACTCAAAATTAACCCTATATTTTAAATGAAGAACTCAATTCTTAATTCTAATATTTTTAGATAAAAGACCCGATATTGCGACACGGCCTTCCTGCGCCTCAGGGGCAAAAAATTTAAGGCTGTGATGGTCAAAAATCAAAATACGACCAAAGGTGGTTGTTTATGCAAAGTCAGCCCTTCGGTGCCCCGTTTGAGAATATTTGGCTATTTATGACATAACAACATCACCTGACTTATTTATGACTCTTTTTTTTATCGTTTTTCAAATTAGGAAACTCACTATTGCAAACACAGCCTTTCAACGTCTCGGGGACGAAGATTTTTAAGGTTGTGTGGGTCAACTGGACCAAATCTTAAATATGACCCAAATGTGGCTGTTTATGCAAAGTCAGCCTTCCGGCGTCCTCTTCGGGAACATTCAGCTATGTCTTCATAAAACAGCGTCACCCGACTTCTTAGAAATTTGACATATATATTTTGCTATTATTAGCAAAAGGGGAGGTTGGACACCACCCGACTTATTTATGGCAAAATTAAAATTCTTGACATGTTTTTTTTTTATTTATTTATTTGTTTTTTGGCTTTTTTTTAGCAAAAAGGGGGTTGGACCCGATGAGGGTTGCCTACGTATCTCACATCCGGTGAGAATCAAACCCGCGTAGTTCGGTCAAATTAACCGAACTATTTTAAAACATGACTCTTTTTCATTTTTATTTTTTTCCTGGCAAGACAATCTATTTTCCTTTTCTATTTTTGAAAAAGACAAAATAACGATTTTTTTTTTCATTTTCAACAAACAATAAAACAATCTATTTTTCCGGAAAAAAAAATAATAAAAGACTTTTTTTTTAATATATTTTTTAGTAAAACAAAATAAAATATTTTCCCTTTTTTTTTCAAAATTTCGGCAGAGTTTCGCCAGTAATTGGTCATTGATTTTTTTTCTAAAATAATCAATTAACTCCCTAACTGATATATTCTTTTTCCCTTTTTTTTTCTTTTTTTTTTCAATTTTCCAACATTCCCGAGATTCAGAAACCGGTCAACATGCAAGTTCGGAACAAATATATGTACAGAGCAAGTAGGATGCATCGGAATGGTCTTTTCATTTCAGGTTGCTAGTCCTAGACGGACCCAACCCCTGTGTTGAGTCCCCTAAGTCATATGTAACGTGATGCAAATAATCGTTCCTATTAGGGATCCGGCATGAGGTTTCGTTATACTAGGTTTATAACCTGGGTATATGTTCTAGACTGTGTACCCGAGCGGACAACTCGAGTCGAGGAGGGGGCAACTTACCGGGAACCAAAAGGCCATCCGGCTTCGTAACTTATCCGTCCTCTTTCTTATTTCAGGTATTGACACTAACAGAATAGGGAGCCTCGACCAGCGAGCTTCTCCCCGGAGGTAAGAAGAGAAGGGTTTCGCCACAGTTTATATACAGTTCAGATAATATCAAAGCGGTAAAAGACAACATTTAGTATGTTATGTCAGAACATGCAATATATATCAGATAATAAAGCCAAATATAACAATTATTCTAAGCTCGAATTCTTGAACCCTGAACTAGTGGTTCTGGGTCGTTATCCCCAGCAGAGTCGCCAGAGCTGTCACACCTCCTTTTTCCGCCCTCGCGAAGGTACAGGAGTTTTTTCCAATTAAAGGACAGTCGAAACGGGATTTATTTCTTTATTTCAGAGTCGCCACTTGGGAGATTTAGGGTGTCCCAAGTCACCTATTTTAATCCCGAATCGAGGAAAAGAATGATCTGTATTACAGTCTGCGCACCAGAAATCCGGATAAGGAATTCTGTTAACCCGGGAGAAGGTGTTAGGCATTCCCGAGTTCCGTGGTTCTAGCACGGTCGCTTAACTGTTATATTCGGCTTGATTATCTAATATAATACGTATTATAAACTTATGTGCAAATTTTATCCCTTAGCCGCTTTTATTATTCTTTTTATTTATTGTTAGTATTTTACGAAAAATTGCAACATTATGAAAACGTATTTCAAATCACGTCGCAATCAATTGCACCCGTGGTTATCGACACATTTCGACTCCGTTGAGATTTAGATTTGGGTTACATAAATGCACACCCGTATTTAAGGAAATAACATTATTAAATACGCGTCTAGAGCGACTAGCGTGTCATTATTTTGGGTAGGGCCGTGAAATTTGCTAAAACGGCTCCTCCCTAATTCTAAGCAATTAACTGTACATTTATTGAGGGCCCCGAAATCTATACATTTCATTAAGCGGGGCTCATCTCATTTATTTTAAATGGACAAATCTTAAAGCGACTACATTTTTTCTATAAAAATTAGTCTCTAAAATAAAGAAAGAAAAATCCTAATTAATTACTAGCTTTTATAATTTTAAGAAAACATGACATGCTAATTGCTTGGTTAATACAAATATTGATGAAAAAAAATTACTCTTAATTTCGAAATTTAAAATAAAATAAAAATTCAACAACTAATATTCAAAATAAACAAATATAGCTAGATTAAAACTCAGCATTGTCATTGTTATTTTTTTAAAAAAATATTATTGAGATTAATTATTCACAATCATTTGAAACTAGATTTAACCATAATTACTAAAGCTTATTAGAAAGTTTATTAGACTTAAACGTTCTTCTAATCTTGCTTAAGCTCAAGTCATGCCTTAATGCCTAATTTACGATGTTTAATTTAAATTCATGTTTTAACTAAATTTAGCTACTTGTTCATGATCAACCTACAATCTTGAAGCCTTCATAGCTAGTGAATTAACCTGTTTTGCCGAACTGATTTATTACAGACTAACTTATGATATTATTTTCTTATTCCAGCTATTATTTAGTAATTCATGAAATAGCTTAAATACAATCAACAAAAGAAACAAAGAAAAAAAACGAAATTAAAACTTCAAATTTTCATTCTTCATATGTATTCATGCTTCATATTTCGGATTACAATAACCAGCTTTTCAGTTGTGTACCTGATATTGGAAGCAAAAGAAAATGAATATGAGTATCAGCAGCAACAGTAAAATCAGTACAACACAGCAACAATAGCCCAAGCAACAGTAACAAACCAGTGGAGTAGTAATCCAAAAAAAACAAAATCTTCCAGCTTTGATGAAACAACAATTAATTCTGATTTCAAACAACAAAAGAAAGCAGAATATTTTTTTAGTTTTTATTTTTATTTTTTGAAAGCTTAAATATTTTTCGGAATTTTCTATCTCTTAAATGTTCAGCCCTTTTCTCTCTCTTATTTTCAGATTTGTTTCTCTCTCTCGTATCTGTGTATTTTTTCTCTATCTCTCTGTCTATATTTTTTGATTTCAAGACCTCACATATATAACCCATCTCATAAACCTTTCAATTAATTAAAATCCATACTTTTCTCTACCCAACCCATTATCTTTCCACTCATCCCCATTACATTAAATAAACATATCACACCACCCCATTTCATTTTGTCCCCCATGCTTCATTTAAAATAATGCAAGATTCCCTTTAAATTAAATCTTGTCCCCCTTTATATTAAATAATCATATCACAACCCACCCCATTTCATTTTGTCCCCCATGCTTCAAATAAACAATTACAAAATGTACAATTCCTAAACTACCCCTTCCGACCTTACTGAAATTACCAAACTACCCCTGAACGTATTACAAATTTACCAAACTACCCATCAGCTATAACACATCAATTAATCAAACTTAACCAAAATATAGACAATATGATCAATTTCTAACAATGTTCAAACAACAATATGAACACGGATGAACATCATAACAACAATATCACATGAACATGATTTTAACAACATTTCAACAACAAATCACATGAACACAAATTGAACAACCAAGAACAACTAAAATTTGATTGAACAATATTTTTAGCAACAACAAACCTATTTTTCGGATTTAAACAACAACAATCAAACAAGTATATTTAGATTCTTAAATTCAATAATATTGAACTTAAAATCAACTCTAACAACATTACAACAAACAATTCTTATATTAAACTTTAAACAAGATTATGAGACCAATTCAAGAAATAATCACAAATGATAAACAAGAAATAAGAAAATCAAACTATACAAATTTCGGATTCAAGATCAATCAAATAAAGTATGAACATGAATGAAAAGATTCAACCACAATAACAAACTTTATTCAAATTTCGAATTGAACTTAAACAAAACAAATAAACATATTCAAATCACTAATCTTCAAATAATCAATTAATCTTTCTTAATTAAATCCAACAAAAAAAATATAACAAAGATACATGATCATGAATGAAATCTATATTAAACAAAACAAATAAACATATTCAAATCACTAATCTTCAACGGATTATTTTTGAATTTTTGGGGAGTAATTCTCATATTGGGCAAAAATCACGTGCTTACAATATCGCTGTAGGTGGACAACATTCCAATGCGAGGGTAGAACCTTGCCATCCATTGTCTCCAACTCGTATGCTCCTTTTCCCGCAATTTCACGAACTCTGTAGGGTCCTTCCCATGTTGGACTTAGCTTTCCTGAATTAGCAGCTTTTGTAGATTGGAACACCTTTTTAAGCACGAAGTCCCCAATTTTAAAGAATCTGAGGCGTGCTTTCCTGTTATAATATCGTTCAATTACTTGCTTTTGTGCTGCCATCCTTATTAGTGCAGCTTCTCTTCTTCCTTCGAGCAAATCAAGATTCACCCGCATCTCTTCATCATTTGATTCCTCCGTTGCTTGAACGTATCGTGTGCTTGGTTCTCCTATTTCAACTGGAATTAAAGCCTCCGCACCATAAACCATTGAAAAGGGTGTTTCTCCCGTGCTTGTTTTTGTCGTTGTATGATAAGCCCATAATACTCTAGGTAATACCTTAGGCCAATTACCTTTTGAATCTTGTAACCTTTTCTTCAAATTGTTGATAATGAACTTGTTTGTGGATTCCGCTTGTCCATTACCCACTGGATGGTATGATATAGATGTTATCCTTTTAATTTGCCAACTTTGAAAAAATTCAGTGATTTGAGCTAATATGAATTGCGGACCGTTGTCACATACGATTTCCTTTGGTGCTCCAAAACGGCATATTATATTTCTCCAAATGAAGTCTTTAACTTCCTTCTCTCGTACCTGTTTAAATGCTCCTACTTCTACCCATTTAGTAAAATAATCTATAATACAAGTAGAAATTTTACCTGACCTTTTGCTTGTGGCAATGGACCTACGATATCCATTCCCCATTTCATAAAGGGCCACGGGGCTATAACAGGGTGCAATAGCTCAGCTGGTCTATGCATATTATTGCCGTATCTTTGACATTTATTACACTTCGACACGAAACCGTTTGCTTTTTCTTCCATTTTAGGCCAATAATACCCTGCTCGAATCAGCGTTTTTACCAGCGACCTCCCTCCTGCGTGATTTCCACAATGTCCTTCATGTACTTCTCTCATCATATATTCTGTTTGGGAAGGTCCGAGACACCTTGCTAATGGCCCACCGAACATCTTTCGATAAAGATTTCCTTGATGTAAACAGTAACGAGCAGCTTTTTTGCGAAGTGCATAAGCTTTTCTTTTGTCAGCAAGCACGGTTCCGCGCTGTAAAAAAGCAATAATTTTGTTTCTCCAATCCCATGTTAAATGATTAAAATTTACCTCGTTCTTATCAGGTTCGAGAACGGAATGAAATAAATGTACGACTGAAGCATTTGCGTCGTTTGCTACGTCTACTGCAGATGCGAGATTAGCTAAAGCATCTGCCTCCACATTCTCATCTTTTGGGATCTGCATTACTTTCCAAGTTTGGAATTGCTTTATTAGTTCCCGTACCTTTTCGAGATATTCTTGCATTCGTGTCTCCCTAGCTGTATAAGTCCCCAGTATTTGATTGACCACGAGTTGAGAATCACTCTTGATTATAATCTGTGTTATGCCGAGTTCTCGTGCCAATTCTAGACCTGCAATTACAGCCTCATACTCTGCTTCATTGTTAGTTATAGAATGACATTTTATAGCCTGTCTAATAGTCTCACCCGTAGGTGGTATGAGAACTATCCCTAGGCCTGCTCCTTTTACATTAGACGAACCATCAGTGAATAAAATCCAAGTCCCCGGGTTTGCACCATTAAAAACTTGTAATTCTTTTTCTGCTTCTAAATGCATCCCCTGGCTAAAATTAGCTACGAAATTGGCTAATACTTGAGATTTTATAGCAGTCCTAGGTTGATAAATGATTTCGTATTCACTTAATTCTATAGCCCATTTTGCTAACCTCCCTGACAATTCATGTTTATGCAAAATATTTCGTAATGGAAAAGCAGTAACTACAACAATGGGATGACATTGAAAATAAGGTCTTAATTTTCTAGATGCCATGATCAAAGCTAATGCTAATTTTTCTAGTTGTGGATATCGTGTTTCAGCATCTAATAAAGAATTGCTTACATAATAGATAGGAGATTGTTTACCTTGGTCCTCACGGACTAAAACAACACTTACCGCAACTTCTGACACAGCCAAATAGATGAGTAGCTTTTCTCCTTCTTTTGGTTTTGCCAATAATGGTGGATTTGACAAGTAGGTTTTTAAATTTCTAAGGGCTTGTTGGCAATCTTCGTTCCACTCAAAATGATCTTGCTTTTTGAGTGCAGAGAAAAATCTAAAGCATTTTTCTGAAGATTTGGGAATAAATCTCCCCAAAGCTGCAATTCTTCCTGTTAGCCTTTGGACTTCTTTTTTACTCGTAAGGATATCAGGGATCTCCTCTATTGCTTTGATCTGAGAAGGATTTACCTCAATACCACAGTTAGAAACGAGAAAGCCCAAAAATTTGTCTGAGGCAACCCCAAATGCACATTTTTCTGGATTGAGTTTCATATTAAATTTTCGTAAAATTTCAAATGTAACAGATAAATGAGAAATATGATCATGAGAATGCTGGGTTTTGACGAGCATATCGTCTATATATACCTTCATGGTTTTTCCTAAATGTTCTTGGAACATTTTGGTGACCAACCTTTGATAGGTTGCTCCAGCATTTTTGAGACCAAAGGGCATTACTTTATAACAGTAAGTCCCCCTGTCTGTGATGAAAGAAGTTTTTTCTTTGTCACTGGGGTCCATTTTAATTTGGTTGTACCCCGAATATGCATCTAAAAAACTCAAAAGTTCATGTCCTGCAGTTGCATGAATTAACTGATCTATATGCGGTAAAGGGAAAGAATCTTTTGGGCAGGCTTTGTTAAAATCTGTATAATCCACGCAAACCCGCCACTTACCGTTTTTCTTAGGTACAACCACTGTGTTTGCTAACCAATTAGGGTACTTTACCTCGCGTATTGACCCAATTTTTAATAACTTTTGGACCTCATCTTGAATCACCTGATTTTTGAAAGCTCCTTGCTTTCTTTTCTTTTGCTTTACTGGTGTGAAGGATGGGTCTTCATTTAGTTTGTGAGTCATCACATCCGGTGGTATCCCTGTCATATCAGCATGGGACTAAGCAAAACAGTCCACGTTAGCTTTTAAAAATTCAATCAACATACCTCGCATGTCTGAGCTTAAATTGGCTCCAACATAAACCTTCCGTTCAGGCCATTGCCCAAATAATATCACAGCCTCGAGCTCTTCAATTGTTGTTTTGATATTTTCATTCTCTTCAGGTTCCTGAATTGTATAAGGTTTCGAGTCTAAATCTATCTTTTCTTGTTCGGTTGAGGTTTGATCCTTGATACCTTCAACTGTTTCCTGTAATTGCTATTTTTCTTTATTTACGGTGCTCGTATCTGTTACAGCGTTGATACTCCTGGCTGTCTGCTGATCCCCACGAATTTGGCAAATTCCCCACGGTGATGGGAATTTAATAACTTGATGTAGAGTTGATGGGACAGCATCCATGTCATGGATCCAAGGTCTCCCCATGATCATATTGTAAGCCATTTCCATATCTACTACCTGAAATTTAGTTTCTTTAACAACACCTGCAGCAAAAGTTGTTAGAATTACCTCTCCTTTTGTTACCACACTTGAATTGTCGAACCCGGATAGGGTATGCGCCTTAGGTATCATTTTGTCTTCAGCTTGCATTTCACGTAATACCCTTAATAGTATAATATTCACGGAACTTCCTGGATCAATCAAAACTCATTTTATATTAGTATCATATACAAGTAAAGATATTACCAGTGCGTCGTTATGTGGGGTTATTACTCCTTCGGTATCTGCATCATCGAAAGAAATACTTTAGTCTTCTAAAACCTGTCGTACCCGTTTATCGTGTGTTATCGTTACTTTAGAAACGTTGTTGGTAGCCGTATATGTTACACCGTGAATATCTTCTCCCCCACTTATAACATTCACGGTTCTCTTGGGTGAAGGAGGCTTTGGTGGCTCCTGCCTATTTTTCATATAGGCTTGCTTACCTTTCTCACTAAATAACTCAGTGAGATACCCCTGTTTCAATAGATGATCCACTTCACTTTGTAAGAATCTACATTCTGAAGTTTTGTGCCCGTGATCATTGTGGAATTCGCACCAATGGTCTGGATTGCGTCTATTTGGATTTGACCGCATCTTTTTTGGACATCGTACGTTATCTCCCATGCTCCTCAAAACAGCTACGAGCTTGGAGGTAGTGACATTAAAGTTATATCCGCCGAACCTTGCCTTTAAACTTCTGTCATCATCTCGTGACTCTTGTTTGTTTTGGTCATTTCTGAACCTTGATGAAGAACCAGATTCCCTGTTCCTCGATTTTTGATCATATCGTTGACTATCCTGCTTTGACCGTGAGTCTTTCCCTGCAGGTTCCATATATGGATCGTACCTGTTTTTCCTGATCTTTTTTCTGTTTCTGATCTCTTGGATTTGCTCCTTTCTTCATGATGAAACTGAGGTACGGTATCTTCCTCAATTCGCAATTTCGTACTATACCTGTTATAAACGTCATTCCACGTGGTTGCAGGGAACTCTCGAAGGCTTTCTTTAAGTCTTCTCGTGGCTTCTGAGCTTTTGTCATTTAAGTTTCTTGCAAAAGCTATTGCAGCCCAGCTATCAGGTACACGAGGTAAGGTCATTCTTTTACGTTGGAATCTATCAACAAAATCTCTGAGCAACTCGGAGTCCCCTTGCTTGATTTTGAAAATATCCTCCATTCTTTTCTCAACTTTTTGAGCTCCCGAGTGTGCTTTAATAAAAGAATCTGCAAGCTCAGCAAAAGAATTAATAGAATTTTTGGGTAAAAGAGAATACCAGGTTAATGCACCCTTGATGAGTGTTTCTCCAAATTTCTTGACCAGTACTGATTCAATTTCTTGTTTGGTCAAGTCATTGCCTTTCACGCCTGTTGTAAATGCAGTTACGTGATCACGTGGGTCTGTTGTGCCATCATATTTCGAGACGTCAGGCATTTTGAACTTTTTAGGGATTGGAAAGGGAGCAGCACTTGGTTTCCAAGGTTGTTGTGAGTATTTATCCACATCTACTCCTTTGATTACAGGGGGAACTCCAGGGATTTGCTCGATGCGCTCATTCTGTTCCTTAAGCTGTTTCTGCAAAGTTAGTACTAAATTTTGTAAATGAGAATTATTTGAATTACCTGGTTCTCCTTCCTATGGTTCATTGGGGGTTCCTCCATTTCCAGAATTAACAAGGCCAGAACGAGGATTCTCCAATATATTATTATTAGGCGTAGGTGTGAGTGGTGCAACAGGTAATCGACTAACTAGAGTCTGAAGAGCTTTGCTAACCCGTGCATCAATTACTTTTTGTAAAGCTTCATCTACCCCTTCAAAATGTTCAGATTGCTCTTGTTGATCAACACGAGATTCAGGAGCAGGAGTGCCTTCACGAGATTGACGTGGTGAATTTTGAGGTGAGGGAACCACGTCAATGTTCTGTAAATCTCCTTGATTTTGATGGATTTGATTTTCATGGTTTCCCAAGGTGTTTTCACTGTTATTGTTGTTTGACATGATGATAACAACGGCTGTAATGTAGCTTAAAAGAGAAGATTATCAGATTTCCGGTAACGGAACCAATTTGTTTAACCAAAAATCTGAGTCTTTGATCAAAACTAGAAATAAAGAGAAATTCGGGTTACTAATAATTTGGAGACGAAAATAATAGAAGATCTCTGAGAATAATAAAGTAATAAGTAGTTTTGTATTTCAGTGTAATCTCAATAATATTTCGTGTCCTTACAGATGTTGAGTCCTTCTCCTTTTATAGTTGATTCTAGGAGAAGATGTAATGCCTTTGTCTTAATGAAGCAATTATGAGCAATAAATGACATTTAAAAGAAACGTTACACAATTATTTCTATTTAATTCAGATTCTCTAACGTATTTGATATTTAATGATATATTTAGACTCTTTTACGTCATCAGATTCGTATCTTCAACTTCTTCCGATCTTTGATCTTTAAATGACTCGAATAGGTACGAGACTCGTACCTATTTTAGTAACGGTCCACACCTATGTTGCTTTCTTTTCCCCATATCTGTTGTCGCCCGTGCCTCTTGGCTATTTATTGCGTTTTGACCTTTTGACCAATCCACGTGTCATGACACGTCATCTTCAATATTTAGACTCAGTTTTTTCCCAATACACAGTGAAACTCAAAAAACGAAATGAAAATTTTATATTTACGGGATTTTCAAATCGGAATGAGCAATAGAAATTTGTTTTATTTAAAAGGAGATTTATTTATGTTTGACTCAAAAGATATTGAATCCTTTTTGGTTAAATTAATTTAAGAAGATAAAATGGTAAATCTCAGTCAAGCATAATAAACTCCATAATGAGAGACATGAAGGATGAACAAGATAATTAGAATCTATTGATCTCCTGGAACAGAAGGATTAAGTGTTAAAAAAAATGATCACCACAATGTCGAGTGAATATTACAAAGGAAGTTCTTAGTCGAAAAAGTTAAAAGTTTCTGCCTTACAAGGTTCCTTCCTTCATATATATATATATAAGGGCAACCTCCTTCTGAACCCTAGGAGACATACCATAGAGAATATTCGAAAGTATATTCCTAATGTACCCTATTAGGCCTACACTACTATAAAAGTCATACGTCCTTCATCCGTTGTCGGTCGTCGTCCTCCACATGACGTCATGCTGTGAAGACCTCATCTTTTGTCATATTGACAGTAGTCGTGGTCGATCAAATTTGGACCCATACAGATTGGACTCCATAAAACCCACAACCTCCCAGAAAGTTAAAGATAATTTATGTGTACTACAAGAAGTTTGATTTCTGACGACCATTTCTTAACGAAGGGACATAAAACCGGTCATTATAAGTGTATTTGTAGCAACCAAATTTTTTTCCAATCGTTAAAAATTAATTTTAGCTCAATAATAACGAGGGGATAATATTCGGCTGTCAAAATATAACTAAGCCGGTCGTTATAATTATTAATTAATGAAAAAGTGACGCTAACTTTTCCCACTTTTTTTCCCAATTCCGCCAAATCTCCCACCCCCATCCCCCGAAAAAGGAAAAAGCCCCAAGACTTCAGCTTACAGTTCGTATAAACCTAATAAGCCCGAAGACTTCTCTAACAGTTCCTAAACCTTTGTTTTGAACGAATTAGCAGAGAACTGCCACGACAAATTCAAATAATTAGAGTTCGTGAAATTCAGCGAATTAGCCAACGAAGCTACTCGTCACCTCCATTGACAACAGCTGCTCATCTTTGAGGTTCTTCTCATCATGGTAAGGTTCAAAATTTTACCCTTTTCTATGTGAATTGAGTAATAATTTCGCTAGAAAAGGCAACGATATCTGTCTTGAATGGAAATTTTTTGTGAAACTTGTTTCTTATTTTAAACTATACAAATTTGATCAGAGGTATGGGGTATGAGAATTGGCTAAAGTTATTTGGTAGTATGTCTCTGTTTTCAATCTCAATTGTGTAACAGTAGCTAAAAAACCTACTGGGTTTTCAACTACATCAACAAGTGCAACAGTAGATTTAGGAGTCCCAACAGTAGGTCGATCACCAGTTGCATTCAATGCAACATTAGCCTCCAACTTCGAACCTATAGTAGCTGCTTCAGTTCCACTTTTTCGACTGCCACTGCTACATGATTCTTAGTATTGTTTCCTCGATCACGCCCTGTAACAGCTACACTACTCAAAGCATCTACATCTTCAAGACCTTGCCTTTCATCGTGCACAGCAGTAGGTTTAATAACTGTTGATTTTTCAACCATCTCAAGTGCAGCAGTATTAGCTTGATTTGCCCAGATTTCACTGAAGCCTTGTACTCCTGCTTAGCAGATTCTAGCGTCCCAGTTTCCTGCATAAGAGCCGTTTTTACACCAGCAGTGGCATGATCAGCTATAGGTTTTTGTTGTTGATTACCATATGTAAGTACTGCCTTAACACCTTTAGGTGCTGCACTATCCAAAGCAACAACACCTTCAACATCTTGCCCCTCATCATGCACACCAGTAGCTTTTAAAACTGCTGGTTTTTCAGCTATTTCAATTGCACCAGTAGGTCGATCACACAGCCCAGTTTTCTTCTCCTGCACAACTATTTTTTGATGATTATTACTCTGCTCCTGCCTAGTATTAATGTGACCATCAACTGTAGTAGCAACCTTAGCTTGAACACGATCAACACCAGGGCCCTTAGCAATTTGCTTTTCCCCCTCCAACTCCTGAGAAACATTCTTCACAGTTGTAGCTTCAGAACCTGCTGGTTTTTCAGCACTTACAGCAGTCACTACACCTCGATTAGTAATCGTTTGAACCTCAGGAGCATTCAGTGCAATATTATGATTTTGTATAGCAGAACCAACAACCTGTTAAATCCTCGCTAAAGTAGTAGCAGCTGGAATGTCACAAGGGAGTTTAGAAACAGGTTTCTGTTGATCCCTACTCAGTTGCCCAATTTCTATAGCATCAACCTTACCACTCCTACCTCCTTGATCAACCAGAGTAACCTCTTGTTGTTCATTGCCATTTGTATCTCGAATCAAAGCAGTATCAAGACTGATGAGATTAAAAGAAGGTACTGCTAAATTGGTCTTTTGATCCTGTACGAGAAAACCATATAGATATTAAAGAGCACCAATATTTGTTTAACTTTTTGGTAGTATTAAAATGATATATCTTCTATCAATAAGCACCCAAAAATCAGCCTATTGAAGGTTTTGAATCTGCATTGTTTAGTTGTCTTTTTTTTTTTTTTTTTTTTTATCTTTACAAGATTGCTTACTGTCCATATTGGATCTTGCACGACATCACACTAATTCAATTATTTGTCAGAATGTTCTATATTTTTCAATAAAACAAACAATTGTGTATCATGATATTGTAATTTCAGTCAGTATTGAATGTGGTCCGTGATGATTTAGCCAACCCCAATTTGTTCGGAATTGTTTGGGACTGAGATATAGTAGTAGATTTGTAAAAGGTTTATGTTTTTTGGGAATTTGAAGCTTCAATTTTCATTTTACAGAAAACTTTATTTTCTTGTGTTGGTTTTGAAGGATTGGAAGTTATGGAGCTTTGATTATCCTATAGTACTTTGCAGGTTTGTCACCTTCTGAACTCTTCCTACGTGGCTTGATAGGTTGGTATCAACCTGGATATGTCATTTAAGTTGTAGGTTTTGATGAGAATGGAGTATCTATTATTTGTACTTCGATAAATATACAGGAAAGACCTAATCTTTTTGGTCATAAGTAGATGTAGAATAAAATTGGTACTTGAAAAACTATGCTCATTTTCTGTAGGTTCTAGTTGTTTGTAAGCTGCTTATGGAATTTGCATTGTGTTTAGTATAAAGCTTGAGGAACAAGATTAGATTCTAAGCAGAAACAAATTTGGTAACTTTCTAACTTAAATTTAGACATTCAGTGGTCATCCAACGAGTTGAACTTTCCTTTCTTGAACTGGAATCTAGTTTTGAACTGCTTGGTGCCAATTTTGCAGCGTTAATATTAGCGAGTTTATCTTTATCTTGAGTAGATTTTTTCACTATTAATATTAGTTGTATTAGTTATGCGGAAAAGAAAAACATGAACCAAACATTGTATTAGCAATGCTACATTTTATGTGAAAAATAGAAAAAACAATCAAACATTGTATAACTTATGCTAGCTTCTATGTGGAGATTATTCTTTCCCCTTCTTTTAACCAAGCAATGTATAAAGTTATCCGGATAACTCCTCTCTAACCGGCTACCAAACGACCCCCGGATGGATGCAATGGATTCATAATGTCATTCTGGCTAGTTTGTTATTAAGGTATAGTTGAATGAAGAGGAATTGGCAGTTAGAATTGAAATGGTCCTTTTTAGCAATAAGGAAATCAATCTATGAAATGTTGTGGTTTCCAACATAGTAAACATTTAATCTTTAGTTAATTTAGGAGTTCTTGAATTTTTAGTATAATTTAGCTTAAAGTCCTTTGTCCATTTAATTGTTTGTCTAACTCTCCTATTCAGATGTTAAAACTTAGAATACTGTTTATGCAGGTCAGTCGCCTATTATACTTGATTGTTCACAGCATTTACAGTCACAAGGAGGTTTTCTTGCGAGAGCTTGTGAGGTGAGGACATCTCTCTCCTTTTCTTTTCCCAAGTGGCAAACGTCTGAATACTACTCCATTGTTTTCTTGATTACATCAATAATTGTTCATTGTGTGAAGTTACTGGTTGTAGTTGGCATAGACATCATGATCCATGTTTATGTCAAAAACCATTTATGTGTCATAGATTATGTGTCTCATTTTCTTACTTGCCATTGATATTTATGTGAACATGTTTGACTGGATACAGAGTTTAAGAAAAATGAAGACTTTTTGAATTCGTGCTCCTAAGAAAGTCAAAAAAGGGTCCAGAATATTTGTGTGGTTATAAAATCTTTCTCATTAAGCGTAGAATTGAAAGTTTAAACTAAATTTTTTTCAAATTTAGAAAGGGGTCATTCTTTGGAACAGACCAAAAAGGAAAAGAACTCATGAAGGTTTGGATATTTATCAACTCTTTTATTTAATTAGGCAACTCACTTGTGATGATGGAAGTTTCGTATTGGATTCCATTTGATTTCATAGTTCAGCAAAAGATTCTAAAACTATACCAGTAGATTTTCTCTTAACTGATTATATGTTCTTATATGATGAATATAACTTGCTAAATATTTGTTTATCTTCAGGTTTCTATACGTCATGTTTTTGTAAATTATCTTTATTATTGTTGTTTATGGCCATGTAACTTCCTAACTTCTTTCAAAGACCTTCGTATGTTCATATATGATAATATTGACATTATAGACATCTGTCACTCAATTTCTTTTTGTGCTAGGTTGACATGAATCCATCAAAATATCATAAGTCTAAAATGGAATCAAGTTCGAAGATTGTTAAGCATATGTACGTTCCACCTGGTACCTTAGCAAGGGGGCGAAGACAGAGCTTTAGAGCATTGGGTTCTGTAAGAGTAAATGCTGAACAACGAGGTTAGATTGGCAAAAGTAAAGCTTTTAATGTATTAGCTTCTGATCTGAATAACCTAACTCATAATGATAGTCTTGCACCTTTTGGTTTTGATCAAATATTTGAAGGTGATACTCTTTTTTCTCATGAAGAAGAAGAGATGTGGGACACTCGGAGAAGTGAAATAAGTATTTTATTATTTCAAGCTATAAGATATTTTCGTTGTTATTGTATAAGAACTATTTTTATATTTGACATAAATTGAAATTTGCAGGGCTTTTTGAATTTGAAAAGGTAAAAAAACTGAGAGGAACAAATTGGTGTAAAAATGTTGCAGAACTCAAAGTTGGAGAAAATGTTGCGCCTCCTAGTTTTGATCAAACATTTGAAGGTGATACTCTTTTTCCTCATGAAGAAGAAGAGATGCAGGGCACTCAGAGAAGTGAAATAAGTATTTTATTATCTCAAGCTATAAGACTTTTTCGTTGTTATTGTATAAGAACTATTTTTATATTTGACTTAAATTGGAATTTGCATGGCTTTGTTGTTACGCCCCGCAGTATTACGTCGATGTTATGCTCTACAGTAATATATTACGATGATGTTACCATCTGCAGTAGTATATTACGATGATACTACATCCTGCAGTATTACACTACGGTGATGTTACGCTTCACAATATTAAGTTACGACAGTGTTGCACCTAGCAGTATTACATTACATTACGGTGATGTTACGCTTCACAGTATTAAGTTACGACAGTGTTGCACCTAGCAGTATTACATTACGGTGATGTTCCGCTTTGTAGTATTAAGTTATGACAGTGTTGCACCTAGCAGTATTACATTACAGTAATGTTATGCTTTGCAGTATTAAGTTACGACGATATTGCACTTTGTAGTATTGTACGTTAGATTTGTTGTAAGGTAATTGACATCAATCCAAGTAAAAGATTATTTGGAGATTATAAGGATTATGCTATTTCACAAGTGATGAATAAATTCGTAAAAGTGAAAGGGGAAGCAAGTCAAAGAAAATAATTTTTTCGTCCAAGTTTGGCATATTGGGGTAAAATACGGCCCGAGTTAAAATACCCGATATTTATGGACTAGTGACATGCAAGGTACTACATGCCTATGCTAGAAAGGTGTATAAGGTATGTGAAAAGTGAGTAATATTTTAAGTAAGTGGAAATAATTCTTAATTTTTCGGGTAATTGGTTAAATACCGGGTAGCGGAATATTACCTAGTTAATTAATTAATTATTTGTTGGATAAGATTAAAAACACCCCAACCCACCCTATGTGGCAGCAAGCCCACTAAGCAATTATGTGACTCATGGTCACATTAGAAAGGTGGCATCTTGACAATTCAATTGCAAGACACCTAATACCTTAACACTTTTAAAACCAAATCATTTTACAATTCTTGAAAAGTGCCAAGCGTGAGTTATGCTCCAAAAATCATTAAAGACATTCTTCAAGTCTTTCAAACAAGACTTTTAAAAGTCATTTTCACTCTTTCAAAACCAAGAACGTGAGCTTCTGAGAATTGAAGAATGCAACAACATGGTTCTATAATTTCAACAATTATAGAACGTTAATTTCCCAATACAATTTTTAGAATTTTAGCAACGGAGGAATTTTGCGGTTTTAACGGAGTACGGTGTAACTTTTTCCAAGGATATCATACGGATTTTTTCTATTCCGGATATGTTAAGGCTAAACTCTTATTTCATTTTGCATGATCTTGTCATTACACGATTTTGTTAATGAGCCATAAAGAAAAATTCATATCCCCGAATTTACGTATATTTTGTTAGTTTTGCAAATTGCGTATATTTTCCTAGTTTTGTAAGTTATAATATTCTTCTTATCAGGACTTCATATTCAGTTGAGTATTTCCTTCTTCCAGTCAAGAGAGCAGAGAATTTACATATATACAGTATTAAAAGTATTTTCATTACCATCGAACTATAATCGATGGGCAGGCCCCTATTGGGCAACCTCTGATCAGATGGTAAGTTATCTACTGAGCCTACTGTGGCCAAGAGCTTATGAGCGAGCCCAGTTGGTCGAGATACAGAGCCTAGTATGACCGAGCGCCTATGAGCGAGCCTACTACCGCAAAGTAGTTATATATATACCAAGCCTTATATATATACCGAGCCTTATAGGGCCGAACAACTATTTTACTTACTATATTGAGAGAGTTGAGTCAGTATTAGCAGGTAAGCATATCTTCAGATTATCTTTGACTTCCAGCTACTTGTAGTTATTATATTATCAGTTCAGTTTCAGCTTTCAGTATATTGCCTTACATACTCGGTACATTATTTCGTATTGACGTTCCTTTTGCCTGGGGACGCTGCGTTTTATGCCCGCAGGTCCAGACAGACAGGTCGAGAGCCCTCCAAGTAGGCTATTAGCTCAGCGGAAGATGTTGGTGCGCTCCATTTGCTTCGAAGTTGCGTGTTTGGTTAGTATGATTTAGACGTGTATTGTTTGGTATGGCGGGACTCTGTCCCGACCTTTATGATATTTATGTATTCTTAGAGGCTTGTAGATATATGTCGTGTATGTGAAAGATTGTACGGCCTTGTCGGCCTATATTTTGAATTTATAAATGATCATGTTGGCCTATTGGGCTCGTATGTCACGTGTATATGATGATGTAATAAGAAAGATACGTTACGTTGGTACTCGGTTGAGTAAGGTACCGGGTGCCCGTCATGACCCATCGATTTGGGTCGTGACAAAAGTGGTATCAGAGCAGTTCTGTCCTAGGGAGTCTACAAGACGTGTCTAGTAGAGTTTTGTTTATGGGTATGTCGCGCACCACACTTATAAGCAGGAGGCTACAGGGCATTTAGGATTGTCACTCTTTCTTCTTACTCTAGATCGTGTGGTAGAGCTCATTTATAAGAATTCAAATTCCGAGATTCTTTTTTTTTATTCGTAATAAGACGATACCTACATCCGGAAAGAAGGTTAGAAAGAGAGATAGTTGTGCAAGAGCTGAGTGAGAGGAATTGGATTTTTGTATGATGCTTACGATAAGTAAATGTGAGGTCTTTAGCAGATCATGGGTATATTGAAAGGTGTAAGCTTCCTGATAAGAAGCCTTAGGGCAAGAATGTCTATCCATCTTTATGGTGAAAGACAATGAGAGATTAAAAAGATAAATACAAGTTTCAACAAGCAGAAGAAGCAAGATGAAGAAGGGTACGAGGTGCCTAGTTAATGAAAGTTAACAGCGTTTATAATTGAGGCAGAGGAACATAAGATTTTTGAGTTATATTCAATAGTAACAGAGGTATATACAATTGGTCGCACCCATTCCAAATATGCCCTATGGGGATTAATAGAAGTAGTATAAGAAGATAGGATGGATGAATTGTTTGTGTCAGTTGACATTTCCGTAGGATATTGCAAATGTGCTAATAGATCTCCTTGTGAGACACCCAGATGGTGCACTCTAAAATAGTGCAGTTAGATATGAGTACTACAAAGATAGGCACTGGAAGCCTTAAAGGGATAAATATTACCTTAGTATGACTCCCATCCCTAGTAGAACGAGAATGCTTGGCAACCCGAAAAGCCAATGGATGAAGCAAGGGTAGCTAAAAACAAAAGAATATCATGTTGAAGTTTTCAAAAGAAAGTGATCGCAGAAATATTAGCAGGGTAATGAGAAGAGAGATACGGAAGAATTATGAGTAAGATGCAATACATGGATGACAACGGTAGAGTGTTATAGAACCTATAGTCAAATGAAGAAAGAGACGAAAGGTGATAGGCCTTAAGACAATAAAAGAGTATAGGCCATACAGTCATATCCTCATTTCGAGAAATAAGTTCGCAACTCTAGCGTGATTATCAAGAGGAAAAGTTAGAACCCAGAGTAATAGAACCAGTATGGATTGGTGAACAAGATAAACAAAACATAAATTAGGGACTAAGTGACTGATGATAGTCGCCATCATAAGAATGTCAGATTTTGTTCCGCCAATAATAGAATGGACGACAAAAGAAGATTCATGAGAAATTTAGAGAACGGTCATTAACGAAGGCACTTCCCTACAACAAGCAATGTGAGCAAAGTTCAGCTTAAGGGACTGTATGTGCTAGCTATACTAGGTTTCACCCTCGTGAGTAAGGAATTTTGCTATCTTTGGTATGGAAGGATTACCGCAAGGCGAGTAAGAGTCATTGATGATGTGAAAGGATGCCAAAGATGAAAAGGTGAAACATCTATAGGCAGGTCGTCGTAGCTCCAACTCTTAGTACTCTCCTAAAGGGGGGGAATATGGAATGATAAAAGGAAGAATGCGATAAAAATGAGAAAGGGATGAGATTGCACTAATCCAAATGCTACAGATATGTTACGATTCCAGAATATTATGCAAACGCGACGTCAAGGAGAAGAAGTAAGGGTTCCTGCCCGAGATGTTATTGATAATTAAGGAGCCAGTGCGAGATGTAAGTTAAGACCAAGAAAATAACCCAAGAAAGATTTCGCGGAATATTGACATGAGGATGGGCCAACGAGTAGTTAGTAGTTAATTCAGAAAGAGCCTAGCTATGGCTAGTCAAGAGGATACAGAACAAGACAGCAGGTCGTGCAAGATAAAGATAGTAAAACCCAATATAGTGAATTTAGCCCCACAATTATGGCATTGTAATACTTGAGAAATATTCAAATAGGAGTTGGGGTAGTGAAAGGTACCGTATGAGTGTTACAGAAATAAAAGATAGTTCCACTGGGAAGACAGTCAAAACTTCAATTCAGAAGTAGCCGTACGAGCAGATGAGTGTGGAGGTAAGTAACTAAGGATAATTACAAGTGAGCACGAACATAAAATATTCTATCGGGAATATGATATAATAAGCTCGTATCTTTACAAGAGTCAGAGGATCCTCCCTAAGTACAACAGTGAAGGACTAGCTGAGGAAATGAGGAAGAAGGCTTCAACCTAAGCACAACGACCTAAAGAGAAAATGATCGTGTAACAACAGTCTCGCAACAACATTGTAAGCACTCCAAAGGAAAGTGGCACCTACCGTGGATAATGAACGGGAATTAAAGATAAAAGTAATATTCAAGATCATATGAGTTATATGAAAACTCTGGCATGTGTGGACACTAAGATAAGCTAAGTATGGACGCAACAAGGGGCAGAAAGACCAGGAAAAGTAATAGCTTACGTTGAAAGAAAGCTAAGACGGAATGAAAGAATTATTTGATCAATGATCCAGAGTTAGTACATTATGGATACACTCAAGATTTTGGAGCATTAACCATACAACATATATGTTGACAATCATACAGCCGTAAAAGATTCCGGTATAAGTTAAAAGAAAGAATTGAGCCCAGATCATAGACAAAAGAATAAATTGTTAGAAGATTGTATCATGGATATTCCATAGCGTCTATGGAGGGCTAAAGTAATAACTAATACCATAAGCCGCAGATTGGAAGATAACTTAAGCCAGCATAAAGGCCGATCAGAAGAAGAAGGAAACTAAAGAGTTACATCAATAAAGTAAATCAGGAATCTGATTATTGGACCCAGAAGTTATAGGAATCACGATTGAGAACATAGTAGAATCACTCTTAATATTAGAGGTGCAAGAGAGATAGCACAACAACTATGTTCTATAAGGGCTCTACGATAAAGCCAGTTAGAAGGGTACCAGTCTCATAAGAAGTCAGTATGAAACTCCCACAGGATTGTGTATGCACTAGAGGTGCAAGTATTATAATAGAGCTTCAAGTTATGGACGTGAATTACACCTAGGTGGAAGGGAGGTCATAAGAAAGATAGAAGATACGATGCGAGATTTTAAGATAAGTAAGGTAAAAGTGAACAACGTACGAGATAAACAAAGGCAGAAGATCGTAAATAGTCCATACTTCGGATAAAAGGGCCAGAAGCACGAGGATTCAATATCCAAGAATGATAGTGGCATCGTCGGTGGAATATCTTCTAGTCAATGATTTCTAGGTATCGAGAGGTCTAATTAATAAAGTAAAGAAGAGTTAGAGACGATGTGATGTCTCGCTTGATGTTCTAAAATAACACAAGAAAATTTAAGCAAGTTGAAGGAATATTACGAGTAGTATAAATAGATATGTATAGATCGCGAGCTAAAGTATGGGAAAGCGACAATGTTTTAGGAGGATAGGAATATGGATAAGAAAGGGCAATGAGAAGGTGACGAGAATGGATTAATCCTCAAGATTAGGCCCATGAAAACAAGGCAGCTAATGACTTCTCTATGTTATAGTAAGCTCAGTATAGCCTGAATGGACTCAAAAGAGTTACTCTTCATAAGTAGCATTTAGAAGAGATGGAATGCTGTCCTAATAGTAGGATAAGGGTGTAATTGTGATAAATAAATGATGACGTTTGGGCCTTCGATTGAGTAATAATTTGAAAAAAAAGAAGAGAAAAAGGATTCATGAATTGTACGGGATCAAAATACTCATGTAAGAGAATCACCTTGGGATGCTATAGAATACGGTTATTGAAGTACAATATCGCCGCTAAGTGGATCAGAAAAATTACTTCGATGTGACGACCCAACCGGTTGTCTTAAGAATTTACGTCCAGATCCCCTATTAACTGGTTTTTTCCGTATTTATTTCTGCTATTTTGAATTGTCGGGGTGTTCGATTTTGAGTTTTGGAGAGTTTTGGGACACTTAGTCCCTAAATGAGAGCTTAAGTGTTGGAATTTGACCGTAGTTAGAACAATGTGAATATGGCCTCGGAATGGAAATCCGATGGTTCCGTTACCTCCGTTGGATGATTTCGGGCTTAGGGGAGTGATCAGATTGTATTTTGGAGGTCCGTAGCTAATTTAGGCTTGAAATGCCGAAAGTTGAATTTTTGAAGTTTCCGGCTCGATAGTGAGATTTTGATCCGAGGATCAGAATGGAATTCCAGAAGTTGGAGTAGCTCTGTAGTGTTGAATATGACGTGTGTGCAAAATTTCAGGTCATCCGAACAAGGGTTGATAGACTTTTTGATCGAAAGCGTATTTTGAGAATTTTGGAGTTCTTAGGCTTGAATCCATGGTTGATTCGTCGTTTTGATGTTGTTTTAGTGTTTTATAAATTGGTATAAGTTTGGGCAGTGGCATTAGACTTGTTGGTGCTTTTGGTTGAGGTCCCAGGGGCATCGGGATGATTTCGGATGGTTGTCGGAAGAATTGGAAGTGGGTTGAAGTAGCTGAAGCTGCTGATATCTGTCATAACCGCACCTACGGTTGGGTCCCGAAGGTGCGGAGCCGCAGAAGCGGTGGAGCAATCGCAGAAGCGGAGATGAGGCAGGGGTCAGGAACCGTAGAAGCGGCATAAGTACTGCACCTGCGTGACCGCAGATGCGAATTCTGGGTCGCAGGTGCAGCAGAGAGGTTTTAAGCGAGAATCGCAGAAGCGGTATCGCGGATACAATTTTTGGAACGCAGATGCGGGATTGCTGGGCAGAACATATAAATAGTTGCCTTCGCGAATTTGAGCTATTCTTTCACCATTTTCATCCAGGAAGTGAGCTTTTGGGGAGGTTATTGAGATGGAATTCAAGGGAACTTCTAGGAGGTAAGATTCTTGGAACCTAAACTCGTTATTTGAGTGATATTTATCATTGTAAGCAAGAAAAATTAAGGAAAATCAGTGGTAATTTGGGGGTTAGGCTTGACTGATTAGAGACCTTTGAGTGATGATTTGAGGGACCATTTGAGGCTTGATTTTGGTACTTTTAGTATGACTGAACTCGTGAGAGTGTGAGGATTCTGGAAATGTAAATTTTACTCGATTCTGATACGTGGGCCCGAGGGGTGTTTTGGTCATTTTACCTAATTTCGCGTTTTAGCTTAGAATTTCTTTGTAGAATCAGTTATTTGAAGTGTTATTTACATTATGAAATTGAATTGAATAGATTTGGGCCATTTGGAGTCAAATACTCGTGACAAGAGCGTGGTTTCAGATTGATTTGAGCTGGTTCGAGGTTAAGTGGCTTGCCTAACCTTGTGGGGGGACTTTCCCCTTAGGATTTTGTATATTTGGTAATTGAAATGCATTGTACGTGAGGTAACGAGTGCGTACTTGTGCTAATTATTGGAAATCCAGTTTTCATTAAGTAATTACTAGTATGTTTCCTTTCCTATTTTTATTACTTGCACTATTAAGCATGTTGTTAGCTTAGGAAAGCATGTCTAAGTGATTTAATTGCTTTATTTGGTCAAACTGCCTTGCCTGAATTTGATGCGTCATGCTAGGCTAGAATTACTTGTTTGCCTTAATATGAAATTTGCCATTTCTGAATTTTTTCCTGTTGCTGCTGTGTATTTACACTGGGACTACGAATGTAGGATTCCGGTAGCTCCCCTTGTCTGTTTATTTGGGACTACGGATGTGGAATTCCGGTAGATCCCCTTGTCTGTTTATTTGGGACTACGGATGTGGAACTCCGGTAGATCCCCCTGCACAGTTACATGGAACTACGGGACTGCACCTAGTAGATTCCCCTAGTACCCTAGTACTAGGTATTTATATTTGGGATTACGGATCGAGATTCCGGTAGAACCCCGTGCACTGATAGTTAGACTACGGGATGGTATCCCAGGAGATCCACTAGATAGTTGTAATTGGGACTACAGGACGGTATCCTGGAAGGTGCCCCAGTTGTTATCTCTATGTTGAGTTGTATTTCTCCCGTGATTTATTTTGTATCTGTTCTAGTTGTTGTTGTTTCTTTCAATTCTATGTTATTTCTTACTGTTGCACTTATTTATACTATTTTATTCCACACTATTAACTCTTATAATTATTTAACCTCAGTAGGGCCCTGACCTTCCTCGTCACTACCCGACCGAGGTTAGGCTTAGCACTTATTGAGTACCGATGTGGTGTACTCATGCCCTTTATGCGCATGTTTTTCATGTGCAGATCCAGGTACTTTCACTCAGTCTTATTATCCTTGAGGCGAGGCACTTCTGTAGAGACTTCGAGGTATATCTGCCGCGTTCGCAGACCGAGGAGATCCTTTCTATTCTCGTTTTTAAGTATTAGCCCTTCTATGTTTCTTTTCTTTGTTAGACATTCTGGAGTTAGACACTGTTAGATAATCAAAGGCTTGTGGTTTCATGGGTTTCCAGGTTGGGGACAATGTATTAGTTTTGACAATTAATATTGTGTATGCCGAGTGACATTTTTAAAAGTTGTTTTATTATACCATTTCTGTTTTAAATTATTTTTCTTCCGCAAATTGGTTTATCTTCCGCAATTTAGGCTTACCTAGTCGTAGAGACTAAGTGCCGTCACGATAGTTCACGGAGGGTGAACCAGGGTCGTGGCAAGTTGGTATTAGAGCTCTAGGTTCATAGGAGTCATGAATCACAAGCCTGTTTATTAGAGTCTCGTTGATCGGTACAAAAACGTTTGTACTTATCTACGAAAGGCTATGTAACCGTTAGGAAAATTCCACTTCATTTGAATTCCTTGTCGTGCGATATTTTTGATATCACAATTCTAAACTTCTATCTTCTGTTCTCTCACCAATGGTGAGGACACGCGCTACCAGAGATGATCAGGCTCCTGCGCCCCCTGCGAGAGTCGTTAGAGGTCGAGGCCGAGGTAGAGGTTGAGGACGCGCATGCGGTGCAGCCAGAGCACCCGCGCGAGCTGCCACTGAGGAGCCACCAGCAGTTCCCGCCAGAGCCCAGGCACCGGATACGCCTACTGCTACTACTACTCCAGCACTTCAGGAGACATTAACACAGTTCCTGAGCATGTTTGGTACATTAGTTCAGGCGGGGTTGATTCAGGTTGTACCAACTACTTCACAGATCAGGGAATGGACCTAGACTTCCGCCACCCCCACCCCAGAGCAGCGAGTTCTCATTGGTCGGGTTCCAGGTGTCATAGCAACACAGCCTGTGGTCCTAGTTAGCGGGTGGTGAGGACCTCTCACCGAGTAGAGGACAGGTGGGTCTAGGAGAGAAGGGACAAACGAGGTCAGGAGAGAGAGTATAGGGAAGTAAGGAGACCTCGTAGACGGGAGAGACCCACTGGTCCTTATTTTGGAGGAAGAGTACGGCATGGTAGAGGTTTTGTGGGTCAGTCAGCTCAGTTTGCATCTCAGATTTCATACAGTGTTTCAGGTGTTCAGGGGTCTTGGAGTACCCATACCGTACAGTTCCCACTGCCACGTCCTCCCAGAGCTTTTTTTGAGTGTGGTGACACATGTCATATGGTGAGGGATTGCCCTAGACTTGGGAGGAGTGCACCTCCACAGACTTCTCAGCCACAGTGCGCTCCGCAGAGTTCTCAGGCTATGATCACAGCACCAGTTGCTACCCCCCTGCTCATCCAGCTAGAGGGGAAGGCCAGACCATGATATTATACCCTTCCTACCCATACCGAGGCTATTGCCTCTAATTTTGTCATCACAGGTATTATATTGGTTTGTCACAGAGATGCATCGGTTCTATTCGATCCTGGCTCCACTTACTCTTATGGGTGTACCTCGGGATTCTTTGAGTTCCCCTATTTATGTTTCTACTCCTGTGGGAGATTTTCTTGTCGTGGACTTCGTTTATCGGTCGTGTTTGATTGCTCTTAGTGGTTTTGAGATCAGAGCCGATTTGTTATTGTTCAGCATGGTAGACCTTGATATTATCTTGGGCATGAACTTGTTGTTGCCCCATTATGCTATTCTTGATTGTCACGCCAAAACTGTGACGCTGGCTATGCCAGGTGTACCGCGTGTTGAGTGGAGGGGTGCTTTAGATCACACTCCTAATAGAGTTATTTCTTTCCTTAAGGCTCAACGAATGGTTGAAAATGGGTGTGACGTGTATCTAGCTTATGTGAGAGATGTCAGTATTGATACCCCTTCAGTTGATTCAGTCCCAGTAGTACGGGATTTTCCTGATGTATTTCTAGTTGATCTTCCGGGCGTGCCGCCCGATAGAGATATTGACTTTGGCATTTATCTGTTGTCGGGCACTTAGCCCATTTCTATTCCTCCGTATCGAATGGCTCCTCCTGAGTTGAAGGAGTTGAATGATCTATTACAGGAATTGCTTGATAAGGGTTTTATTCGGGTCAGTGTATCACCTTGGGGTGCTCTTGTCTGTTTGTGAAGAAAAAGGATGGTTCTATGCGTATATGTATTGATTATTGCTAGTTGAATAAGGTTACAGTGAAGAACCGTTTTCCTTTGTCTAGTATTGATGATCTGTTTGACCAGCTTCAGGGCGCAAGGGTGTTTTCTAAGATTGACTTGCGCTCAGGTTACCATCAGTTGAAGATTCAGGAGCCAGATATCCCAAAAACTGCTTTCAGGACTCGGTATGGTCATTACGAGTTCTTTGTTATGTCATTTGGGCTGACCAATGCCCCAGCAGCCTTTATGAATTTGATGCACAATGTGTTCCGGTCGTATCTTGACTCGTTTGTCATTATCTTTATTGATGATATTTTGGTGTATTCCCGGAGTCGGGAAGATCATGAGCAACACCTGAGGATAGTGCTTCAGACCTTGAGAGAAAAGAAGTTATATGCTATGTTCTCGAAATGTGAGTTTTGGTTGGATTCTGTGGCATTCTTAGGCCACATGGTGTCGATTGAGGGTATTCAGGTGGATCCAAAAAAAGTAGAGGCAGTGTAGAGTTGGCCCAGACCATCCTCAGCTACAGAGATCCGCAATTTTCTTGGCTTGGCGGGTTACTCCTGTCATTTTGTTGAGGGGTTTTCATCGATTGTAGCCCCCATGACCAGACTGACCTAGAAGGGTGCTCCATTCCAGTAGACGGAAGAGTGTGAGGCGAGCTTTCAGAAGCTCAAGACAACTTTGACTACAACCCCAATTTTGATATTGCCTACAGGTTCGGGGTCGTATACGGTCTATTGCGATGCCTCGAGGGTTGGGCTTGGAGTAGTGTTGATGCAGGGTGGTAGGGTGATTGCCTACGCGTCCAGACAGTTGAAGGTGCATGAGAAGAACTATCTTGTCCACGATCTAGAGTTAGCTGCCATTGTTCCCGCCCTGAAGATTTGGCGCCATTATTTGTACGGTGTGCCTTGTGAGATTTATACTGATCATAGGAGCTTGCAACACCTGTTCAACCAAAAGGATCTAAATTTGCGCCAGAGGAGGTGGTTAGATTTGCTGAAGGACTATGATATCACCATTTTGTATCACTCGGGCAAGGCCAATATGGTGGCTGATGCCTTGAGTCGTCGGGCAGAGAGTTTGGGGAGTTTAGCTTATTTATCCGCATCGGAGAGGCCTATAGCGATGGATGTTCAGGCCCTAGCCAGCCAGCCTATGAGATTGGATCTTTCGGAGCCCAGTCGGGTTCTAGCTTGCGTGGTTTCTCGGTCTTCCTTATTTGATTGTATCAGGGAGCGTCAGTATAATAACCCTCATTTGCTTGTCCTCAAGGACAAAGTTCAGCACGGTGATGCCAGAGATATGACTATGGGTGATGACGGTGTATTGAGGATGCAGGGTCGGATCTGTGTACCCAATGTTGATGGGCTTCGGGAGTTGATTCTGGAGGAGGCCCACAGTTTGCGGTATTCCATTCATCCGGGTGCCGCGAAGATGTATCAAGATTTGAGGTAGCACTATTGGTGGAGGCGGATGAAGAAAGATATAGTTGGATTTGTAACTCGGTGCTTCAACTGTCAGTAGGTGAAGTATGAGCACCAGAGGCCAGGTGGGTTGCTTCAGCAGATAGAGATTCTGGATCGAAAGTGGAAGCGGATCACCATGGACTTTGTAGATGGATCCCATGGACCTTAAGAAAGTTCGATGCTATTTGGGTGATTGTGGATCGGTTGACCAAGTATGCTCACTTCATTCCTGTGTGTACTACCTATTCTTCTGAGCGTCTAGCGGAGATTTATATCCGAGAGATTGTTCGTCTGTATGGTATTCCAGTTTCCATCATTTCAGATAGAGGTACTCAGTTCACATCACGGTTATAGAGGGCCGTTCAGCATGAGTTGGGTACTCGGGTGGAGTTGAGTACAACGTTTCACCCTCAGACGGACGGACAGTCCGAGCGCACTATTCCGATTCTTGAGGATATGCTCCATGCATATGTGATTGAGTTTGGAGGGTCTAGGGATCGGTTCTTGCCATTGGCGGAATTTGCCTACAACAACAGCTATTAGTCCAACATTCAGATGGCGCCGTATGAGGCTTTATATGGTAGGCGGTGTAGATCCCCGGTGGGTTGGTTTGAGCCGGGTGAGGCTAGATTATTGGGCACATACTTGGTTCAGGATGCTTTGGAGAAGGTTAATGTGATTCAGGATAGACTCCGTACAGCCTAACAGAAGAGTTACGCGGATCAAAATGTTCGTGATGTTTCTTATATGGTTGGAGAGCGGGTTCAGCTTCGGGTTTCGCTTATGAAAGGCGTTATGAGATTCGGGAAGAAAGGAAAGTTGAATCCAAGGTTTATTGGCCCTTTTTGAGATATTGAGGTGTGTTGGGGAGGTTGCTTATGAGCTTGCCCTACCTCCCAGCTTGGCAGGAGTTCACCCGGTAATTCATGTTTTGATGCTTCGGAGGTATCACGGTGATCCGTCGCACGTGTTGGATTTCAGTTCAGTCCAGTTGGGCAAGGATCTATCCTTTGTTGAGGAGCTAGTGGCAATATTGGACAGGCAGGTTAGAAATCTGAGTTCAAAGAACATTGCATCAGTAGAGGTTCAGTGGCGGGGTCAGCCGGTAGAGGAGGCGACCTGGGAGACCGGGATATGTGCAGCCTTTACCCTCATATTTTCACTATTTCAGGTATGTCTCTATGCTCGTTCGAGGATAAACAAATGTTTAAGTATGGGAGGATGTGACGACCCGACCGGTTGTCTTAAGAATTTATGCCCCGATCCCCTATTAACTGCTTTTCCCGTGTTTATTTTTGCTATTTTGAATTGTCGGGATGTTTGGTTTTGAGTTTCGGAGAGTTTTGGAATATTTAGTCCCTAAATGAGAGCTTAAGTGTTGGAAATTTGACTGTAGTCGGAACAACATGAAAACGTCCTCGGAATGGAAATTTGATGGTTTCGTTAGCTCCGTTGGGTGATTTCGGGCTTAGGGGCGTGATCGGATTGTATTTTGGAGATATGTAGCTAATTTAGGCTTGAAATGCCGAAAGTTGAATTTTTGAAGTTTCCGGTTCGATAGTGAGATTTTGATTTGAGGGTCGGAATGAAATTTCGGAAGTTGGAGTAGCTTCGTAGTGTTGAATGTGACGTGTGTGCAAAATTTCAAGTCATTCGGACAAGGGTTGATAGACTTTTTGATCGAAAGCGTATTTTGAGAATTTTGGAGTTCTTAGGTTGATTAGTCATTTCGATGTTGTTTTAGGTGTTTTAAGGATTGATATAAGTTTGGGCAGTGGTATTAGACTTGCTGGTGCTTTTGGTTGAGGTCCCGGGGACCTCGGGATGATTTCGGATGGTTGTCGAAAGAATTGGAAGTGGGTTGAAGCAGTTGAAGCTGCTGATATATGTCATAATCGCACCTGTGGTTGGATCCCGCAGGTGCGGAGCCGCAGAAGCGGCGGAGCAATCGTAGAAGCGGAGATGAGGAAGGGGCCAAGAACCGCAGAAGCGGCATAAGTACCGCACCTGCATGACCGCAGATGCGGATTCTGGGTCCTAGGTGCGGCGGAGAGGTTTTAAGTGAGAACCGCAGAAGCAGTATCGCGGATGCGATTTTTGGATCGCAGATGCAGGATTGCTAGGCAGAACATATAAATAGTTGCCTTCGTGAATTTGAGCTATTCTTTCACCATTTTCATCTGGGAAGTGAGCTTTTGGGGAGGTTTTTGAGAGGGAATTCAAGAGAAGTTTGAGGAGGTAAGATTCTTGGAACCTAAACTCATTATTGGAGTAATTTATCATTATAAGCATGAAAAATTAAGGAAAATAAGTGGTAATTTGGGGGTTAGGGCTTGACTAATTAGAGACTTTTGAGTGATGATTTGAGGGACCATTTGAGGTCTGATTTTGGTACTTTTGGTATGACTGAACTTGTGAGAGTGTGAGGATTCTGAAAATATAAATTTTACCCCATTCCGAGATGTGCGCCCGAGGGGCGTTTTGGTTATTTTACCTAATTTCGCGTTTTAGCTTAGAATTTTTTTGTAGAATCAGTTACTTGAAGTGTTATTTATATTATGAAATTGAATTGAATAGATTTGGGCCATTTGGAGTCGAATACTCGTGGCAAGAGCGTGGTTTCGGATTGATTTGAGCTGGTTCGAGGTAAGTGGCTTGCCTAACCTTGTGTTGGGGACTTTCCCCTTAGGATTTGGTATATTTGGTAATTGAAATGCCTTGTACGTAAGGTGATGAGTGTGTACTTGTGCGAATTATTGGAAATCCGGTTTTCATTAAGTAATTACTAGTATGTTTCCTTTCCTGTTTTTATTACTTGCACTATTAAGCATGTTATTAGCTTAGGAAAGCATGTTTAAGTGATTTAGTTGATTTATTTGCTCAAACTGCCTTGCCTGAATTCGGTGCAGCATGCTAGGCTAGAATTACTTGTTTGCCTTAATATGAAATTTTCCATTTCTGAATATTTTCCTGTTGCTGCTGTGTATTTACATTGGGACTACGGATGTGGGATTCCGGTAGCTCCCCCTTGTCTGTTTATTTGGGACTACAGATGTGGAATTTCGGTAGATCCCCCTTGTCTATTTATTTGGGACTATAAATGCGGATTCCAGTAGATCCCCCTGCACAGTTTTATGGAACTACGAGACTGCACCTGGTAGATTCCCCCAGTACTAGGTATTTATATTTGGGACTACAGATCGGGATTTCGGTAAACTACCGTGCACTGGTAGTTGGACTACAGGACGGGATCCCGGGAGATCCTTCGGATACATATGATGGGCTACGGGACAGTATCCCGGGAGATCCACTGGATAGTTGTAATTGGGACTACAGGACGGTATCCTAGTTGTTGTTCTTTCATTTCTATGTTATTTCTTACTATTGCACTTATTTATACTAATTTATTCGACACTGTTAACCCTTATATTTATTTAACCTCAGTAGGGCCTTGACTTTCCTCGTCACTACCCGACCGAGGTTAGGCTTGGCACTTACTGAGTACCGCTGTGGTGTACTCATGCCCTTTATGCGAATGTTTTTCATGTGTAGATCCAGGTACTTTCACTCAGTATTATCATCCTTGAGGCGAGGCGCTTCTGTAGAGACTTCGAGGTATATCTACCGCGTACGCAGACCGAGAAGTCCCTTTCTATTCTCGCTTTTAAGTATTAGCCCTTTTGTGTTTCTTTTCTTTGTTAGACATTCTGGAGTTAGACACTGTTAGATATTCAAAGGCTTGTGGTTTCATGGGTTTCGAGTTTGGGGACAATGTATTAGTTTTGAGAATTAATATTGTGTATGCCGAGTGACACTTTTAAACGCTGTTTTATTACTCTATTTTCTGTTTTAAATCGTTTTTCTTCTGCAAATTTGTTTATCTTCCGCAATTTAGACTTACCTAGTTGTAGAGACTAGGTGCCGTCATGATGGTTCACGGAGGGCGAATCGGGGTCGTGACATTCGAATATTTCTTTATGTAACGTAAGCCCTAGTGGAAAAGTATTACGTAAGAAGTTTCAAGTTATCAGTGGTATATTGTAGATCAATATTGAGGCCAATCAACAATAGACAAAAGTCACAAAGTATGAGATGAGATTAGGTCGTCATTCTAAAGATGAGCAGTAATGACGAAGCATTAAAGGACTTAATTTATACATATGGAATAAGCAACGAGAGCAAGCTGGGATTTTGTAGCAGACCTCAGCAACAATAAATTAAAGTAAGAGTTATGGCAGTAAATTCATACGGTTGGCTAAACGGACCTATTCGATAAGATATAACAATATTCGTGAATTCAACAAAGTACCGAGCAAAGAACTTCAGTATACTCATAGATGCCCAAAGGGATATCTTATCAAGCTCTACATATAAAGCCTAGAGATTGGGCACATTTACAAGGTCAAAATCGTACAGGCTGCATGATGAAAGGTAGCAACAATTACGAGATTGGAAGGATTCCGACTACAAGTTGTGGTGTGAGAAGGAGGCCCAAGGGGGGAATGCCCTGGACTTTGGACTCATTCACAGAACAGTCTCTTAGATGGAAAGGGAAGTTCTAAAGTATTCGGAAGATATAAGTTATGGAAATGATAAATGCATCAGTCAACATTCGAAGCGAATGTTCCAAAGGGGGGGAATAATGTTACGCCCCATAGTGTTACGTCGATGTTATGCTTTGCAGTAATATATTATGATGAAGTTACCCTCTGCAGTAGTATATTACGATGATAGTACATCCTGCAGTATTATACTACGGTGATGTTACGCTTCGCAGTATTAAGTTACGATAGTATTGCACCCAGCAGTATTACATTACAGTGATGTTACACTTTGCAGTATTATGTTACGATATTGTTGCACCCAGCAATATTACATTACGGTGATGTTATGCTTTGTAGTATTAAGTTATGATGATATTGCACCTTGTAGTATTGTACGTTGGATTTACAACAACAACAACAACAACCCAGTATAATCCCACTAGTGGGGTCTGGGAAGGGTATTGTGTACGCAGACCTTACCCCTACCCTGGGGTAGAGTGGGTGTTTCCAAATAGACCCTCGACATCCTTTCCTCCAAGAATTCCCCACCTTGCTTTTGGGGTGACTCGAACTCACAACCTCTTGCTTGGAAGTGGAGGTTGCTTACCATCAGAGCAACCCTGTCGTAAGGTAATTGACATCAGTCCAAGTAAAATATTATTTGGAGATTATAAGGATTATGCTATTACATAAGTGATGAATAAATTCATAAAAGTGAAAGGGGAAGCAAGTCAAAGAAAATAAATTTTTCGTCCAAGTTTGGCATATTGGGGTAAAATACGGTCCGAGCTAAAATACCCGGTATTTATGGACTAGTGGCATACAAGGTACTAATTGCCCATGCTAGAAAGATGTATAAAGTATGTGAAAAATGAGTAATATTTTAAGTAAGTGGGAATAATTCTTAATTTTTCGGGTAATTAATTAATTACCGAGTAGCAGGATATTACCTAATTAATTAATTAATTATTTGTTGGATAAGATTAAAAACACCCCAACCCACCCCATGTGGCAGCAAGCCACTAAGCAGTTATGTGACTCATGGTCACATTGGAAAGGTGGCATCTTGACAATTCAATTGCAAGACACCTAATACCTCAACACTTTTAAAACCAAATCATTTTACAATTCTTGAAAAGTTCCAAACGTGAGTTATGCTCCAAAAATCATTAAAGACATTCTTCAAGTCTTTCAAACAAGACTTTTAAAAGTCATTTTCACTCTTTCAAAATCAAGAACGTGAGCTTCTGAGAATTGAAGAAGGAAATAGCATGGTTCTACAATTTCAACAATTATAGAACGTTAATTTCCCAAACAATTCTTAGAATTTTAGCAACGGAGAAATTTTGCGGTTCTAACGAAGTACGGTATAACTTTTTCCAAAGATATCATACAGATTTTCTCTACTTCGGGTATGTTACGGCTAAGCCCTTATTTCATTTTGCATGATCTTGTCATTACACGATTTTGTTAATGAGCCATAAAGAAAAATTCATATCCCGGAATTTACGTATATTTTGCTAGTTTCGTAAATTGCGTATATTTTTCTAGTTTTGTTAGTTATAATTTTCTCCTTATCGGGACTTCATATTTAGTTGAGTATTTCCTTCTTCCAGTCAAAGGAGTAGAGAATTTACATATATACAGTATTAAAAGTATTTTCATTACCATCGAGGTATAATCGATGGGCAGGCCCCTATTGGGCAACCTCTGATCAGATGGTAAGTTATATACCGAGCCTACTGTTGCCGAGCGCTTATGAGCGAGCCTAGTTGGTCGAGATATAGAGCCTAGTATGGCTGAGCGCCTATGAGCGAGCCTACTATGACAGAGCAGTTATATATATATACCGAGCCTTATAGGGCCGAACAACTATTTTACTTACTATATTGAGAGAGCCGAGTCAGTATCAGCAGGTAAGCATATCTTTAGATTATCTTTGACTTCTAGCTACTTGCAGTTATTATATTATCAGTTCAGTTTCAGCTTTCAGTATATTTCCTTATATACTCGGTACATTATTTCGTACTGACGTCCCTTTTGCCTGGGAATGCTGCGTTTCATGCCCGCAGGTCCAGACAGACAGGTCGAGAGCCCTCCAAGTAGTCTATCAGCTCAGCGGAAGATGTTAGTGCGCCCTATTTACTTCGGAGTTGCGTGTTTGGTTAGTATGATTTAGACGTGTATTGTTTGGTATGGAGGGACTCTGTCCCGACCTTTATGACATTTATGTACTCTTAGAGGCTTGTAGACTTATGTCGTGTACGTGAAAGATTGTATGATCTTGTCGGCCTATGTTTTGAATTTATAAATGATCATGTTGGCCTATTAGACTCGTATGTCACGTGTATATGATGATGTAATAAGAAAGATACGTTACGTTGGTACTCGGTTGAGTAAGGTACTGGGTGCCCGTCATGACCCATCGATTTGGGTCGTGACATTTGTAAATCTGAAAAGGTAAAAAAACTGAGGGGAACGAATTGGTGTAAAAAAGTTGCAGGACTCAAAGTTGGAGAAAATGTTGCGCCTCCTAGTTTTGATCAAATATTTGAAAGTGATACTGATCTTTTTGCTCATGAAGAAGAAGAGATGCAGGGTACTCAGAGAAGTGAAATAGTATTTTATTATCTCAAGCTATAAGATTTTTTTGTTGTTATTGTACAAGATCTATTTTTATATTTGAGTTAAATTCGAATTTGCTGGGCTTTGTGAATCCGAAAAGGTAAAAAAACGTAAGAGGAATGAATAGGTATAAAAAAGGTGTAGGACTCAGAGTTGGAGAAAATGTTGTGCCTCCTGGTTTTGATCAAATATTTGAAGGTGATACTCTTTTTCTTCATGAAGAAGAAGAGATGCAGGGCGCACATAGAAGTGAAATAAGTATTTTATTATCTCAAGCTATAAGATTTTTTTGTTGTTATTGTACAAGATCTATTTTTATATTTGAGTTAAATTGGAATTTGCAGGGCCATGTGAATCTAAAAAGGTAAAAAAAAGTGAGAGGAACGAATAGGTGTAAAAAAGTTGAAGGACTCAAAGCTGGAGAAAAGTTGCGCGTCACTTTCTATCATAATAGGGTTGTTGGGCAGCATCATGCCTCATTTACGAGATATTTGGGTATATTGGTTCGTGATCGTAATATGTGCCCATTGCGTGTACACTCATGGAAAGACATTGAAGAATATAAGCTACAACACATGTGGGAAGCTATTACGGTAGAGATTTAAAGCATTACTTTCTTGATTTACCTTCTCCATTTCTACTTGTTAATACAATATGTTAACTCAGTTTCTTCTTATTTTTATATCTCTACTGATTTTTAGACGTCCGCAATAAAGCTAAAAGTATTTAACATGACCAAGTTCAAGAAAGATAATTCCATATTTCAGCACTTGAATTTAAGTTTGGCAGAAAGGAAAAAAAAAGGGATATGAATTATGATCTACATATTTTTGATAATTTTATTATATACATTTAAAACTTTCTTGAGTGCTTTTCAACTTTGGCCAAGTGAATTGTTTGTCTTCTTCTCTATGAAGTACACCAATCTATTTCCTCTTATACTAAAGTTGGTACAAATGATCAGTTCTAACACCATGGCAAGCAATTTTAACCTATTACTTTTCATGTTTTCTTTCTTCAAGCTTCGTTCATTCAGGGAACAAGCCTGTTTCAATATTGATGCAGCTTCCGAATAAGACATTATCGCCCCACGCCCGAATAAATTCTCTTGTAATGATCTGTGGCAGCCCAAGATTATTCAAGGTTTTGTGAATTATATCAAGCCATGTGAAATTGATTTATATGTCGTTCAGTGCACAATACACTATTATGTGAAAAATATAGTTGAAAGAAATTCTTGCTCTATTAAAATTGCTTTTTTCTGGTGATTAATTATATGTATGTATCTAAATTATGTAGAATATGGATGTACAATTGTTATATACTTTTCCTTTTCATTTGAAAACATCATGTCCACACTAATGCTATAGCATAGAAGATATACAGTCACCCCCAAAAATTGTTCAGTGAACTTTCGGTACAATTTTTCATTTCATCGTCTAACTCATTGCTCTAATACACACTGTAGTCTGAAGAGTTTAGAGTTCTTGTGATTCTCCTTTGAGAGTGTAAAGCATTGTGTATAGCTTTCAATGAGCACTTATTATTTCTAGCTCACTTACTTAATAGTTAGTATGTTTTTGAGCCGAAGGTCTATATTGGAAACAACTCTCTACCTTCACAAGGTAGGAGTAAAGTCTGCGTACACACTACCCTCCCCAGACCCCACGATGTAGAATAATATGGGATATGTTGTTGTTGTTGTATGCTACTATGCATCTAAACTATGATGTACAAACTAAGAGTAGAAGTTGTAGATGAATGAACAATAGATCCAACAAAGAGAAAGAGAAACAGGTTTCAGTATTTGCTGATATGCTTCTAAACTAATGATATAAACACGATCATAAAAGTTGGTCTTTTTTTTCCATTTGTCTTTCAAGGGATTACACTGGGCAGTGGCGGAGCCAGGATTTTCATTAAGGGGAGTCAAAATATAAAAAAATAAACTCACCAAGAAGTCAAGGGGTGTCATTATATAGTATATATACATGTTTTTAAAAAACTTACCGAGCTATACAGTGTAATTTTCCGGCGAAGGGGTATCGGTTGACACCCCTTTGGTGCATGTGACTCCGCCACTGACACTGGGTATGTTGTTGTTGTTGTTGTTGTTGTTGTTTCATATTTAATTATACTTGTTAACTATTGTAGGATAAATTTGTCACTGATGACATAAATGATCAACGAGATCATGTCTTGAAACATATGAGAAAGTTGTGGAACAATTGGAGAGGATCGATGCACAAGAATATTAAGTCTAAGCCATTCCGTTATGCTATAAAAGATGTGCCAAAGGGGGTAGGCAAGAGTGATTGGGAATGGCTGGTCAAAGAGCATTTTTTTACTGAAAAATTTAAGGTATGATTTCACAACTATTTATTAACATTGTTGTTATATTAAGTGGCTAACAAGAATTTTGCCGGTATATTGTTAATTTAGGAGACAAGTACAAGAAACTCGGTCAATAGGTCTAAGTTGAGTATGCCTCATCGTACGGGGAAACCAATTAGGGAGATCATTTATGAATTGGTGAATAAATCTTTTAATTCTATTAAGAAACCTCATCTTTGTTACAAAGATTCGTTTCACTTCTTTATTGTAATGTGAAGGGAGGTAAAGATGGTCAGGGGCGTACACAGAATTTTTTGTAAGCGATGTCAAAATTTAGAGAGGCGTACAAATGAAGAGATTACTTTAATAAAATCATACTTTAGAAAAACACAATTCAAATATAGTAGTAGAGTTCTCTCCCACGAACTTTTATTTTTATAAAATGTACTCATATAGACTCAGTACAAATATAACTTAAAAAAAATCTATATAAGGCAGCAAACATTTACTCAATAGGACGTTGCTTCTTTCAAAAAATTTCCAGAAGAATACCAAAATATTAAGAAAAAAGTTGTTAAAACCATGGGGAGTCGAACGTTTGACCACAAGCAGAAACTGGATTGTTTCACCAACGGACCAATATAGTTGTTAACGTCAAGTTGTGCCATTTATTATATTTAGACTATATTTCCTTTTTCAGATTATTTACATATATATTAATAAATAAAAAATTTCGGCCAAGCGGTGTCTTGGCTCAACGTGCCTCCTCCCCTGTAACTATTTTTTTTGAGACTCGTAAGAAGAACAACAAGCTTGTCACACCTGAAACCAGTGAGAAATATGTATGTTTATTGATAAATTTCAATTTATATTATTTATTTATTGTGTTGTATTATTTTAATTAAATAATTTTTTATTTTACAGGATAAAATCAAAGAATTGGTGCAATCTGAATCGTCTCTTACAATCATTGAGGTTGTAGAAAGGTGCTTCGAACCTCAACGAAAGAGTCATGTAGTTAGATTTGGTGATGGGATAACCGCTAAGGAGTTGAAAAGTGGTAACTCCTCTAAAGCTGCATTGTTGGAAAAGCTGAATGCTACTGTAAAAGAAACTGAATCACGGAAAGGACATTTGGAAGGGCTAGAGAGCAAATATGATGAGCTAGGGAGTAAATACGCACAACTTGCAAAGATAGTGTTTGATCAGCTTTCATCACCATCTTCAAGTGATCAATAAATTGAATCATATAACGGGTTAGTACATGAAAATCCTATTTTACTCTATAAAGCGTACCTTTATAGTAACCTAATTTTAGTCCTTTTGGTTTCTTCCACATGCCCTAAGTTAAATTGTCGATTTGTGCTTTTGCACTTTCCTGTTTCTTCCTGTATCTTTTTAATTTGTGATGTATCACCATTAGACGTTGTTAGAAGGGTATTTACTTAGATTGTTCTATGGGAAAAAGAAGAGCCAGTAATTAATAATTTTTCTTTCTTCAGTGAATAGCTTCACATATGAACTCTGTGGAGAAACTAAAATCTCGCCGCATTTTGATTTTATCATCGGTATGATAATTTGTATGAGCTCGTTTTACTGGCAAAATGCCCTCTGCTTTGGATCCTGTTCTACAAAGTGAAAAGTGTCAACAATTATGAAAATAGAAACATAGAGAGAATGAAAGTTGATGCCAGTGAATATTGCATCGAGTAGGCAAAAAAAAAAATCTTCTGCTTAATGCATTTGTTTGATGTCAGGGAATATAAATGTTTGGATGTGAATAACTTGCCAGTAAGCAGATAAGTGGAAACCGTAGGTAGGATAATGCAGAATAAAGGATTATCTGCCCTTTGTTGATAATAATGATGATATGAGTTGAGCTTAAAGAATGAAGTGAGGATTCATATTGCCGATCCCAATTGTTTGGGATTGAGGCGTAGTTGTTGCTATTGTAGTCTCCCAGATCTTTCAAATCAAATATGAGCTGATTATTTATAGTTTTTCCCGTAAGAGTACAAGAATGAAATCACTGGGCACAGAGTCTCCGAATTATGAGACAGTGACTAGAAATAAAGCTATAAAACGAGCCTCTCTTCACTTTGTGTTTCTTCATAAGTAAATGAAGTTTGTCCTCTAATGAAGGAATTTTAAGTTCTGTGAATCACTATTTAGGACCCTCACTTGATTCTTCAGATTATCTTGCCAGGAAAACTAAGCAAAGCATGAATTAGTTGTGCACGAGAGTCAACCTCCCGAATCTGACCAGATCTAAAGTTTGCAAACTTTTCCTTTTAAAAGTTGAAGCCTTCAAAATACAGTATCCAGACGAAAATTAAAAAAGGATAAGAAAAGATATAAGCTATATCTTCGGATCCATAACAGTTTGCGCATCAACAGCTCCTATATTTTGGACTGGTGTAACATTAGGTTCAACATATCCCAGCTTTCTTCTCCTTCATAGTTGTTATATCAAAAGCATTAGAACAGCTGAAGTTTTGTGCAGCAGTGCTCTGATTTTTGTGACTTGGTGCATTCTTTTTGCTATTCACTAAATATGGCTGGTAAATAGAAACGTAACTAACATGTATATCATTATTTCTAAAATGTATAATAGGATGTCATGCAAACTGGATGATAATTCTTAGCTCCAATTCTAAAGGTCTAGGTCTTGATGCTTTCTAGCTATTGATGCAGTAAAACCTGCAGAGGCAGTTTATAGGGTCATACTTAAAGTTTGTTACCTGTAATAGTCATACCTCTTCTGTTTCTCTTTAGCTGTATGCTTGAGTTTCAGGTAATTGTACTGGAGGTACTCCACATTTAGAATTAATAGTAAAAATTCGTTTACAAAGTTGGAAAACATCCAACAGTTGAAGAAACTGCTCACTTGTACTATGCTTGTGCGACTATAATTATACTGTAGTTTCAGTCTTTTAGACTGTAGAGCACAAAAGTGACTAAATTACTTGCCACTTTTTGCATAATATATTGATTATATCTGTAGGCTGCTTTGGTTGAGAATTTGTGGTTCTTTCGTTATATAAGAAAGTGTGTGTAACCCCGAGCAAAGGAGCTAATTAAATGAACTCAACTACTACTAAAAAAGGGCTCAGCAGTCAACTTACTTCTCATGAATATGGTTATCTATCTGTGCATTCGATAATTTAGGTGTTATCTGCTCATTTTCTCTCTAACTTGTTCATTTTCTTCTTTAGTTGTTTATTCTTTGTTATTAAACTGGCATAAATTTTTTATTTTAACAGATCAAAAATTTGAAGTCCGAAGAACCTATCCTTGAAGAAAGTGTAGAGCAAGTTGAAGTACAAGATGTTTTTGGTTCGTTAGGAATGGTTTAAAGACACTGTCTTATGTACATATATATGCTGCAATTTTACTTTTTTTCCTTTTTAGGAATTATTAAAAATGATAATTAACTCATCTCACTTTATGCTTCCAGTTGTCCCCCGGATGGGATTTATTTTTACTTTTCATTGTTTTAGTAAGATGGGTTTCTTACAATTTGGATTGGTTTCTCGTAAATTAAATAGGATACTTTAGTTCTTTGTATTAACAAGATATCAAGTATTTGGTTTATTTTCCAATGTTGTTAAGCGTGTATGAAAACGTATAAATAATTATTACTATTCATGTAATTTAAATTTTTATTATATTTATTACATTTTCATATTAGCGAAGAAGAATGTGGTCGTTAAAACTCTTTAACGACAGATTTCTCAAATAGATAAATGACTATTAACGAAGAGAGTTTTGGTTGTTAAAAGTAATTATACAATTAACGAAGGGAATATCGGTCGCTAAAAGCACTCGAATTGACTTAATACATTGTTATCATTAAAGACTTTTAACGACCGGATAACAAAATAGCAAGAGGAAAATCCTGTCGCTAAAAGTCATGTTTAACGATCGAAAATAATGTCGACGCTAAAGATCCTCTAATGACCGGATTGTAAACCAGTCGTTAACTTTTAACGACCGGTGACGACCGGATTTTTTCCGGTCGTTATCAACTTTTAACGACCGGAATTGGACTTTGAACGACCAGATTTTCCCTCGCTAAAGCCCCATTTTCTTGTAGTTTCGTGGCGCACTTTCTTTTTAATTTATTTCAAAAAAGAATATTATCTTTCTATAATTAGAAATAATTTAACTTTGAAATTCTCATTTTACCTTTAATGAAATGATTTATATTCATACAAAATCTACGACGTGTTTTGGATCATAAATTTTAAAAATTATCCTTTTTGGATCCTTTTTTTCTTAAAATCTACGACGTATTTTGGATCTTTTTTTTATTAAATTTTGTGTCTAGTCAAATAGTGTCACATAAATTGAGACTAATGGAGTAATATATGTCCCGTCACGATAAGCAACTCCAAGATCCACCGTCCCTGGTAACTTTCATCTAAAGTCGTGCATACTAAATTGCAGCTATTATATCAAGATTATGGTACTGAGCTTACATTTCTTAGGACAAATCTAATACCGTGTTTGCATAATCTATACGTCATGCGCGAGCTACATGCTTTTTAGAAACCAAGGCTTCTTATTAAGATACTATTAAATGTCTATTTAACATTGATCTTTTTGAGATACTTCTAAGTTAATTATTACTTTATTTGATACTAAAGAACTTGAAAAATTACGTCAAAACTTCTTGGGAAGAGCTTCGAACACATGCAAGCAAGAAGCTAGTGCGGTCATTGCCCACTAGCTTATTTATCTTTCATAGGATATTTATATCAAATTAAATGATTTAATCAATTATAGTGAGAATACATATCACTTCAGTACAATACTAAGTGAATAGACATTTTTATTTCATATACTCTATGTCTTTCAATCATTAGTTGAATATATGTAATTAGTATACATTTTGCGATAATATTCCTTCATCCTCCATGATAATTTAAGTTATGGTGTAGCATACCAATGTTGAATTAGTTAGTGGAATATAAATGAGAACTAGCTGCTCATTAAAGCTACATATGAAGCCCCTACTGTCACATATTCATGCACCTCATCACCTATATATACCTCCAACACTTCACTCCGTAGCTATCTCAATTCACAATCCAACCCAAAATCTAATTATTATCTTTAAACGTTTCTCAAATATGGGTTCCTTTATCCACTTCTTATTCTTGTTTTCCTCAGCTTTATCCATTTTACTTGTGGCACAAGAAACTTGCTTTCACTGTATCAACCACCTCCAATGGGATCTAACGTACCATAATGGTGCCTTGTTAGAAAGAGAGCTAAAATTATCCATTCTTTGGTACGGAAAATTCTCACCACCCCAAAAATCAATTATTCTGGATTTTCTCCAATCCTTGAATTCTGCAAATAAAATGGGGTCACTTAAAACACCCACTGTTTCAAAATGGTGGCAAACCATTCACTGATGAAAATTGTTCCATTGGAAAAAACCTAAAGAAATCCCAGATATCTGAGTTGGCTCATTTAAGCTCAAAAAAAGGTGAATTAACCTTGGTCCTAACAGCCCAAGATGTTGTAGTTGAAGGCTTCTGCATGAGCAATTGCGGGTATCACGGGTCGGGTCAAGGCAAAAAATCTGTTTTCATATGGGTGGGTAACTCGGTGACTCAGTGCCCCGGTCAATGTGCGTGGCCATTTCACCAACCAATTTATGGACCACAGGACAAGCCATTGGGTGCACCAAATGGAGACGTGGGTGCGGATGGCATGATTGTAAATACAGCGAGTCTTTTGGCCGGAGTTGTAACGAACCCATACGGGAACGGCTACTACCAGGGCCTGGCTGAAGCGCCCTTAGAGGCAGCTTCGGCTTGCGCCGGGTTTTATGGTAGAGGGGCTTATCCAGGTTATGCAGGTGAGCTGCTTGTGGATTCTATAAGTGGTGCAAGCTATAATGCGCATGGTACAAACGGAAGGAAGTATTTGTTGCCTGGGCTTTTTGATCCAAATAAATCAGCTTGCTCAACTATTGTCTAGAATAATACATATACTTCTGCTAGAAGATGGAGCACTTCAAATGTTTACTTTTAGTTATGTAAATTTTGTTTATATGTAGTTTAAACATTTACTTTGAGGAAAATGTAATTTTCGTCCCGTATATTGTTCTTTTAGTTTATATATTTAGTTTTGTCTATCTATTATTACTCCTTTCAATCAATTTTATTTGTTCACTATATTAGAAATATATTTTTAATTTTCATTTTAGCAAATTAAGAGAAAGACAGTTTTTTCCTTCTTATTTTACTCTTATTATTAAATTTTCACAATTAGCTACTCCCGCTGGTCCAAAATAAGTGATCATTTTAAGGAAATACAAACTTCTAGAGAAAAAAAAGTTGTATTGACTAAATTAATTTTAATTAATTGTTATCTTATAAGGGCAAATTTTGGAAAAATAAATTAATTCCTTCTTGATTATGTACGTAGACACTTATTTTAGATCAAAATAAAAAGGTAAATTGGTCGTTTATTGTGGACCATAGGGAGTAATAATTTTTCAAATTTAGGGATTTGGTCCAACCTCAATTAAATTGACTAACCATTAACGCTTCCGTTAAGTGTTACTTTTACTTTTAATTAAGGGAAATGTTTAAGTTTCATTTTCTAGAGAAATAGAAGTATACTATTACTACATGATTACCTCTTTGAAACCAACATCCGGGAGTAGAATAATGAGTCGTTATTGTAAGTAGTTCTATTTTGTAAAGGACAAGATATTCCTAGTTTTGATAAACTAATTTCCAATGTATTAAGGTCGAAAAATAGAGGTCTCCTATAGAGGTCTTCTTCAGTCACTCCATATCCCTTTTTAACGCAGCTGGGCCTTTATTAATGGTAAAAATAGGAGGAAAAAACATATTTAGCCAATATTTAAGAAAGTTTTACAGAGCCCTAGCAATAATAAGTAATTAACAAAAATGGCAGCTATAACTATATTTCTAGCACAAACCTATAACGCTGGAACAATCATTCCCACAACTTTCTCTCCTCATTTAATGCATTACCTCAAGATGCTCTCGTTTCTCTTTCATGTAACCGCTTTTAAATCTAATTGTTATACTTATAATATATTAACTTTAATAATACATTGTGTTGTATAATTAGTTGAATACATGATGAATAGTAATGTTATATATGAATATACATTACTAGTATATATTCATAGTATCTTAATGGTATATATATGATATACATATACAAACTACATATAAAATACTATCATGTATGACGTATTTATGATATACACTACAATATAATACAATCATTCATAAATTTTTTCAGCCATTGTATGTATAAAATGTGTATTTAATAATAGTATATATATATACGTGAAATAAATATATACACGTTATAAATATTTATATACATGATATAATTATGGTATTTAACAATGTATAAATTACAATAGTATTCTACTATATTATATACATGGTATAATAATGGTATTTAATAATATTAATAAATAACTTACAATGGTATTCTAGTATATTAAATTTATATTTTATTATATTAGTTCCTCTTTAATGTGCTTCAAGCCCTTCTAGCGAAGACTCTGTAAAAAAGAAAAGAAAATATCTTCCAAAAGTCTCCATGACAAAGTAAAGAGCAGAGAGATGGAATCATGGAAGGAAGTACATAACGTATAGGATAGGAAAGATTGTTTTTATATTCGGGAGATTTTTTAGGGGCCTAATAGAATTGGTCAAACTTTCAAATTTAAATTCAAAATTAGATATGAGAAAATTTGTTATTTTTGGAATAAGCAGAAAATACTATTATTTATGAGAAAACTCTTTAAAAAGTGAGCAGCTGCGCAGAAATCTCTTTATTTTATATTTTATTGTGATGATGACGGTATCGCAATACTACTAAAAATGGACGGGTCCAATGTCCTTTTAGCGTGAGATGATTTTTGATAGGAATTTTTACGTTCCTGTGCCATATAGGAAATTATATTACTCTCAATGTTTAAGGTTTGATATAATTACATTTAGTATATTTAATTACTAATTATATATCATTAGTGATTTTTAAGAGTATTAATTGCACTCCTAATTTAATGGTACCGTAAATTCCTTCTAATACCACTTCCCCACGTTTCTCTCTCCAATTCCCACACCTTCACCCACGTTTTCCTCCCATACCCACGAGTCCTATATCAAAATCCCATTATTTCTTCCTTAGCCAAGACTTTGAATTCAAATTTGGGTTTTCAAAAGACATTGTTTGTTTGGATTGGATATTGTTGCAAAGAATTGAGAATTCTCTCTACGTCTCTCTCTATTTCGCAATCCCAAATTTCAGTAATATAAGAGGAAAGGAAAAGAGAGCAGTAATTTCACCACTGATAGCCATTATAAAGCTTTGAAGCTTTGAATTCTAATTTGGGTTTTCAAAAATCATTATTTGTTTGGATTGTGTGTTGTTGTAAATAATTGAGAATATGGTTTGGAGTTTATATCTCAATTTTGAGGGGTTTTGGTGAAGATTAGACTTGGTTTTGACTGAATTTCAGATTGAAACTCGAAGAAAAAGAAGAAAAAGAAGACATGACATACATTATATTGCAGAAATTGTAGATAAATTGTAGAAAAATTGTAGACTGTTGTTTATTTATTTTTGAGCTTTGTGTTAAAAGTTTGGATGGGAACTTGTTATTCCACTTCGTCTGTTTTGGAGCTAACTTGTGCAGATGAGAAGATGTTTTTTAAGTTATATATATTGCTATACCTTTAAATTCAAGAAAGTATGGTTGTATTGTATTTAAAGAGGCGTGAATTTGTAGAATATGTTGAATGTGAGGAATGAGTCAAATAAGACTCACAATGGCTTATTTTCTACATTTAATATACAACAAAACTACATATCATTTGAAAAATTAATATGAAAATACAGAATTTCAATGTTTCTACAAATTATCTACAAAAATTCTTAGGAAGATCTATCCCTTCATCATGTTTTTTTAGATTCCATATTTAGCATAGCAGTTTCATAAGGAGTAACAAGAGCATATAGGAGAATCACAGAATTGTAGCATAATCGGGATTTTTGACATAATTGCATTTTTTGCAGAAGATTTGTAAAAGTTTTAGTCATTTTTGATTTGTGAAAACAGAAAACAAAGTATCTACAATCAGAATACAAATAATCTATAATTTATCTATAAAATATCTACAAACTGGGTACATTAAATTTTAATATCCCAATTCCCATTCAATTGTAGCATAATTGAAATTTTTGACATAATTGCGTTTTTTGCAGAAGATTTGTAGAAGTTTTAGTCATTTTTGATTTGTGAAAACAGAAAATAAAACATCTACAATCAAAATACAAATAATCTACAATTTATCTACAAAATATCTACAAACTGGGTACATTGAATTTTAATATCTCAATTCCCATTCAATTGTAGCATAATTGAGATTTTTGACATAATTGCGTTTTTTCAGAAGATTTGTAGAAGTTTAAATCGTTTTTTATTTGTGAAAACAGAAAATAAAGCATCTACAATCAGAATACAAATAATCTACAATTTATCTACAAAATATCTACAAACTGGGTATGTATTTGGACTCGAAATGTTTCCCCTGAAATGTATGTTTCACATTTTTATACATATTTTTGTCCAAAATAGTACTAAATCATCCACTTAAATACAATTTTTATACAATATTGTTCAACTTTCATACAATAGGTAAATGAATAAAAGAAAAATAAATAAACAAATGTCTACAATTTTTCTACAATTTCTGCGATATAATATATGTCATGTCTTCTTCTTCTTCCTCTTCTTCTTCCTCTTCTTCTTCTTCTTCTTCTTCTTCTTCTTCTTCTTCTTCTTCTTCTTCTTCTTCTTCTTCTTCTTCTTCTTCTTCTTCTTCTTCTTCTTCTTCTTCTTCTTCGAGTTTCAATATAAAATTCAGTCAAAACCAAATCTAATCTTCACCAAAACCCCTTAAAATTGAGATATAAACTCCAAACCATATTCTCAATTATTTTCAACCACACCCAATCAAAACAAATAATGACTTTTGAAAACCCAAATTTGAATTCAAAGCTTCAAAGCTTTTTAATGGCTGCCAATGGTGGAATTGCTGCTCTCTTTTCCTTTGTTGTGTATTTTCTCCATAATTGCTTTTGTTGCAGAAGAATTGTAGAAGATTTTGTCAATTTTGATTTGTGAAATCAGAGAAAATATTGAAACAAAGTTCAGCGCAAAAAACAGAGTAAAATTTTATAAAGAAGTCGACGATAGTGATTACTGTGCGTGATTTATGTTGGAAGACCTGGAAAATATTTAATTCCCCTTTTTTAGCGCGCCTAAATAAGGAATCCTACAGCTATAATGATTCCTTATTTAATGCATTGTATATATTATGTAGAAATACTATTAGCATGAAGGGTAATATGCAAACTATGAACATATTTGGTAATATAGTTTCCTATATGGTATAGGAACGAAAATTTCCCTTTCTTAATATTTACTTTTTTGAGAGTTTTATAGCCTGTTTGGCCAAGCTGCAAAAATCAGTATAGCCCGTTTGGCCAAGTTGCAAAAATCAGCTTATCGTATTCTAAAGTTCAAATATTGTGTCCAGAATTAGAATTTTATCTCCTGAATTTCAAATTAGCAGCTCAAAAATTTAGGACACTTAGTCCTCAATATCAAATTAACTGCTCAAAAATTTAGGACACTAAGTCATGATTTTCAAATTAGCAGCTAAAAAAATTAGGATATTTATGTAAACATAAACTATAATTCTGCCAGGATCTTGAACATGATAATATTACATGTAATCGTCATAGAAAAACATACCTGAAGCGGAATACATTATCTTGAAGCGGAAGCATTAATCAGTAAATTTGTTTCTCGCCCCTTGCCCTAACTTTCGTTACTGCCGCCTTTAGTGATGGAAGAAAGAAAATAAAATAAGGTAACCCTAATGGTTGGTGAAAGGACCAATTTATAGAGGTTCTCACATAATCTGGTATGTCCATCAAGTAACCAATCGAACAGATGAGATTTGATAATTAATTAAATATTAATTATGGGCCTTAAACCTATTCGGCCACATACACGTAGGAAAAATAACTTACCTTCTCCCATTTGGCCCAATAATCACATAATATTAATATTTAATATAGGAACATTAGTTGCGCATAAACAAATCTCTTCTATAATGTCCATCATAAATACCATAATACGATAAACTACTAAATGTGAGTTATGGTGGTTATATATAATTTGTCTAAATACTCCATATACTACAACATTAGCAACTCATCCTACCAGGTCCATAAGCTATAAAATATTATGGTCCACAATAATATCTCATTTAGTCTTATCCTGTAATATCTCAAAACAATAATGTGTACACCATTATGAGAAACAAGAAATCACTAATGTATATCAGAAACACATAAATGATCTCAGAGTGTCAAAACATCATAAATACATCAATCATAAATACAACCAAGACCCATTCTGTGTACATGTTCTTTAAATATCTTTAGTTATAAATCTTTCGTTAACGGATCTGCAATCATGAGATCAGTTCTAATATGCTCAAGTGACACTCTTTGTTTCTGAACTTCCTCCTTGACGGTAAAGTACTTTAATTCCATATGTTTGGTACCTTTGGAGTACTTATCGTTCTTGGAGAAGAATTTAGCTGTAGAATTATCACAGTAAATTTTCAGCGGCTTGGTAATGGTGTCGACAACCCCAAGTCCTGAAATAAAGTTTCGCAGCCATAATGCATGAATTGTGGCCTCAAAACATGCTACAAATTCTGCTTCCATCGTGGATGTAGCAATGACAGACTGTTTGGCACTCTTCCACGATATTGCTCCTTCAGCTAATTGGAACAAATAACCAAACGTGGATTTTCTAGTGTCAATACATCAAGCAAAATCTGAATCCGAGTATCCAACAACTTCCAAATGCTTGGATCTCCTATACATGAGCATGTAATCCTTCGTTCCTTTCAGGTACCTCAAAACTTTCTTTGCAGCTTTCCAATGATCAATTCCTGGATTACTCTGATATCTTTCCAACATTCCGACCGCAAAACTAATATCCGGTCTTGTGCAAGTCTGAGCATACACCAGATTACCAACAATAGAAGAGTAAAGAATTGATTCCATGTCTTTTTGTTTTACATCATTTTTAGGGCATTGCATGAGACTAAATTTGTCCCCCTTGTGAATTAGAACAATTCCTGCTGAACAATTGTTCATATTGAATCTCTTTAGAATTCTTTCGATATAGCCTTTCTGAGACAATCCCAATAATCCTTGTGATCTATCACGGAATATTTCTATTCTTGTCACATAGGATGCCTCACTCATATCTTTCATTTCAAAATTCTTAGAGAGAAAATCTTTAGTCTCACGCAATATGCCTAAATCATTAGCAGCAAGTAGAATATCATCAACATATAGGACTAAAAGTATAAACTTGCTCCCACTGATCTTTTGGTATATACACCGATCAACGGTATTTTCCACAAATCCAAAATATGTTATGGTATCATTAAACTTTATATACCATTGTCGTGAGGCTTGTTTAAGTCCATATATTGACTTCTTCAGTTTACACACCATTTGACCTTTTCCTTTAGTTTCAAAACCCTCTAGTTGGTCCATATAAACTTTCTCCTCGAGATCTCCATTAAGAAAGACAGTTTTCACATCCATTTGGTGTAACTCTAAATCATAATGAGCCACCAAAATCATAATAATTCTTAACGAGTCTTTCTTTGAGACCGGTGAAAAGGTCTCTTTATAATCAATGCCTCCTTTCTGAGTATAACCTTTGGCAACAAGTCTGGCTTTGTATCTCTCAATATTGCCATTTGAATCGCGTTTGGTTTTAAAGACCATCTACACCCGATTCTTTTAGAACTTTCTAGCAATTCAATAAGATCCCAGACTTTATTGTATTCCATGGATTTTAACTCTTTCTTTATGGCATCAGTCCATTTGTCAGACTCATTACTTTCTATGGCTTGTGAAAATGAAACCGGATCCTTATTAAGACCAATGCCAAAATCTGACTCTTGCAAATAAACCACGTAATCATCCAAAATAGCCGATTTTCTAACTCTTTGAGATTTTCTTAATGGCATTTTTTGTGGTTCATTTGTGTCAGATATTTGTGAGTTAGTTTCTTCATGAAGTGTTTCATCCAAATGTTGCTCGGTGTTGTCCAAGTGTTCTTCAACAACTGGAACAATATTTGGTATTTGTGTGGAAGTAGGTGATAACTAGGGATTTTGTTACATTTTATACTCCTTCTTGCTTAAGTTTTGATTAGAAATGTGTACAAAATAGTCCCAAAGGCTCACAAGTTGTGCTTGATTGCAGGTTTGATCAACAAAGTGATAAGATGTCAAAGATCAGCTCAAAAAGAAGTGAAACTTGCACAAGTATCAAGGCAAGACAAAGCTCAGGCAAAACAAGGCCAGTGCGGCCGCACACCATTCTGTGCGGTCCGCACAAGTAAGGTTCAGAGAGTATGCAATTTAGGCGAAAAAGGGCAATGCGGCCGCACTAGGTTTTGTGCGGACCGTACTGGGATCAATGCGGCCGCACTCGATTTAGTGCGGTCCACAGTAAGAAGGATCAGAGATTTGCCAGTTCCGAGTTTCAAGCCAATGCGGTCCGCGCTCCATTTCATGCGGACCGTACTAGAAGCCTCCGCGGTCGCACTCCATTCTGTGTGGTCCGCATTGCCTGAGTCATAGAGATTGATTTTTATGTCAAGAGCCTTAGTGTGGCCGCACGTGATTTTGTGCGGTCCGCACTAGCCCCGCAGGGGTATTTTTGTCCAAATTTTTCAGCTTAGTATAAATAGCTTCTTTTCCCATTTTTAGGTCATCAGATAGTTTTAGTTGAGAGTTGCGCTCGTGGGTTCGAATATTTTAGCTATTTTGGGCAATTTTATCTATATTTCTACATTGAATCTTCTTGTTTATCTTAGTAATTAATTAATATGAGTTTTTCTTCATCTATTTCTTGCTTTTCTTCTTTAATTATGAGTAGCTAAACTAATAAGCTAGGGTTGTGGCTCAACTCTAGTATGGGTAATTGATAGGTCTTGTGTTTTAGGGCTAGATTGACTATGGGTGTTTGATATTTGGGCTAATTTCATGTTTAATTGCTGAATTAGTGGTTGCAAACACTAGTTTGTGTTTAGTTGACTTGAGCTCTTCTTGAGAAAGAGAGCTTGAGTCTCTGAAATTGGTCCAACAAGGAATTGGGGCATACTCAAGAGATTAATAGGCCCAATTAAAGGGTTAAACCTCGAGAGAGTAATACCCGACTTGAGCGTTGATTGCTTGTGAAAATTTGCATACCCAATTGGTCTTAAGAAAGTCAATTCGGGCAAAATCACTTGAACCACCGAGAGGTGTAGAGTGGGTAAAATCGTACAACGGTTATATCATACTCCCCAAATATGTCAATCATGCCTTAGACTCAAGTATCCATCAATTGGCTACCTAGGCGAAAGTCACTACCGTAGTGCCTTTTAAACCATTTGTACAACCTACAACATTTTACTCTTAGCTTATTCTAGTTTAATTTACCATTGTAGTTTGATAAAAATAGAAGTAAAACAAAAACCCAAAAATATTTAGAAGTGTAATTTGGAACACATACCCAACTCTAAATTAGATAGATACCCGATTACAACATCTAGCTCTCTGTGGAAATCAATCCCGACCCTAAATCGGGTAAAAGCTGCTTCGACCCTCTCTCGCTACTCAAGAGTAGTGCAGGGTAGGCTTCGATCAACTTTTTGGCGCCGTTGCCGCGGAGCTAACGGTTTTGGCTATCTATTTAAATAGTTTTGTGTATTGTTCTTCTTTCCTTCTTTGTCACTAATTTGTTTGTGTCACAACTCAGGTACCAAATGGCAGCGAACAACGCAAATGACCCTCTTGGAAATGTGATTGCGGGGGAGGAGGCAGATGATGTCGGAGATGGTAAGGTACCTCTTGTACCTCAAGGAAAACGTAGAGGCCGCCAGGCTAATGCTAATGTTAATGATAATATTCCAGACCCTCCTCCGCCACCTCCAAGAGTGGCTCCTAGAGTGCTTCCGAACCAAGGCTATGCAAGTGCTATTGTCCCACCCCGAATCCGTGCGGGAAATTTTCAAATAACCAATGTGATGTTGACCTTACTAAAGCAATGCGGGTACTTCACGGGCGTTGCAAATCAAAATGCTTACAAACATCTCAAGGGGTTCGTGGATACATATTGGGGGAGCAAGCAAACTAATGTGTCCGAGGATGCTCTTAGGTTGAGACTCTTCCCATTCTCACTTACAGGAAAGGCATTGGATTGTCTCGAGCGACTTCCCAACCATTCCATCACTACTTGGGATGAGTTGGCGGACAAGTTCATTGCAAAATTTTTCTCACCGAGGCATATGGCTGCATTGAGAGATGAGATCTTGGCGTTCAAGCAAGAGCCCACGAAACCTTTGCATGAGATTTGGGAGCATTTTAGAACAATGGTGAAGGAATGCCCCAACAATAATATGACTGAGGCGATGATCCAACAAACCTTCTACCGGGCATTAATACAACAAACTAATGCATAGTGAACCAACTTGCTGGGGGCAACTTCATGAAGCTATCGTATGATGAGGCTTGTGACATTCTTGATGAGATGGCTGAAACTTCTTCCGCTTGGCAAAGTAGAGCCAATATGCCCCAGGGTGACCCCACGGTTACCCATTTGCACAAGGAATTACATGATCATGGGCATGCTATAGCTGAGTTGACAACTACAATGGACCAACTAGCAAAGACACAGTTGCAACAAGTTCAAAATCCGCGCCAAGTGAATGCCATGGTGGGTGTTAACATGCTTGTCAACAAAAGAAGACAAAGAGGGCAACAGAACCAAGGGAATTCAGAGCAATTTGATAATGATTGTAGTGGATTTCAAAATGATGATTATGATGAATAAGATGGAGAGGTGCACTATGTGAATAATTATCAAGGCTAAAGAGACAATTCTTCTAACCAACAACAATGGAGACCCCAAAGCAATTGGGGCAATCAACAACAAGGCAATGGTAATTAGGGGAACAACAACCAAAACAACAACTGGGGAAATCAGAACAACAATCAAAACAACCAAGGAAATTGGAATGGTAATAACAACAATTGGGGTGGTAATAACAATCAAGGTGGATGAAACAATGGAAACCAAGGAAACCGGGGGCAAGGCTTTCAAAGGCCCCCAATGTACCTACAACCGAACAATCCAACCCTATTTCCATCTCAAGGTCCCAGTTCTTCTAGCAATGATATAGGTATAATTGAAATGATGTTCGAGCAGATGATGAAGAAGAATGCGGACTCGGATGCTCAGTTGGCTTCCCACAATACCTCTATCAGGAACTTGGAGGTGCAGTTAGGCCAAATCTCACAGTCTTTAAATACTCTCCCTAAGGGTGCGCTACCAAGTGATACGGTAGTAAACCCTAAGGGTGGGAACAATCATGTTATGGCAGTAACAACAAGAAGTGGGAGAGGCGGTGATGTGCATGCCTCCAAACAAAAACAAGTTGTGGATGATAATGTTGAGTTGCAAGAAGATGAAGTTCCTTTGGTGGTTGAAAATGTGATTGATGAAAATGTGAATGAAGAAGTGAGGATTGATATTCAAGATGTCGAGGTGGAAACTAAAAATGATGTGAACCCGTCTAGGGAACACATAATAGACATGCCGGAGCCAGTTGTGTTTAAAGCCAATGCTCCTTTGCCAAGGCCACCTCCGCCTTATCCTCAAAGGCTCACGAAGCAGAAAAATGACAATCAGTTTAAAAAGTTCATTGATATGATGCAGAGCTTATCCATCAATGCGCCTTTTGGTGGAGGCTCTTGAACAAATGCCAGGCTATGCTAAATTCATGAAGGACTTAGTAACAAAGAAGCAGTCTATGGATTGTGAAACTATAAAGATGACTCACCAAGTTAGTGCAATAGTGCATTCAATGGCCCCGAAGCTTGAAGATCCTGGTGCTTTCACCATTCCTTGCACTATTGGGAGTGCGGATTTTGCTAAAGCTCTATGTGATTTGGGGGCTAGTATCAATTTGATGCCCTATTCCGTTTTCAAGACTTTGGGTATTGGGCAGCCAAGGCCGACTTCCATGAGATTACAAATAACAGATAGAACGATGAAGAGACCATTGGGTATTATTGATGATGTGCTTGTCCGGGTAGTGTCACGACCCCAGTTTGCCCTCCGTGAACTATCGTGACGGCACCTAGTCTCTACCACTAGGTAAACCTAACAAGTGCGGAAACAAATCGTCTTGCGGAAATATAAATTTAAAACCAAGAATACTAGAAAGAAACGGTATAAAAAAATGCCGCTCGGCATATACAACATAATATCTCAAACTTCTACATCACTATCCCAAAACCTGGAAACTCACGGGAACACAAACTGAAAGAAATATAGTAAAATGCTCTAACTCCAGAATATCTACATCAACAGTATGATAGAAGGGCTACCACTACAAGATAGAATAAAGATAGAGACTCTTCGGTCTGCGGACGCGACATATGTATCTCGAAGTCTCCAAATGCTCTCCCTGCCTCAAGGATGGTAAGCCTGTGGAGAGGTACCTGGATCTGCACATGAAAAACATGTGCAGAAAGAGCATGAGTACACATAAGCGGTACTCAGTAAGTGCCATGCCTAACCTCGGTCAGGTAGTGACGAGGAAGGTTAGGGCCCTACTGAGGTTAAATAAAATATAAGGTTGAACAGTATGAAATGAAGCAGTATAAATAAGTGCAATAGTAAGAAAATATCATAGAATGGAAGGAACAACAACAACTAGCTCAAAGACCACAAATCACGGAAAAAATACAACTCAAGTCAGTAAATGTCATCCGGGCACCTTCCAAGATACCGTCATGTGGTCCCAATTACAACTATCCAGTGGATCTCCCGGGATACCGTCCCGTAGTCCATCACATGTATATATCCGAAGGATCTCCTGGGATACCGTCCTGTAGTCCAACTATCAATGTGCGGGGATCTATCGGAATCCCGATCCGTAGTCCCAAATGTAAATACCCAGTACTGGGGGAATCTACCGGGTGCATTCCCGTAGTTCCATATAACTGTGCAGGGGGATCTACCGGGAATCTAACCCGTAGTCCCAAAGTAAATGTGCAGGGGGATCTACCGGGAATCTAACCCGTAGTCCCAAAGTAAACAGACAAGGCGGAGCTACCGGAATCCTACATCCGTAGTCCCAAAATAAATACACCGCAGAAGCAAGAAGATAAACAGAAACGACAAAATTTCATATTAAGGAAATAAGTGATTCTAGCCTAGCATGCTGCACAGAATTCAAGTAAGGCAGGTTGAATCAAATAAATCAATTAAGTCACTTAGACATGCTTTCCTAAGCTAACAACAGGCTTAATAGTGCAAGAAATAGAAACAGGAAAGGAAACATACTAGCATTTACTTAAAGAAAATCGGATTTCCAACAATTAGCACAAGTACGCACTCGTCACCTCACGTACAAGGCATTTCAATTACCAAATATACCAATCCTAAGGGGAAGGTCCCCCACACAAGGTTAGACAAGCCACTTACCTCGAGCAAGCTCAAACTTAACCCGAAACCATGCTTTTGCCACGAGTATCCGACTCCAAATGGCCCAAATCTATTCAATTCAATTGCATATTGTAAATAACACCTCAAGTGACTGATTTTAGGATTTAATTCAAAGCTAATACGTGAAATTAGATAAAATAACCAAAATGCCCCCAGGCCCACGTCTTGGAATCGGGTGAAAGTTTATATTTTCAGAAATCTCGTACTCTCACGAGTCTATACATAACAAGAACACTGAAATCGGAGTATAAATGACCCCTCAAATCCTCATTTAAAGGTCTCTTAAACTCAAGCCCTAATTACCCCAATTTACCAAATTTCTCACCATTATTTAGGTCTTTAATCATATGAAAACGAGTTATAAAGTCAAGAACGTTACCTCCAAGCGATTCCCCTTTGTTTTCCTCAAAAATCACTCTCAAAAGCTTCAAAAAAGATTAGAAATGGTGGAAATAAACTCCCAAGTCGCGGAACCCCTTTTTAAAATAATGCCCAGTAGTTTCCGCATCTGCAGTCCTAGGACCGCATCTGCGGAACATTTGTCGCATCTGCGACTTCCCACTTAAGGCCAGATTCCGCATCTGCGGCCCTTTACCCGTAGGTGCGGTACCGCTTCTACGAAAAATATACCGCATCTGTAGTTCCTGGAGAGATGGCCAATTTTCGCTTCTGCGGCTCCTTAGCCGCTTCTGCGGTCCCCAAACCGCAGGTGCGAAAATACCAGAAGGCCAGCTGCTGCACAACTTCAACTCCAAAATTTTTCTCCTTTAACCATCCGAATTCATCCCGAGGCCCCCGGGACCTCAACCAAGGGCATCAACATATCCTAAAACCTTATTCAAACTTGTTCAGATCTTCAAAACACTTCAAACAACATCAAAACAGCCAAAACACATCGGATTCAAGCCTAAGTTTTAAAAATATTCCAAATTCCATTTTCGATAAAAAACCCAACCAAAACACGTCCGAATGACCTGAAATTTTGCACACACATCCCAAATGACATAACAAAACTACTACAACTTTCGGAATTCCATTCTGATCCTCGAATCAAAATCTCTCTATCGAACCAGAAACTTCAAAATTTCGACCTTCGACATTTCAAGCCTAATTTAGCTACGGACCTCCAAAACACAATTCAGACACGCTCCTAACCCCGAAATCACCCAACGGAGCTAAGGGAACCATCAGATTTCCGTTCCGAGACCATCTTCACACTGTTCCAACTACGGTCAACTTTCCAACACTTAAGCTCTCATTTAGGGACTAAGTGTCCCGAAACTCACCGAAATTCAAAACCGAACATCCCGACAATTCACATTAGCAGAAATAAACTTGGGGAAAGCAGTTAATAGGGGATCGGGACGTTAATTCTTAAGACAACCGGCCGGGTCGTCACATTCTCCTACACTTAAACATTCGTTCATCCTCGAACGAGCATAGAGACATACCTGGAGTAGTGAAAAGATGAGGGTAGCGGCTGTGCATATCCTGCTCGGTCTCCCAGGTCGCCTCTTTGACCGACTAACCCCGCCACTGAACCTTTACTGATGCAATGTTCTTTGACCTCAACTTTCTAACCTTCCTGTCCAATATAGCCATTGGTTCCTCAACATAGGATAGATCCTTGTCCAACTGGACTAAACTGAAATCCAACACGTGCGACGGATCACCGTGATACCTCCGGAGCATCAAAACATGAAATACTGGATGAACTCCTGCCAAGCTGGGAGGTAAGGCAAGCTCATAAGCAACCTCCCCAACATGCCTCAATATCTCAAAAGGGCCAATGAACCTCAGACTCAACTTTCCTTTCTTTCCAAACCTCATGACCCCCTTCATAGGCGAAACCTGAAGCAGAACCTGCTCTCCAACCATATAGGAAACATCACGAACCTTCCGGTCCGCATAGCTCTTCTATCTGGACTAGGCTATACAGAGTCTATCCTGAATCACCTTAACCTTCTCCAAAACATCCTAAACCAAATCTGTGCCCAATAGTCTGGCCTAACCCGGCTCAAACCAACCCACCGGAGATCTACATCGCCTATTATATAAAGCCTCATATGGTGCCATTTGAATGCTGGACTGATAGCTGTTGTTGTAAGAAAACTCAGCCAATGGCAAGAACTGATCCCAAGACCCTCCAAACTCAATCACACACGCACGGAGTATATCCTCAAGTATCTAAATAGTGTGCTCGAACTATCCGTCCGTCTGAGGTTGAAATACTGTACTCAACTCTACCCGAGTGCCCAACTCACGCTGAACGACACTCCAAAACCGTGATGTAAACTGAGTACCTCTATCTGAAATAATGGAAACTGGAACACCATGCAGACGAACAATCTCCCAGATATAAATCTCTGCCAACCGCTCCAAAGAATAAGTAGTACACATAGGAATGAAATGAGCGGACTTGGTCAGCCAATCCACAATCACCCAAATAGCATCAAACTTCTTCAAAGTCCGTGGGAGTCCAACTACAAAGTCCATGGTGATCCGCTACCACTTCCACTCCGGAATCTCTATCTGTTGAAGCAACCCACCCAGTCTTTGGTGCTCGTACTTCACCTGCTGGCAGTTGAGGCACCGAGCTACAAATCCAACTATATCTTTCTTCATCCACCTCCACCAATAGTGCTGCCTCAAATCCTAATATATCTTTGCGGCACCCGGATGGATGGAATACCGCAAACTATGTGCCTCCTCTAGAATCAACTCTCGCAGCCCATCAACATTGGGTACACAAATCCGACCCTGCATCCTCAATACCCCATCATCACCAATAGTCACATCTTTGGCATCACTGTGCTGAACCTTATCCTTGAGGACAAGCAAATGGGGGTCAACTAAGGAAGACCGAGATACCATGCAAGCTAGAACTCGACTAGGCTCCGAAAGATCCAATCTCACAAATTGGCTGGCTAAGGCCTGAACATCCATCGCCATAGGCCTCTCCGATGCTGGTAAATATGCCAAACACCCCAAACTCTCTGCCCGATGACTCAAGGCATCAACCACTACATTAGCCTTGCCCGGGTGATACAAAATGGTGATGTCATAGTCCTTCAGCAACTCCAACCACCTCCTCTGGTGCAAATTTAGATCTTTTTGCTTGAACAAATGATGCAAGCTACGTTGGTCAGTATAAATCTCATAGGGAACCCCATATAAATAATGGCACCAAATCTTTAGGGCGTGAACAATGGCAGCTAACTCAAGGTCGTGAAAAAGGTAATTTTTCTCGTGTATCTTCAACTGTCTAGACGCGTAGGCAATCACCCTACCGTCCTGTATCAACACCGCTTCGAGGCCAACGCTCGAGGCATCACAATAGACTATATAAGACCACGAACCAGTAGGCAATATCAAAACTAGGGCTGTAGTCAAAGCTGTCTTGAGCTTCTGAAAGCTCGCCTTACACTCCTCTGTCCACTGAAATAGAGCAGCCTTCTGGGTCAACCTAGTCATAGGAGCTGCAATCGATGAAAACCCCTCTGCAAAACATCGGTAGCAGCCCGCCAAGCCAAGGAAACTGCGGATCACTATAGCGGAGGATGGTCTTGGCTAACTCTGCACGGCCTCTATCTTCTTCGGATCCATCCAAATACCCTGACTCGATACCACGTGGCCTAAGAATGCCACTGAATCCTACCAAAACTCACATTTCGAGAATTTAGCATATAACTTCTTCTCTCTTAGAGTCCGAAGCACAGTCCTCTGGTGCTGCTTATGATCTTCCCGACTCCGGGAATACACCAGAATATCATCAATAAATACAATGATGAACGAGTTAAGATATGGCCGGAACACACTATGAATCAAATGCATAAAGGCTACTGGGGCATTGGTTAGCCCAAATGACATAACAAGGAACTCATAATGACCGTACCGAGTCCTGAAAGTAGTCTTCGGGATGTTTGGCTCCCGAATCTTCAACTGATGGTAACCTGAGCACAAATCAATCTTAGAAAACACTCGTGCGCCCTGAAGCTGGTCAAACAGATCATCAATACGAGGCAAAGGATAATGGTTCTTCACTGTAACCTTGTTCAACTGGCGATAATCAATACACATATGCATAGAACCATCCTTTTTCTTCACAAACAAGACAGGTGCACCCCAAGGTGAAACACTGGTCGAATAAAACCCTTATCAAGCAATTCCTGTAACTGATCCTTCAACTCAGGAGGAGCCATACGATATGGAGGAATAGAAATGGGCTGGGTGCCCGGCAATAGATCAATGCCAAAATCAATATCTCTATCAGGTGGCATGCCGGGAAGATCAGTTGGAAATACGTCGGGAAAATCCCGTACTACTGGGACTGAATCAACTGAAGGGGTATCAATACTGACATCTCTCACATAAGCTAAACACGCGTCACACCCCTTCTTAACATACACGAGCTTTAAGGAAGGAGATAACTCTGCTGGGAGTGTGATCTAAAGTACCACTCCACTCAACATGCGGTATACCTGGCATAGCCAGCGTCACAGTTTTGGCGTGACAATCAAGAATAGCATAATGGGGCGACAAGCAGTCCATGCCCAAGATAATATCAAAATCAACCATGCTGAGTAGCAATAGATCGGCTCTGGTCTCAAAACCATGAACAGTAACCAAACACGACTGATAAACGCGATCCACAACGAGAGAATCTCCTACAGGAGTAGAAACATAAATAGGGAAACTCAAAAAATCTCGGGGTACACCCAAATTAGGAGCAAAATAAGAAGACACATAAGAGTAAGTGGATCCTGGATCGAATAGAAGATGCATCTCTGTGACAAACCAATATAATACCTGTGATGACATAATCGGAGGCAACAACCTCGGTACGGGCAGGAATGGCATAGTATCTGGCCTGGCCTCCCCCTCTAGGGCAACCTCTACCTCCCCGAGCTCCACCCCTAGCTGGCTAGGCAGATGGGTAGCATTTGGAGCTCTACGGGGCACACCGTGGTTGAGAAGTTTGTGAAGGTGCGCCCCTTTGAAGTCTGGGGCAATCCCTAACCATATGGCGTGTGTCACCACACTCAAAGCAAGCTCTGGGAGGACGTGGTGGCTGTGACTGGCTAGGGCCAGGCCTGCTGGACTGACCTCTGAAAGCACCCCGCGTAGGAATCACGCTAGATACCGGTGGTGCATAATAAGGTTCCTGAGATCTAGGAGGAGCTGGAGCACTGCTGGCTGCTGGAAGAGCTGAATGAACAGGGCGACTCATATAACCCGTACCATGACGACCTGCAGCTGGGGTACGAGCACCAGAATAATGGCCCGACTCTCGAGACCTCTTGGCCTCCCTCTCCTCTCTCTCCCTAGCATGCATACCCTCGATCCTCCAAGCAATGCTCACCACCTGCTGATAAGAGATATCCATCTCCAACTCACGAGCCATGGTAGACCGGATGCTGGGAATGAGCTCCTCAATAAACCGGTGAACCCTCTCGCGAACAACCAAGGCTGGTACATGCCTAGCCAATCTGGTGTAACGGATAGCATACACTGAAACAGTCATAGCACCCTGGCGCAAATGCTCAAACTCTGTGCGCCACACGTCCCCGAGGCTCTGAGGAACAAACTCTCTCAGGAACAGCTCTAAGAACTGAGTCCAAGTCAGTGAAGCAGCCTCGTCTAGACTGTCTAACTCATAAGTGCACCACCACTTATAGGCGGCTCCCCGAAGCTGGAAAGCAGTGAAAGAAACCCCGCTCGATCCTGATATACCCATAGTACGAAGGATACGGTGGTACTCCTCCAGAAATCCCAAGGCATCATCTGATGCTAGTCCACTGAATACGGAGGATCATACTTCTTGAACCTCTCAAGTCTCTGCTGCTCATCCTTTGAAGCAGCTGCCCCGTCCTTTGGCTGAACTGGCACTGCAGGTGGTGCTGGAATGATCTCTAGAACCTGCTCAATATGCACTCACTACTCAGGAGTGCGGGCGACAGGAGTTTGTGCTCCTCCCTCGGCCTAGGATGTGGCTGCAGCAAGGGGAAGCAACCCTGACTAAGCTAAGGTGGTGTAGATTTTCATGAACTGTGCTAGAGTCTCCTGAAAGGGCTGGAGTAGTAGTGGCAGTAGCGTGTCAGGTGCCTGGACTCCGGCTGGATCTGCTGGTGGTACCTCAGCGGCAGCTCGCACAGGTGCTCTCGCTGCACCACGTGCACGTCCTTGGACTTTAACCCGGCCTCTAACGGCTGCAGCAGGGGGCGCGGGTGCCTGATCATCTCAAGTAGCACGTGTCCTCACCATCTGTGAGAGAATAGAAGATAGAAGTTTAGAATTGTGTTGTCAAAATATCGCACGACAAGGAAATCAAATGAAGTGAAGATTTTCCTAACAGTTACATAGCCTCTCGTAGATAAGTACAGACGTATCCATACCGATCAACGAGACTCTAATAAACCGGCCTATGTTCCGTGACTCCTATGAACCTAAGGCTCTGATACCAACTTGTCACGACCCCAGTTCGCTCTCCGTGAACTGTCATGACGACACCTAGTCTCTACAACTAGGTAAGCCTAACAAGTGCGGAAACAAATCAAAACTTGTGGAAATATAAATTTAAAACCAAGAATACTAGAAAGAAACGGTATAAAAAAAATGCCGCTCAGCATATACAACCTAATATCTCAAACTTCTACATCACTATCCCAAAATCCGAAAACTCAGGGGAACACAAGCTGAAAGAAATATAGTAAAATGCACTAACTCCAGAATGTCTACATCAACAGTATGATAGAAGGTCTACCACTACAAGATAATAAAGATGGCAACTCTTCGGTCTGCGGACGTGGCAGATGTACCTCGAAGTCTCCAAAAGCTCTCCCTGCCTCAAGGATGGTAAGCCTGTGCAGAGGTACCTGGATCTGCATATGAAAAACATGCGCAGAAAGGGCATGAGTATACCATAGCGGTACTCAGTAAGTGCCATGCCTAACCTCGGTCGGGTAGTGACGAGGAAGGTTTGGGCCCTACTGAGGTTAAATAAAATATAAGGTTGAACAGTATGAAATGAAGCAATATAATAAGTGCAACAGTAAGAAAATATCATAGAATGGAAGGAACAACAACAACTAGCTCAAAGACCACAAATCACAGAAGAAATATAGCTCAAGTTAGTAAATGTCTTCCGGGCACCTTCCAAGATACTGTCCTGTGGTCCCAATCACATGTATATATCCGAAGGATCTCCCGGAATACCGTCCCATAGTCCACCTAGCAATGCGCGAGGATCTACCGAAATCCCGATCCGTAGTCCCAAATGTAAATACCAAATACTGGGGGAATCTACTGGGTGCATTCCCGTAGTTCCATATAACTGTGCAGGGGGATCTACCGGGAATCTAACCCGTAGTCCCAAAGTAAATGTGCAGGGGGATCTACCGGGAATCTAACCCGTCGTCCCAAAGTAAACAGACAAGGGGGAGCTACCGGAATCCCACATCCGTAGTCCCAAAATAAATACACCGCAGCAGCAGGAAGATAAACAAAAACCACAAAATTTCATATTAAGGAAATAAGTGATTCTAGCCTAGCATGCTGCATAGAATTCAAGTAAGGCAGGTTGAATCAAATAAAACAATTAAGTCACTTAGACATGCTTTCCTAAGCTGACAACATGCTTAATAGTGCAAGAAATAGAAACATGAAAGGAAATATACTAGCATTTACTTAAAGAAAATCGGATTTCCAACAATTAGCACAAGTACGCACTCGTCACCTCACGTACAAGGTATTTCAATTACCAAATATACCAATCCTAAGGGAAACGTCCCCCACACTAGGTTAGACAAGCCACTTACCTCGAGCAAGCTCAAACTCAACTCGAAACCACGCTTTTGCCACGAGTATCAGCCTCCAAATGACCCAAATCTATTCAATTCAATTGCATATTGTAAATAACACCTCAAGTGACTGATTCTACGATTTAATTCAAAGCTAATACGCGAAATTAGGTAAAATGACCAAAGTGCCCCTCAGGACCATGTCTCGGAATCGGGTGAAAGTTACACTTTCAGCAACCTCGTACTCTCACGAGTCTATACATAACAAGAACACTGAAATCGGAGTCCAAATGACCTCTCAAATTCTCATTTAAAGGTCTCTTAAACTCCGGCCCTAATTACCCATTTTCCCAAATTTCTTACCATTATTTAGGTCTTTAATCATATGAAAATGAGTTATAAAGTCAAGAACGTTACCTCCAAGCGATTCCCCTTTGTTTTCCTCAAAAATCACTCTCAAAAGCTTCAAAAACGATTAGAAATATTGGAAATAAACTCCCAAGTCTCGGAACCCCTTTTTAAAATAATGCCCAGCAGTTTCCGCATCTACAGTCCTAGGACCGCATCTGCGGTCCCGCTTATGCGAAACAACTGTCGCATCTGCGACTTCCCACTTAAGGCCAGATTCCGCATCTGCGGCCTTTTAACCGTAGGTGCGGTACTGCTTCTGCGGAAAATATACCGCATCTACGGTTCTTGGAGAGATGGCCAATTTTTTCTTTTGCGGTCCCTAAACCGCAGATGCAGAAATACCAGAAGGCCAGTTGCGGCACAACTTTAACTCCAAATTTTTTCTCCGTTAACCATCTGAATTCATCCTGAGGCCCTCGGGACCTTAACCAAGGGCATCAACATATCCTAAAACCTTATTCAAACTTGTTCAGATCTTGAAAACACTTCAAACAATATCAAAATAGCCAAACCACATCGGATTGAAGCCTAAGTTTCAAAAAACTTTTGAATTCCGTTTTTGATCAAAAACCCAACCAAAACATGTCCGAATGACCTGAAATTTTGCACACACATCCCAAATGACATAACAAAACTACAGCTACTCTTACAATTCCATTCCGACCCTCGGATCAAAATCTCGTTATCGAACCGGAAACTTTAAAATTTCGACCTTCGGCATTTTAAGCCTAAATTAGCTACGGACCTCCAAAACACAATTCGGACACGCTCCTAACCCCGAAATCACCCAACAGAGCTAACAGAACTATCAGATTTCCGTTCCGGGGCCGTCTTTACACTGTTCCAACTATGGTCAACTTTCCAACACTTAAGCTCTCATTTAGGGACTAAGTGTCCCGAAACTCATCGAAATTCAAAACCGAACATCCCGACAATTCACATTAGTAGAAATAAACTTGAGAAAAGTAGTTAAGAGGGGATCAGGGCATTAATTCTTAAGATAACCGGCCGGGTCGTCACAGGTGGACAAATTTATCTTGCCACCTGACTTTGTGATCTTGGACTGCGAGGTGGACTATGAAGTTCCTAACATATTGGGAAAACCTTTCCTAGCTACGGGGAAGGCCTTAGTTGATGTGGAAGCAGGGGAAGTCACCTTCCGGATTGGTGATGAAAAGGTGGTCTTTCATGTGTGCAAATCAATGAAGCAACCCAATAGTACCGAGGTGTGCTCTTTTGTGGATCTCGTCACAGTAGTGATAATTGATGACACCAGTGCAATGATCAATGTGGAGGACCCATTGGAGGCCGTATTGTTGAATCTTGATGTCAATGAGGATGCAAGCCGAGTGGAGTGAATGAATGCTTTATATGGAATGGGCTCTTACTCTTATGATCCTAGGAAATTATCTTTAGATCTCGAGAATAGAAAGACTCCACCAACAAAACCTTCAATTGAGGAGCCTCCGGTGTTGGAGTTGAAACCGCTGCCTCCACACCTCAGGTATGAGTTCTTAGGCTCAAATTCTACTTTGCCAATTATTCTTTATTCTTGCCTTACTAACATGCAGGTTGATAATTGGCGGTGCTTCAAAAGCAGAAAAAAGTAATTGGATGGACTTTAGCTGATATTCGGAGAATAAGCCCCGCATTCTGTATGCACAAGATTATTCTGGAAGATGATGCAAAACCCTTCTTGGAGCATCAAAGGAGGTTTAACGAGGCAATGAAAGAAGTTGTGATAAAGGAGGTGATCAAGTGGTTGGATGCCGGGGTTGTGTACCCCATCTCTGATAGCTCTTGGACTTCACTGGTGCAATGTGTACCAGAGAAGGGTGGCATGACCGTGGTTACAAATTCACAAAATGAGTTAATTCCTATAAGAATTGTTACCGGTTGGAGGGTATGCATGGACTACCGCAAGTTGAATAAAGTGACCCGCAAGGATCACTTTCCTTTGCCTTTTCTTGATTAGATGTTGGATCGACTTGCTGGTCGTGCCTTCTACTGTTTCTTGGATGGGTATTCTGGGTACAACCAAATCTTGATTGCTCCGGAAGATCAGGAGAAGACCACATTCACTTGTCCATATGGCAATTTTGCCTTTTCTAGGATGCCTTTTAGGTTATGTAATGCACCGGCTACATTTCAGCGGTGTATTATGGCCATTTTCACCGATATGGTGGAAGACATTTTGGAGGTGTTCATGGACGACTTTAGTGTTGTGGGGGATTCATTTGATGAGTGCTTGAAGAATCTTGATAGAGTTTTGGCCCTTTGTGAAGAAACCAATCTTGTCCTCAATTTGGAGAAATGCCACTTTATGGTGGAGGAAGGAATGGTTCTTGGGCATAAAATTTCGAAGCATGTTGAGGTAGATAAAGCAAAGATTGATGTAATTTCAAGGCTCCCTCCCCTACATCCGTCAAGGGAGTTCGAAATTTTCTTGGGCATGCGGGGTTCTACCGGAGATTTATCAAAGACTTTTCGAAGGTAGTGAATCCCTTGTGCAAGTTGTTGGAAAAAGATGCTAAATTTGTGTTTGATGAAAAGGGTATGCAAGCCTTTGAACTTCTCAAGCATAAGTTGACCACCACTCCTATCATTACCACTCCTAATTGGAGCTTACCCTTTGAGCTCATGTGTGATGCGAGTGATGTTGCGGTTGGGGTAGTTTTGGGTCAAAGAGTGAACAAAATCTTTCATCCGGTGTATATGCGAGCAAGACAATGAATGATGCTCAAGTGTTACATGGTGATCGAGAAAGAACTTTTGGCGATTGTGTTCGCAATGGAAAAATTCCGGCCGTACCTTATGGGTGCTAAGTTTATTATTCATACCGACCATGCCGCACTCCGGTACTTGATGACGAAGAAGGATTCCAAAGCTAGACTGATACGATGGGTCTTGTTACTTCAAGAGCTTGATTTGGAGATTGTGGACCAGAAGGGTAGTGTTGGCGGACCACTTGTCCCGCTGGGAGGAGGAGGGTAGGCCTCGTGACGGCCTAGAGGTCAATGATTCATTTCCCGACTAACAACTCCTTTCGGTGTCGATGAATGATATGCCATGGTTTGCCAATGCTGCTAATTTCCTTGTGACTAGTATAATCCTGTGTGAGCTCTCTTCTAACCAAAGGAAGAAGCTCAAGCGGGATAGTTTGGATTTCTATTGGGATGAGCTGTACTTGTTCAAGATCTGCACGGATGGTGTAATCCGAAGGTATGTCCCGGAGGAAGAGAAATTGAGTATCTTGGAGGCTTGTCATTCCTCTCCCTATGGTGGCCATCATGGTGGGGCGAGGACGGCTTCTAAAGTTCTTAGCTGTGGGTTTTATTGGCCAACTTTGTTCAAAGATGCGGGTGATTTTGTGAAGTGATGCGACGAATGCCAGGGGAATTTCAAAGAAAGATGAGATGCCTCTCAATACCATCCTTGAGGTTGATATTTTTGATGTATGGGCATTGATTTTATGGGTCCGTTTGTTAGCTCGTGTGGGAACACATACATTCTTGTGGCGGTGGACTATGTTTCAAAGTGGGTTGAAGCCGTGGCGTTGCCTAACAATGAGGCCCGGAGTGTTGTTGCATTTCTCAATAAGAGCATTTTTACAAGGTTTGACACTCCTCATGCAATCATAAGTGATGGGGGGTTTCATTTTTGCAATAGAGCTTTTGACACTTTGCTTTCAAAGTATGGTGTCAATCACAAAGTTTCTACTCCCTATCATCCTCAAGCAAGTGGTCAAGTTGAAATCTCCAATAGAGAAATCAAAAGCATATTGTCAAATATGGTCAATGCAAATAGGACCGATTGGTCAAAGAAGTTGGATGACTCTCTATGGGCTTATAGGACTGCTTACAAGACTCCGATTGGTATGTCTCCGTATCGGTTGGTGTTTGGGAAAGCTTTCCATCTACCGGTTGAGTTAGAGCACAAGGCATGTGGGCTTTGGGGAAGCTAAATCTTGAATGGGATGTTGCAGCTAATCTTCGTGTTGAGCAGCTTAATGAACTTGATGAATTTCGATTCCATGCCTACTCCAGTTCGTCCTTATACAAGGACAAGATGAAGTACCTGCATGATAAATATGCTCGTAGCAAGGAGTTCAAATTGGGCGATTTGGTTCTCTTGTTCAACTCCCGGTTATGTCTATTTCCGGGAAAGCTCAAGTCAAAATGGAGTGGACCTTTTGAAGTGGTATGTGTGACCCCGTTTGGTGATCTCGATTTAAGGAACAAAAATGGTGAATTTTTCAGAGTGAATGGGCATAGGGTCAAGCACTACTTGGGAAAAATTGATGAAAGCCATGTTGTGGCACTTCTTCATCTCAAATGATGTGGTGGTAACCTGCGTTGTGCCACGATGTTAAATTAGGCGCTTCTTGGGAGGCAACCCATGTGTTTTTCTTCTTGTCTTTATTTGATTTTCCTTGTAGTATAGGATTGACTTTTGGATTAACTGGTTGTGAGATGGTACGGGATTGTGTTGATGCAGTGTAGGACATAGTGAAAAAAAAAGTGTTCAGGTCTCTGAAGTTGTCAATGCGGACGCACTACATTCAGTGCGGACCGCACTGGTGGAGGGTGAAATGTTGACCTCTCTGAAGTTTGCCACTGCGGCCGCACTACATTTTGTGCGGTCCGCGGCGGACCACTGCGGCCGCATGACATTTTATGTGGACCGTAGTGAGTTGCCTTCTCAAACTGCATTCGATTCTATGCGGTCTGCATTGGTTGGTAAGACTGGAAGTCCTTTTCTATAAATAGGGCCTGAGGCCCTCTTGTTACACTTTTTAAACTATTGACTCTCAGAAATAGTAAATCACTGTTCATCTGCTCATTTACTCGAAATTAACTGTTGGGAATCATTAATCTTCATTTCATCTCACATCTGGTAACTTAACTTCTTTTTAATTGCTTTAATTTTGTTATTTTCCTTTACTTTTTGTTTTTCTTGTCTTTTATTTTGTTCCTCTCATAGTTTCTTCAATTGGTTAGGTTAGAGTAGTTAAATTCTTGATTAATGTAGACTTAGATAGTTAACAACACTGGGCAAACACGTAGAGGCCTTACTTAGGTGAAAAATATGACTTAAAATCAAAATTCATGAAACCCTAAGTTAGTGTTGCCTCTGGACACTCAGTGCAGACCATAGTTGATTCTGTGTGGTCCGCAGTAACATTTTGTGCAGACCGCATTGCTGAAAGACTTGAAAGCTGAACTTTGGTAACTGCGGCTGCACTATATTTTGTGCGGTCCGCATTGATCCCTATGCGGCTGCACTACATTTTGTGTGGTTCGCACTGCCTGGATACAGAGAGTGGGTAGTCTAAACCCCACCTCTGTGCGGACCGCATTGTTGTTTTGTGCGGTTCACATTTACCTCAGTGCGGCCGCACACCATTTTGTGCGGTCTGCATTGCATAGCTTCTACAATTGACTGCAATTCTTTCTGCAACTCTACTTTTAATTGCTTCTACCGATACTAACAAGTTTATTGGATTGTGTTTGCAGATAATGGTGAAACAACGAGGTAAAAGCTCTAAACAACCAGGCAGAGGAGAATCCTCCCGGGGAGGGAAATAGAAAATGGTAAGATTGACTGTTCAAGCCCGACAAAACATTAAAAATATGAGGAAGATGATTAAAGCTGCTGATAGGGCCATTGACATGTCTGGGAGTGAGTACGAGCCCTCCCGGGAGATTTCTTCAGACTCAATCCCAGAGTACATCCCTGACTGGCCGGAGAGAAACAGACTAAGAGACACTCCCCCCTGCCCAAGCGTTAGTAAATGTATCTTTTGGGTCGTCTGAGGGCTCAGCTGAAGGCGGTGAGGATGATACTCCACCTCTCCCGCAGCTTCATTATCTAGAGAGGGTGCAGTAGGAGATGAGGAGGAAGTAGGAGGAGAAAAAGTAGTTGGAGAAGGGGGTGAACCTCAAGTGGGGGGGTGTTGCTAGAACTAGGAAACCGGAGGTGTAGCAAGACCGGTTCGTGAGTGAGGTAGCGTATCATAAATTTTGGGAATGGTGGCCGATGAGGAAATTGATCCCGGAGAGGTGTTTTGTGGATAGAGACTTGCTACCTCACAACCCTAACGTGAGGAGGCAGTTTAGGGAGAGAGTTGGCTGGGAGTATTTCTTGAACAAATATGAGGATGCAAACGAGCACCTGGTTAAGGAATTCTATACCAATGTTTCTCACATAAAAAAGGGCACAAAAATGACCAAGAGCGAAATCTGAAGGTGCTTTTTGACGGGAAAACAATAAATGATTACCTCGGCTTTGATGAGGAGGATGAGGAACTATATATGGAAAAGATGGAATTGGGCGAGGAAGTCCCCCCCTGGTTGGCACAGTATCTGGCAATCCCAGGTACCACCCCCGATTGGCTAAATGTGGGAGCAAAAATCTTGAGAAGAAGTCTGAATTTCGAAGCCAAGGGGTGGGAAACATTTGTGTGTAGCAGGTTGGACCCCACTAATCATGAAAACTCCCTCACTCTTCATTGGGCAGTTTTGGTGGCATCGATCATGGCGGCGTACCCGATTAATGTCAGGAAGGTAATGTCTCGGGTAATCACACTTATAGGCAATGAGCATGACAGAAACTACCCTTTCCCCAGCTTTTTGACTATGTACTTCAGGGACCTCAAAGGTGAAAAGAGGCCATTTGATATCAAGGTCAAAACGAGGGCCCCATTCTCTTGGTACATCATGCAGGGGGATGACAACCCAAAGAGCAAGAACTTTAAGGGAACAACTACTGCTCCAATTGTCCAGTCTGAAGAGCCAGTTGTGGTAGTGGCTCCTACTCAGCTTGCCTCCACCTCCACAGACATTCCTCTTGGCCTATCCACCTCAGTAGATCCGGAGATACCCTCTTCCCGAGCTTATCCAGTGACTGCCCACCGATTGAGCCAGGCTCTTCTTAGTATCAACAACTGGATGCAGATAACGTCATCCAAGTTGTCTATCCTCACTACCACAGTAGAGACTCAATAGGCTCCTCCGCCTCCACAGGTCCCACAGTCCATAGAGGATGCCCTCAAGGAGATTCTAGCCAACCAAAAGAAAATCCTCGACACTCAAAAGGTGCTCAGAGATGCAGTTGATTCACACAGCAAGGTTCTCAAGAAACTTGCTAAGGAGCACAAGAAGTTGAGGACGACAAGGGCTTCCAAGGAGTCTGTAAAGGCGCTGAGGGTTGATGTTGACAGGATAAAGGCAAATCATCTGCCTTTGGACTTATTGCTACAGGACCCAGTACCATCAGCTCATCTACATCCCGAGCAGTCCCAGAGGCCTCCCAAGAGGAAGAGGATGATCCCCAGAGAGGACGATGCAGTCATCCAGTTGGCAGACCCACTGGAGGCCTCCTCCAGTCAGCCACAGGATGTACCTCAGGAGCCTGTCCAGGTCCAGGTCCAGGCCCAAGTCCTAACAGCAGAGCAGCAGGCCATATGGAACCAGTTTGAGGTTCCCGAGCACAGTGAGGACCTAGGGACCACTCAGGAGCCCATGCAGGCAGACGAGCCATAGAGAGTCTCTATATCTTTTTCCCCTTTCGTTTTGGTGCTTATTTAGTTTAATTGGCATTAGGGATAATGCCAACTTTCATTTGAGGGGGTAGACCCTACTCTTATGATTTGGATTACTGTATATATTTGATAGTTTTTTTTGTTTTCTTTATTTTTCATCTTTGGATTGTATATAATTTTAACATTTTGTTACATTTATCGTACTTTTATTTTACTTTGGGTCTGTATATAAAGTTATGTTACATTATACATATTCATCCCATCTATTGTATATTCGACAAATCCCCTCTTGTATATATTCATTTTACTTTCCGCAATTTTTCGTTCTTATCTTCTTATTGATGTTCATAGCTTCGTGTTTTGAAAGTTTGCAATAAGCCTTTGGTTTTCTTAATACCACGGTTCTTTCCAAAGGTGGAGTTTGTGTGAACCGGGTGGCTCTTCCCAATGATGGATGGCGTGACAACCTTCTTAAGGGGTTGAGTCCATTTTTCTTTTTGTTTTTAGTAGTTAGTGGTTAAGGGTGCCTCAAGCAAAGCTTCACTTGGGCCTAGCACATTTGCCTTTGATCTTATGGTCAAAAACAAATTATTGTGTTTAGGATGGTGAAAGTCGTGACTTTGAGACTCTTGTGTTGACCGATAATAGTCAAGTGATTTTTCGGGACCATTGTGTGCTCAAATCTTATCTAAGATCGTTGTGGTCCCCCGACTCTGTGTCTTTAGCAATCCCATAGCTTGTGTGGCGAGAAATTGCCTTGCAAGTCCAAGTTCCGAGCCATTGGTCTAGAACTTGCCCTGAATGTTTGTTGAGGCGAAATCCTAAGTGAATTTTGACTTGAGACATGATTATAGTCTCTCCTTGGTCCAAATAATAGCTTGAACACTTTCATAACCTACCAATGATAAGATCCCTAGTCAACCCTGTTGAGCCTTAGACCTTTTTTCTTCAAGAATCATGATACAAACCTATACCCATTCTAAAAAAGACCATCTCTTGGCACCCGATCTTTCCTTTAGCACATGGAAAAAGTATAAGTTTGGGGGGGGGGGAAGACGAGGATTGCAACAAAGTGGTAAAAAGGCACAAAAATGAAAAAAAGGAAAGGGAATGAAAAATAAAGAAAAGCAAAAAAGACAAAAAGAATGTTCAATGTGAAAAAGAATAAAAAGGGGATTTAAGAAAAGCAAAGAATGAAAGGTGTGGAAAGTTGAAAAAGGAGAAAAGGTTTAAAATGTATAAGAAAGGGTGACAGTGTGTCTCTCTAACCCTTTAGAAAGAAGTGAAATGACTCAAAGAGTCAAGGGAATGTGTGCCAAATGAAACAAAAGAAGTGCTTAAGGGAAGATGAACCTACTTAGACCAAACATTTCCTACCCTGAACCAAAAGCCTTTACCATGTCTCCACAAAAGTCTTATATGATCTTGAATTGAATTTAGCTTACATTAGTGGTGACTCACATAAGGGGCAAGCCTATGGTACTTAGAGCCGGACTTATGACTTTTTCTTGAGAGAGATGAGTGAACTTCCATTGACCTCGTTCTGAGTGCCACTATTTTAAAGGTGAGGTTTGTTTAGAGAGAGCTGAGGATGTATGAGTTTGGGTTCCACATTGACCAAAGATATAGAAAGAGTTCTTTGATATGTTGAGTCAACTCTTGATGCTCTTGTGTCACACTTAATCCATGGTGTTTCAAGGAGTAAATGTTGTTAATGATTCATTTGTATTGAGGGTAATTGTTAGTCCCAATTGATGCTAGATGAGGTTACTTTAGGACAACTGAATTTTCTGGATTTTCGCTTGAGGGGTGGGTCTTATTTTGTTTGCTTGAGGACAAGCAAAACCTTAAGTTTGGGGGAGTTGATAACTAGGGATTTTGCTACATTTTATACTCCTTCTTGCTTAAGTTTTGATTAGAAATGTGTACAAAATAGTCCCAAAGGCTCACAAGTTGTGCTCGATTGCAGGTTTGATAAACTAAATGACAAGATGTCAAAGATCAACTCAAAAAGGAGTAAAACTTGCACAAGTATCAAGGCAAGACAAAGCTCAGGAAAAACAAGGCCAATGCGGCCACACACCATTCTGTGCGGTCCGCACAAGTGAGGTTCAAAGAGTATGCAATTCAGGTGAAAAGGGCAATGCGACCACACTAGGTTTTGTGCGGACCACATTGGTATCAATGCGGCCGCACTCAATTTAGTGTGGTCCGCAGTAAGAAGGATCAGTGAGTTGCCGATTCCGAGTTTCAAGCCAATGCGGTCCGCGCTCCATTTCATGCGGACCACACTAGAAGCCTCCGCGGTCGCACTCCATTCTGTGCTGTCCGCATTGCCTGAGTCAGAGAGATGGATTTTTATGTCAAGAGTCTTAGTGCGGCCGCACGTGATTTTATGCGGTCCGCGCTAGCCTCGCAGGGGTATTTTTGTCCAGATTTTTCAGCTTAGTATAAATAGCTTCTTTTTCCATTTTTAGGTCATCAGATAGTTTTAGATGAGAGTTGCGCTCGTGGGTTCGAATATTTTAGCTATTTTGGGCAATTTTATCTACATTTCAACATTGAATCTTCTTGTTTATCTTAGTGATTAATTAATATGAGTTTTTCTTCATCTATTTCTTGTTTTTCTTATTTAATTATGAGTAGCTAAACCCATAAGCTAGGGTTGTGGCTCAACCCTAGTGTGGGTAATTGATGGGTCTTGTGTTTTAGGGCTAGATTGACTATGGGTGTTTGATATTTGGACTAATTTCATGTTTAATTTCTGAATTAGTGGTTGCAAACACTAGTTTGTGTTTAGTTTACTTGAGCTCTTCTTGAGAAAGAGAGCTTGAGTCTCTGAAATTGGTCCAACAAGGAATTGAGGCGTACTCAAGAGATTGATAGCCCCAATTAAAGGGTTAAACCTCGACAGAGTAATACCCAACTTGAACCTTGATTACTTGTGCATATTTGCATACCCAATTGGTCTTGAGAAAGTCAATTCGGGCAAAATCACTTGAACCACCGAGATGTGTAGAGTGGGTAAAATCGTGCAACGGTTATATCATACTCCCCAAATATGTCAATCATGCCTTAGACTCAATTATCCATCAATTGGCCACCTAGGGGAAAGTCACTAACCTAGTGCCTTTTAAACCATTTGAACAACCCACAACATTTTACTCTTAGCTTATTCTAATTTAATTGATCATTGTAGTTTGATAAAAGTAGAAGTAAAACAAAAACCCAAAAATGTTTAGAAGTGTAATTTGGAACACATACCCAACTCTAAATTAGATAGATACCCGACTCCAACATCTAACTCTCTGTGGAAATCGATCCCGACCCTAAATCGGGTAAAAGCTGCTTCGACCCTGTCTAGCTACTCAAGAGAAGTGCAGGATTGGCTTCGATCAACCGCTTTAATATCCACACTTTGCTTTTCAACACTCACACTAACTTCACCATTCTCAATGAATCTTGCATTACCGGTTTCAATAATTCTCGAACTATGGTTTGGACAGTAGAACACATACCTTTTAGATTTCTCTCGGTAACCAATTAAGTAACCACTTACTGTTCGAGAATCTAATTTCTTTTCTTGTGGATTATAAACTCTATCATCCACTGGGCAGCCCCAAACAAGCTGGTGCCTTCAACTAGGTTTCCTTCATGTCCATAGTTCAAAAGGGGTCTTTGGAACTGCCTTTCTAGGAACCCTATTTAATAAATATACAACGGTTTTAAGAGCATACATCCACAATCATTTGGGTAATGAGGAATTACTTATCATGCTCCTAAACATATCCATAAGTGTTTGATTGCGCCTTTCTGCAACACCATTTTGTTGAGGTGTTCCTGGTATAGTATACTGTGCACATATGCCGTGTTCCCGTAGGAACTTTGCAAATGGACCTGAACATTGTCCTGACTCATTATATTATCCATAATATTCACCACCTCTATCTGACCTAATAATTTTTACCTTTTTATCTATGTGATGACCCGAAAGGTCATCACTTATGTTAGAAACAAATTCTGTGTTCCTAGGCCTTAAAGCCTCCCTTTTACCTCACCTCGATTTGCATGCGTGGTTCGGACATATATCCGGAAAGTCTTTTATGTGAAAATATGAGAAATAGAGATTTCTAGAGTTAAAATTTGATTATGGTTGACTTTGGTCACATTTTGAGCAAACGGACCTGGATTCGTGTTCTGATGATTCCGAAAGGTCTGCAGTAAAATATGAGACTTGGGCGTATGCCCGGAAATGAATTCCGAGGTCCCAAGCCTTAGAAATCAATTTTTAAAAGAAATTATTTTGTTGAATTATTTATGAAATAAAGAAAAGAATTTATGTTTGAAACCATTGGTATCGGGCCCGTATTTTGGATCTGGAGCCCATACAGGTCTTATATATGATTTAAGTTGAGCCTGCAAAATTTGGTAAGAAACGGACTTGACATGACGTGATTCAGAACTTTAGTTGTAAAATTTGGAACTTTGAAAGTTCATGAGATTTCCTTTGATTTGGGTGGTAAATTCATGGTTATTGATGTTATTTTGAGGATTTGATTGCACGAGCAAGTCCGTATGATGTTTTTAGGTTGGTGTACATGTTTGGTTTGGAGCCCCGAGGGCTCGAGTGAGTTTTGGATAGGCCGTGGAGTGAAATCTAAGTTAGGAAAACTGTTGGTATTTTTCAGACCTGCAGGCTTCGCAATTGCGAGCTCGTAATTACGATGAACCCACCGCATTTGTAAAGACTGGCTGGGAAGGGAACCTTCGCAATTGCGACCTTAGCAGGTATCGCATTTACGAACAACAAATCGCATTTGCGAAGAAGGCAGAGTTGGGCATACTTCGCAATTGCGAAGCATTTGCCGCAATTGCGATTTCGCATTTGCGAACATATCATTGCAATTGCGAAATTTTTGACCTGCAGATTCATAACTTAGCCGAAAATCTTTCATTTTTCAAACCCTTTCAAAACATAAACTCCATTGGGCGATTTTCCAAAGGCAACTCTTCTTCCAAATCGATTGTAAATTCTAACTCGTTTTCTTCAATTTTTAACATGTTTTCACATGATTTCAACTTATATGATTTTCATGGAAAAAATTGGATGTTTTGGGTAGAACCTTGGTTTTTTCAAATTTTGGGGATTCGGACCTCGATTTGAGGTCCGATTTTAAAATAAATTATATATTTGGGTTCGTGGGGGAATGGGTAATCGGGTTTTCGTTTGAACCTCGGGTTTTGACCATGTGGACCCGGGGGCAATTTTTGACTTTTTAGGAAAAACTTTATAAAACCTATTTTCATGCATTGGAATTGATTCACTTAGCATTTATTGATTTAGTTAAGTAACTTGTGGCTAGATACAAGCAAATTGGTGGTGAAATCAAGAGGTAAAGCGATAGTTGAGGCTTGAATTGTGTTCGTGGCATCGAGGTAAGTGTTTGGTCTAACCTTAGCTTGAGGGATTAGGAGTCAAGTCCTATTTTCTATGTGTTATTTGTTGAGTATGACTTATAGGCATGGTGAGGAGTATCTATACGTCGTTGTCAAGCATGCCAAATTGTGAGTCTTAAATTGAAGTCGTTATATTCTTAATAAGTACTACAAATGCCTAAGTTGTTGATTTTCTATATTGGGCAAGAATTATGATTATTCTCATGGAAATTGCTGATGGTTGAGTATTGGTGCTAGTTGAGGTTTCTTTTGTGAAGTTAAATGTTGGAACAATTTTGGTTATAGCTGATTCCCTTGCCGGGACGTATTTACTTATACTATCGATTCCCTTGCCGGGATATATTGTTCCCTTGTCAGGACTGTTTTGTGATTGGTGTTGAATTGTATATTGGGAACGGGTTTTACGCCGCAACAATATTATATTTGGCGGGTTGCATGCCACAACAATACTATATTTGGATCGGGTTGCACGCCGCAACAATATTATATTTGGATCGGGTTGCACGCCGCAATAGTGATATATGATATGGATCAGGTTGCACACAACAACAATGTTTTTATAATTTGGATCGGGTTGCGCGCCGCAACAATAAAGGATAAAAGTGGTAATTAGTTTGTTACGGTTTCCTTATTCTTTCTACTGTGAATTTTAAATTGTTCTTTATGCTTTTCTCCAGAGTTACTGTTGGTAAATGATATTCCCTCGCAACATGTTCCCCCCTCCCATTCTTAACTGTACATTTCTACTTTATTTTCCACTGTATATAATATAATTTCATAGGTTTATTTGGTAGTATGGTCCTAGCTTTGTCACTACTTTGCCGGGGTTAGGCTAAGCACTTACCAGCACATGGGGTCGGTTATGCTGATACTACACTCTGCACTATGTGCAGATTCCGGAGCAACAACTTTCGGTCCGTAGCTTTGGGTGGCTGCCTTCAGTCTAGTCGGAGATTCCGAGGTAGTCCTGCAGGAGTCCGCAGGCCTTGGTATCATCTCCTATCCTTTTAGTCTTTTTTTTTACATATTTCAGAGACAGTGTTGTAATAAATATTTCAAACTTTTATTTGTAGTATTCCTAGACAGTCTGTGGAATTGTAACACCAGTCTTGGGTAGTTATTTATGGATTGGTATTGGCATCTTTCTTAAATTATTACATTTCAGTCTTCCACTTATTAGATTTCCGCTGTTTATCAATTGTTGATTATTAATTGTAAAAGGACTAAAATGGGAAAAAGGTAAATAATTCAAATGGTTGGCTTGCCTAGCTTTCACTAGTAGGCGCCATCACGACTCCCAAGGGTGAAAAATCCGGGTTGTGACAATCTAATTGCCTTTCAACCTCATTAACAAACATCTTGAGAGCATCTGCTGCTTGAGATTTTTCTTTCAGCAAATAGATGTATCCATAACGTGAAAAATAATATTTCTCTCCACCAAAATACGGAACATCAAAAAGTCCACAAATATCGGTGTATATAATTTCAAGAAGCTAGGTGCTTCTTGTGGAACCTTTCTTACTATGCTTGGTTTGCTTTCCCTTAATGCAATCCAATCATATAGTAAGATCAGTAAAATTTAGATTCGGAAGAATCTCATTCTTTACTAATCTTTCTAACCTTTCTTTGGATATATGACCCAAACATCTATGCCACAAGTAAGCAGAACTTTCATCTAGTGAAACACGTTTAATTCCAACATTATGTTGAACAGTAAGAAGGGATTCAGAAAAACCAATATCGAGTTTCAATTTATATAAACCATCACTAAGAAAACCAGAACCATAAAAAATAGCATTCTTATATAAATTGAAACATCCATTTCCAAAATTTAAATCAAATCCAGAAACATCAAGTCTTGAAAGAGAAATCAAATTCCTAGAAACTGAAGGTAGATAAAGAGTCTGTAATAGATCAAGGTGACGTCCAGTCTCAATGATCTAACGATAAGTCACTATGCCTTCAATTAGAGCCTTCATACTATTTCCCATGAACAAGAAATCTTTATTTGGATTTGTAGTTTGGATCGTAAGGAATCCCTGCAACGTAGTAGATACATGAGCAGTTGCACCAGAATCAAGCCACCAAGTATTATTAAGAACTTCTACTAAATTTGATTCGAACATTCAAAAGAACTAATTGAACCTTTCTTTTCGAACCAAGCTTTACGTTTCATGCAATCTTTCTGATAGTGTCGTTCCTTATTACAGAAATGACACGTATCTGCCTTATGTTCCTTGTTAGCATCCTGTTGAGCTTTAGCAGGTGCTTTCTTCTTCTTGAACTTGTTGGCCCTCACTTTAAGTCCTTTACTAGATCCTTGACCCATGAGGTTGATTGAATGACTCCCATGTTTATTAAGTCTTGACTCCTCCTGAGTAAGCATACTGGATAATTCACTAACATTCCACTTATCCTTAATAGTGTTATAGTTAATTTGAAAAGGTCCATACTCAGGAGGTAACGAGTTCAGAATAAACTGAACCAAGAAGGAGTCAATCCACTTTCATCCCCAAGGTCTGAAGTCTTGCTGCAATATTAGTCATCTCGATGATATGATTTTGCATACTACGCGACCCATCAAACTTCATTGTCACGACCCGGATTTTCCACACTCAGGAGTCGTGATGGTGCCTACTAATGTGAGCTAGGCCAGCTAATCCTTTAAACTAATTACTCCATTATCCAATTAATTCTTTTTAACAGATATAAGGCGATAACGTATAAACAATGGAATATTTAATTAAGCGGAAGAAAAACAATAAAATATCTGAATCTGTAGCTATTACAACTACTTAAGCCTTAATCACCCAAAACCTGGTGTCATAGTGTCACAAACGGTCTAAGACTGCTAACTACAAAGTTCGAGAATAAAAGACACACTATTTCTAAAGCAAAAAGATGAAACAGGAAATAAAAGATAGAGGAGAAGCCAGGGCTTGCGGACGCCAGCAGGTCTACCTTGGATCTCCGCGTGGACTGAAGGTAGCCTCCAACTACGGTCCAAGAGCTACTCCGGGATCTGCACATAATGTAGGGTGTAGTATCAGCACAACTGACCCCATGTGCTGGTAAGTGTCTAGCCTAACCTCGGTGAAGTAGTGACGAGTCTAGGACCAAACCACCAAAAAGACCTGTGCAGTTATATAGTATACAGCGGAAAGTAAAAAAGGAATAAACAAGTAAAAATGGGAGAGGGAAACATGCTTCAGGGAATAACAGGTAAAAACAGAATATCAAGAGAACTATAAAGGAATCAAAATCAGACCACTAACAAGAATAAGGAAAACAAAGGCAGATTTCACTTTCTTTTCACATCTTGTTGCAGACGTGCAACCCGATCCCATTTCCTGTATCTCGTGGTAGGCGTGCCACCCACTCCCATTTCATTTATCTCGTGGTAGGCGTAGCACCCGCTCCCATTTCATTATATCTTGTGGAAGGCATACCACCCACTCCCATTTCATTATATCTTGTGGTAGGCGTACCACCCGCTCCCAGTTACAAGCCAATAATAATCACAAGGAATCCTGACAAGGGAACAAGAGCAATATAATAACTTCCCGGCAAGGGAACAATGATATTTCAACAACATCCTGGCAAGGGAACAATAATATCAAAACAAACATCCCGGTAAGGGAACAATACTATCAAAACAAACATCCCGGCAAGGGATCATTAATATCAAACAAACATCCCGGCAAGGGAACAATGGTGATAATAACATGTGAAGCGCAATAAACCACAATGGAGTCATAACAATTATAGTACAAGACTCACGTGCATGCTTGACACCAACGTATAGATACTCGTCACCATGCCTATACGTCGTACTCCACAATTAACATGTAGAAAATAAGACACAACTCCTAATCCCTCAAGCTAAGGTTAGACCAAACACTTACCCCGGACTTCCATGGCCAACTCAAGCCTCAAACACCGCCTTTCCTTTTGAATTCAGCTCCAAATCAATTGTATCTAGACATAATCGTCTTAATAACATCAATAAACGGTAAACAATCCAATTCCAATGCTTAATTATAGCTTTCTAATCATTCTTCCCAAAAAGTCAAAAATCGACCTCGGGCCCGCTTGGTCAAAACACGAGGTTCGGACCAAAACCCAATCACCCATTCACCCACGAGCCCGAATATATAATTTGTTTTGAAATCCGACCCCAAAATGAGGTCAAATTCCCAAATAATCAAAAAGCCCTAACTCTACCCAAATCCCTAATTTTCTACCCTTAATCTCATGTTTTAGGCCTAGAAATCTAGTGGGTGTTGATAAAAATAGAAGAAAACAAGTCAAAGATTATTTACCTAAGAGGTTATGGTGAATAAGTTCTTCAAAAATCGCCCAAGAGGTGTGGAAATGAAGAAGTTTGTGAAAAATGGGTTAAATCTCGTAATGCATTCTGTTTCTGGACTTTAAAAATAACTGGGCGAAATTGGTCTTCGCGTTCGCGATGCGTTAGGCCTGACAGACCTTCGCGTTCGCGATAATCGGCTCCCGTTCGCGGAGAAGTAACTCCTCGAGCCTTCGCGTTCGCGCCCCAGTGGTCGTGTTCGCGTAGGTACAATATCCCTTCCCCCTGACCAGGCCACAAGCCTTTGCGTTCGCGATACTAGGCCCGCATTCGCGAAGGATAGACCCCCAAAAGCTTCGCGTTCGCGACCTGGGTGTCGCATTCGCGTAGAAGGAAATTTTCCTTCAACACTATTAACTCATCGCGTTCGCGAGGGTCCTCCCGCGAACGCGAAGAAGAAAATACCAGAATACCAGCAACTGAAAACCTGCAAATGTTTAAGAGTTTAAAACCTTCCGAAACTCACCCGAGCCCTCGGGGCTCCAAACCAAACATACATACTAACTCAAGAACATCATATGAACTTATCTGTGCGATGAAATCGCCAAAATAACATCATTAACATCAAATTAAACCTCAAAATCAATGAATTATTTCAAAACTTCTTAAAACATCAAATTTTGCTTTTAATGTCCGAATCCGGTTAAACGGATTCCATTTCTTACCAAACTTCACAGAATTATCTTAAATCACATATAAGACCTGTACCGGGCGCCGGAACCAAAATACGGGCCTGATACCAACATGTTCTAATCAAAATTCATTTCCAATTCCTTTAAACAATTTTAGAAAACAATTTTCTTCAAAAATTCATTTCTCAGGCTTGGGACCTCGGAATTCGATTCCGGGCATACGCCTAAGTCCCATATTTTCCTACGGACCCTTCGGGACCGACAAATTACGGGTCCAGGTCCGTTTACCCAAAATGTTGACCAAAGTCAAATTAATTCATTTTTATAGTCAATTATCATTTTTCACAGATTTTACATATATGTTTTTCGGCTACGCATCCGGACTATGTATGCAAATCGAGGTGATGCTAAAAGCTATTTTAAGGCCTCGGAATGCAGAATTTCATTTAAAATAAAGGTCATCACATTCTCCACCTCTAAAATAACCGTTCGTCCTCGAACGAACAGAAGAAGGAAGTACCTGAGTCGGGAAAAAGATGGGGATAACGGATCCGCATATTGGATTAGGACTCCCAAGTCGATGCCTCAAGAGGCTGACCTCTCCATGAACATGAACAGAAGGAAAACTCTTCGATCTTAACTGACGAACTTGCCGGTCTAGAATAGCTATCAGCTCCTTCTCATAAGAAAAGTCCTTGTCCAACTGGACAGTGCTGAAATCTAACACGTGAGATGGATCGCCGTGATACTTCCGAATCATGGACACATGAAATACTGGATGCACGGCTGACAAGCTCGGCGGCAATGCAAGTCTATAAGCCACCTTTCCCACTCGATCGAGAATCTCAAACGGGCCAATGAACCTAGGGATAAGCTTGCCCTTCTTCCCAAATCTCATCATGTCCTTCATAGGCGACAATCGAAGCAATACCCGCTCACCGACCATGAATGCTAAATCACGAACCTTGCGGTCGGCATATCTCTTTTGTCTGGACTGAGATGTACGAAGCCTATCCTGAATAATCCTAACCTTGTCCAAGGCATCCTGAACCAGATCCATACCCAACAACCGAGCCTCTCCCGGCACCGGCTACCATATAAAGCCTCGTAAGGAGCCATCTGAACGCTTGACTGGTAGCTGTTGTTGTAGGCAAACTCTGCTAATGGCAAATATTGATCCTACGATACACAAGCTCGGAGCATATCCTCCAAAATTTGAATAGTCCGCTCGGACTACCCGTCCATCTGAGGATGAAACGTGGTGCTCAACTCATCCTGCGTTCCCAACTCTCGCTGAACTGCTCTCCAAAAATGTGAGGTAAATTGTGTACCTCGGTCCGAAATAATAGTCTCGGGCACAGCATGAAGACGAACAATCTCCTGGATATAGATCTCACCTAACCTCTCGGAAGAATAGGAGACTGCCACGGGAATGAAATGCGCTGACTTGGTCAGCCTATCCACAATAACCCACACTGAATCGAACTTCCTCTAAGTCCATGGGAGACCAACAACGAAGTCCATAGTGATACGCTCCCACTTCCACTCAGGAATCTCAATCTTCTGAAATGAACCACCGGGCCTCTGATGCTCGTACTTAACCTGCTGACAATTCAAACACCGAGCCACATATGTGACGATATCTTTCTTCATTCTCTGCCACCAATAATGATGCCGCAAATCCTGATACATCTTCGTGGCACCCAGATGAATAGAGTACCGGAAGCTTTGGGCCTCTTCTAAAATCAACTCTCGAAGACCATCCACATTAGGCACACAAACTCGACCCTGAATCTCAAAACTCCATCATCACCTAAGGTAACCTGCTTGGCACCTCCGTGCTGCACCGTGTCTCTAAGGACACACAAATGGGGATCATCACACTGCCAATCTTGGATACGCTCCAATAAAGAAGAACGAGCGACTGTGCAAGATAACACACGGCTGGGCTCAGAAATATCCAACCTCACGAACTGATTGGCCAAAGCCTAAACATCAAAAGCAAGTGGTCTCTCACCGACCGGAATATAAGCAAGACTGCCCATACTGACTGACTTGCTACTCAAAGCATCGGCCACCACATTGGCCTTTCCCGGATGATATAAGATGGTGATATCATAGTCTTTTAACAACTCCAACCACCTTCTCTGCCTCAAATTTAACTCCATTTGCTTGAACAAGTACTGCAGACTCTTGTGATCTGTGAACACCTCACATGCCATGCCATATAGATAGTGCCTCCAAATCTTCAACACATGAACAATGATTCCCAACTCCAAATCATGAATCGGATAGTTCTTGTCATGAATCTTCAACTACAGCGAAGCATAGGCAATGACTTTGCCATCCTACATCAACACTGCACCTAGTCCAATACGAGATGCATCACAATAAAATGTATAGGGCCCTGAACCTGTGGGCAAAACCAACACTGGTGCCGTAGTCAGAGCTGTCTTGAGCTTCTGAAAGATTGCCTCACACTCATCCGACCATCTGAATTGGGCACCCTTCTGGGTCAATCTGGTCATCGGGGCTGCGATAGATGAGAATCCCTCCACGAACCAACGATAGTAGCCTGCCAATCCCAAGAAATTCCGATCTCTGTAGCTGATGCTGGTCTAGGCCAGTTCTTGACTACCTCAATTTTCTTTGGATCAACCAAGAATACCCTCTACTGATACAACATGATCCAGAAATGCAACTGAACTCAACCAGAACTCACACTTCGAAAACTTAGCATATAATTGACTATCCCTCAAGGTCTGAAGAACCACTCTAAGATGTTGCTCCTGCTCCTCCCGGCTACGGGAATAAATCAAAATATCATCAATGAAGACTATCACGAACGAATCCAGATAAGGCCTGAACACTCGGTTCATCAAATCCATAAAAGCTGCGGGGGCATTTGTCAACCCGAATGACATCACCAAGAACTCATAATGCTCGTACCGAGTGCGGAAAGCTGTCTTAGAAAATACCTTAGCACCCTGAAGTTGATCAAACAAATCATCAATCCTCGGCAATGGATACTTATTCTTGATCTTAACCTTGTTCAACTGCCGGTAATCAATACACATTCTCATCGATCCGTCCTTCTTCTTAACAAATAACACGGGCGCACCCCAAGGCGAAACACTCGGCCTAATGAAATCTTTCTCAAGCAAGTCTTGCAACTGCTCCTTTAACTCTTTCAACTCAGGTGGGGCCATACGATACGACAGAATAGAAATGGGCTGAGTGCCCGGAGCCAAATCAATGCAAAAGTCAATATCCTTGTCGGGTGGCATATCAGGCAGGTCTGAAGGGAAAACCTCAGGAAACTCACAAACAACGGGCACAGAATCAATAGAAGGAACCTCAGCACTAGAATCACGAACATAGACCAAATAGGCCAAACACCCCTTCCCGACCATACGCCGAGCCTTCACATAAGAAATAACACTACGGGTAGAATGACCAGGAGTCCCTCTCCACTTTAAATAAGGTAAACCCGGTAGGCTAAGGTCATAGTCTTGGCATGACAGTCCAAGATAGCGTGGTAAGGTGATAACCAGTCCATCCCTAATATGACATCAAAATCGACCATGTCCAAAAGAAGAAAATCTACACGAGTTTCAAGACCTCCAATCACAACTATACAAGAGCGATGGACTCAATCTACCATAATAGAGTCACCTACAGGTGTAGACACATAAACAGGAACACTCAAAGAATTGCTAGGCATGACGAGATACGGTGCAAAATAAGATGACACATACGAGAATGTAGACCCTGGATAAAACAATACTGAAGCATCTCTATCACAAACTAGAACCATACCTGCAATAATAGCATCTGAAGGCTCAGCCTCGAGCTTGGATGGAAGGGCATAAAATCGGGGTTGGGCCCCACCACCTTGAGCTACATCTCTGGGACGGCCTATTGCTGGCTGGCCTCCACCTCTAGCGGCCTGAGCTCCACCTCTAATACCTCTACCTCCACCTCTAGCACCTCTACCCCCACCTCTAGCTGGCTGGGCGGGCTGTGGAACACCTGGTGCATGAACCATGGCACGGGAACCCTGATGCTGAAAGCTACTGGTGCTCGAGGGCAATACCTAGCAATGTGCCTCGTGTCGCCATAAGTAAAAAAAGCCCTTGGCTACTAGGGCCGACGACCCTAGAAACTTTAAAGCGGCGGTGCACTCACAGTAGCTGATGGTGCACTGTAGGACTGCTGATCAGAATACTGCATCTGAGAACCATGGCCACCTGAAGCACTATGAGAAACCTGAAGTGTTGACTGAAAAGGCCTGAGAGGATGGCCCCTACCATATGATTCCCTACCTCCAGACGAGGTACCACTAAATCTACCTGGATGACGAGGCCTCTTATCCGACCCATGACCACTTCCCTGTGATAGAACCATCTCAACTCTCCGGGCCACATTGGTCGCCTCCTGGAAATATATCTCACTCCCAGTCTCCCTAGCCATCTGAAGACGAATCGGCCGAATAAGTCCATCAATGAACCTTCTCACCCCCTCTCTCTCTCGTTGGGAAGTATGACAAGAGCATGGCGATCTAGGTCGATGAATCTGGTCTCATACTGGGTAACAGTCATAGAACCCTGCTGGAGACGCTTAAACTGCCTCTGATAGGCCTCTTTCTAAGTGATGGGGAGAAACTTCTCCAGAAATAGCTGAGTGAACTGCTCCCAAGTCAAAGCTGGCGACCCGGCTGGTCTAGCCAAACAAAAATCCCTCCACCAAGACTTGGCTGATCCAAACAAGCAAAAAGTGGCAAAATCGACCCCATTGGTCTCAACTATCCCCATGTTCCAAAGAACCTCGTGACAGTTGTCTAGATAATCTTAGGGATCCTTAGTAGATGCACCGCTGAAAGTAGTAGTGAAGAGCTTGGTGAACCTATCCAGCCTCCACAAAGCATCGGCAGACATAGCTGCTCCATCACCGGTCTGAGCTACCACACCCGGCTGAACTGCTCCAACTGGCTGAACCGCTAGAGTCTGAAACTCTGGGGAGCTACCTGCTCCGGAGTACGAGTAGTAGGAGTCTGGGCTCCTCCTTCAGCATGAGAGATGGCTGGTGCTACAGGAAGCAAACCTGCCCAGGTGACACTCTCTATAAGGCCCACTAGACAGACCAGAGCATCCTGAAGAACTGGGGTAGCAATAAACCCCTCTGGGACCTGAGCTGGGCCCACCGGAACTGCTGGGGCCGGAACCTCATCATCATAGTCAACCTGAGGCTCCGCCGCTGGTGCTGCTGCTCTGGGATGAGCTCTGCCCCTACCTCGGCCTCTAGCACGGCCTCGCCCTCTGCCCCTCGTGGGAGCTGCTGCTGAGGGCTCGGGCTGCTGGTCAGTGGATGAGGAAGCGTGTGTTCTCGCCATCTGCGAAAGAACAGAGTAGAAATTCAATTAGCATTGAGACACCAAATCGCACGATAGGAAAGAACAAATGTGAAGTTTTTCCTAACTCTGTAGCCTTTGGGGGATAAATACAGACGTCTCTGTACCGATCCCTCAGACTCTACTAAGCTTGTCTGTGAATTGTGAGACCCATGTAACCTAGAGCTCTGATACCAACTTGTCACGACCCAGATTTTCCACCCTCGGGAGTCGTGATGGCGCCTACTAATATGAGCTAGGCAAGCCAATCCTTTAAACTAATTACTAAATAATCCAATTAATTCTTTTTAACAGATATAAAGCGATAACGTATAAACAACGGAATATATAATTAAGCGGAAGAAAAATAATAAAATATCTGAATCTATAGCTATTACAACTACTTAAGCCTTAATCACCCAAAACCTGGTGTCACAGTGTCAGAGATGGTCTAAGACTGCTAAATACAAAGTTCGAGAATAAAAGACACATTGTTTCTGAAGCAAAAAGATGAAATAGGAAATAAAAGATAGAGGAGACGCCAGGCCCTCCGGATGCCTGCAGGTCTACCTTGGATCTCCGCGTGGACTGAAGGTAGCCTCCAACTACGATCCAAGAGCTGCTCCGGGATCTGCACATAGTGCAGAGTGTAGTATCAACACAACCAACCCCATGTGCTGGTAAGTGTCTGGCCTAACCTCGGCAAAGTAGTGACGAGGCTAGGACCAGACCACCAAATAGACTCGTGCAGTTATATAATATACAATGGAAAGTAAAACAGGAATAAACAAGTAAAGATGGGAGGGGGAAACATGCTTCGAGGAATAACAGGTAAAAACAGAATATCAAGAGAACTATAAAGGAATCAAAATCCAATCACTAACAAGAATAAGGAAAACAAAGGCAGATTTCACTTTCTTTTCACATCTTGTTGCAGGCGTGCAACCCGATCCCATTTCCTGTATCTCGTGGCAGGCATGCCACCCGCTCCCATTTCATGTACCTCGTGGCAGGCATTCCACCCGCTCCCATTTCATGTACCTTGTGGTAGGCGTACCACCCGCTCCCATTTCATTATATCTTGTGGTAGGCGTACCACCCGCTCCCATTTCATTATATCTTGTGGTAGGCGTACCACCCGCTCCCATTTCATTATATCTTGTGGTAGGCGTACCACCCGCTCCCATTTCATTATATCTTGTGGTAGGCGTACCACCCGCTCCCATTTCATTATATCTTGTGGTAGGCGTACCACCCGCTCCCATTTACAAGCCAACAATAATCACAAGGAATCCCGACAAGGGAACAAGAGCAATATAACAACTTCCCGGCAAGGGAAAAATAATATCAAAACAAACATCCCGACAAGGGAACAATAATATCAAAACAAACATCCCGGCAAGGGAACAATACTATCAAAACAAACATCCCGGCAAGGGATCATTAATATCAAACAAACATCCCGGCAAGGGACAATGGTGATAATAACATATGAAGCGCAATAAACCACAACAGAGTCATAATAATTATAATACAAGACTCACGGGCATGCTTGACACCAACGTATAGATACTCGTCACCATGCTTATACGTCGTACTCCATAATTAACATGTAGCAAATAAGACACAACTCCTTATCCCTCAAGCTAAGGTTAGACCAAACACTTACCTCGGACTTCCATGGCCAACTCAAGCCTCAAACACCGCCTTTTCTTTTGAATTCAGCTCCAAATCAATTGTATCTAGACATAATCGACTTAATAACATCAATAAACGCTGAATAATCCAATTCTAATGCTTATAACTTCTAATCATTCTTCCCAAAACCCGATCACCCATTCATCCACGAGCCCGAATATATAATTTGTTTTGAAATTCGACCCCAAAACGAGGTCAAATTCCCAAATAATCAAAAAGTCCTAACTCTACCCAAATCCCTAATTTTCTACCCTTAATCTCATGTTTTAGGCCTAGAAATCTAGTGGGTGTTGATAAAAATGGAAGAAAACAAGTCAAAGATTACTTACCCAAGAGGTTATGATGAAGAAGTTCTTCAAAAATCGCCCAAGAGGTGTAGAGAAGAAGAAGTTTGTGAAAATTGGGTTAAATCCCGTAATGCATTCCGTTTCTGGACTTTTAAAATAAGTGGGCGAAATTGGCCTTCGCATTCGCGATGCGTTAGGACTGATAGACCTTCGCGTTCGCGATGATCGGCTCGCATTCGTGGAGAAGTAACTCCTCGAGCCTTCGCGTTCGCGCCCCAGTGGTCGCGTAAGTACAATACCCCTTCCCCCTGACTAGGCCACAAGCCTTCGCGTTCGCGATACGAGGCCCGCGTTCGCGAAGAGTAGACCCCCCAAAGCTTCGCATTCGCGACCTGGGTCTCGCGTTCGCGTAGAAGGAAATTTTCCTTCAGCACTATTAACTCATCGCGTTCGCGAAGGTCCTCCCGCGAACGCGAAGAAGAAAATACCAGAATACCAGCAACTGAAAACCTGCAACTTTTTAAGAGTTTAAAACCTTCCGAAACTCACTCGAGCCCTCGGGGCTCCAAACCAAACATACGTACTAACTCAAGAACATCATATGAACTTATCCGTGCGACCAAATTGCCAATATAACATTATTAACATCGAATTAAACCTCAAAATCAATGATTTATTTCAAAACTTCTTCAAAAAATTAAATTCTGCTTTTAAGGTCCGAATCCCGTCAAACGGATTCCATTTCTTATCAAACTTTACAGAATTATCTTAAATCACATATAAGTCCTGTACCGGGCGCCGAAACCAAAATACGGACAAGATACCAACATGTTCTAATCAAAATTCATTTCCAATTCCTTTAAACAATTTCAAAAAATAATTTTCTTCAAAAATTCATTTATCGGGCTTAGGACCCCGGAATTCGATTTCGGGCATACGCCCAAGTCCCATATTTTTCTACGGTCCCTTTGGGACCATCAAATCACGGTTCCGGTTCCGTTTACCCAAAACGTTGACCGAAGTCAAATTAATTCATTTTTATAGTCAAAATTTATCATTTTCACAGATTTTCACATATAAGCTTTCCGGCTACGTGCCCGGACTGCGCACACAAATTGAGGTGATGCTAAAAGAGGGTTTTAAGGCCTCAGAACGGAGAATTTCATTTAAAAACAAGTCGTGAGTTCAACCATTAGTGTACCAGGGAGAGACTTATCTGCAGAACGAAAACGTTCTTCCACAAACTTCAGGTATTCCCTGGCACTTTCTGTTTGTGGAATAGTACCCTTAATGTTGTTGGCAATATTCATTCGCATAAACATAAGGCTTAGCCTGTTAGAGCGTTCCCACGCTTTATGGAAAGACTTCTCATCCGCACTGCTCGGAGCAGTATTGGCAGCAGGCTTATCATTCGGCAGAGCCAAGTCAAGATCCATCACATCTAAGTGGAACTGGACTTGTTCACGCCATTCAGATAAGTTCAATCTGTTGAATACAGTAACAGACAAAGCAAGCGAATGAAAAGGAATAGCTGCAAAATATATAATACATGCTCACAAATCTATATGGATTCAACAAAACAGTTAAAGCATATCGCAATTCTCCTTTGGGTAAATACTATGACACACTATCATAATTTAAATGCCCTTTGGGTAAATCCTTAAGTTCTAGCAATAGTGAAAATTAATTTATCCACTAATTTTTAATTATAGGCATTTCATTAATTTCATGGATAAACTATAATTTTATGTATGCATATTTTCATAAACAAACTAGTTTGGCCACTTTGGCGACTAACAAACTATATGAACATAATTGCACACATAAAATAAATATCAGAATATTTTAGACATTCTAGTTTGATCACTTTGGTGACTAACAAACTATATGAGCATTAATACAAGCATAAAATAAACATAAATTTGTAGTATGTATAAATATTAAACATTCTATTTTGATCACTTTGGTGATTAACAAACTATATAAGTTTTAGGCACATACATCAATTATTATACAATACCAGAATCACAATCAATACAATAAAGGATTTACGTGCAATTACTGCATTCCAAAACTTTTAGGAATAAAATATTATCACTGAAGTGGTCCAAAAGATATTAAGATTGCATGTATCCATAAAGTAAAATCGCAAGTCATCTTTGTTTAAAAATCACTTTAGTAGGCCACTGTGTTGGGGAAAAAAGATGCTGCTACATGTGAACATATGGTTTATGTCTAATTTACATTTATAATTCCACAAGAGCACAAAACTTCAAAGGTTGTCGTTATCGAAAAGTAGAGACCAAACTCTTTCATAATTTTTTGTCAATTACCCCATCTTTCTAATTGCTCCATAATCTTAAAAGTAATTAAAGAATTAGAGTTTAGCATTATTTTCCACAAACAGAATTTAACGATCATGATAATTTATTTAAACTATGATTCATAATTGCCGTAGGCAGCACATGATGTCTAAACAACTACGCATTCATAATTAGTTGTGACGAAGATTATCTGTTCAAGCAATCCAGGCTCATGATACTACATGTAAGCATAAACTATAATTCTACCAGGATCTTGAACATGATAATCTTACATGTAATCGTCATAGAAAAACATACCTGAAGCGGAATCCATTATCTTGAAACAGAAGCGTTAATCGGTAAATTGGTTTCTCGCCCTTGCCCTAACTTTTGTTACCGCCGCCTTTAGTGATGGAAGAAAGAAAATAAAATACGGTAATCCTAATGGGTAGGGAGATGACCAATTTATAGGGGTTCTCACTTAATCTGGTACGTCCATCAAGTAACCAATCGGACGGATGAGATTTGATAATTAATTAAATATTAATTATGGGCCTTAAACCTATTGGGCCACATATACGTAGGAAAAATAACTTACAATTTAGTCCTAAAGTTTGGTTGAACTGAATAATCTCTAAATACATTCTATATTATGGATATATTTTAAATAGCAGGCTTAAAAGTAGCTACTAGTGCACTTTACCCGACAATTTAAATAGTACATAATTTGGAAGTTAGGATCACTCAGGAAAATGGTGTATGGCCATAAATGGAGCAAGAAGGGTGACTTAAACTTAATAACTCATATAATGTCCTATTCTACAGAATCGTATGCCTATTGCATACCAATTTTAGTCATATATCTGGGGATATTGCCTTTCCGATCATATCCTTTGACAAGCTCATGACCTAACATAATGTTATTAGTGAAAGCTCTGCCTGGCACAAATGCCGCTTGACTGTGTTTCTAAATCATTCATAATTAGTTGCATCCTTTTAGTAATAACCTTAGATATATGGATTTTATATAGCACAGAGCAATATTATACAGTTGCATTCTTGCTTGACTCGATCTAAAAAGCAATAGAATTGGCGATTTTCTGAGTTAAGTTTGATAAAGCGTGCTCATTTATCTCTGCAGTTCTCCTTATAAGTAGGTTGATATGTTACTACTTTGTTAAAAAGAAAGAAAAAACAAAAGGGAAATAAAGAGATCAAGAATAGTCTAATGAATCATGATATGTTCAAGACAAGAACAGATTAACTAACCAATTTTAATACAATTTTTGCATATATCGACAGACCGCTGTTGTCTATGTTGAACTATAAGAATTAAGAAGTCAAGAAGGACCAGAGACAAGTGGGAGAAAAAAAGAAACAAGATTTTTAAATGAATAAGGTTAAGTGTCGTATTAATTGGTATGGGGAGGATTTGATCATTGACCTGATGTGACTAAAAATTGAATGTTATTAATTATGCGTTCACTATAAAAACTACCTTTAACAAAGACCTTAGAGTAGTACAGTAATTTTTAAGTTGCTGTTAGTAAGTTTCTAAACTATAGCTTAGCTTTTAAAACCATTAGTTCGTCAGTATACTTGAGTTTTTTCCTTCGTACAATAAAATTAAAATGTGAATATTAGGCTTAAACGTAATAACTCATCAGATGTCCAAACAGTTTAATAATGTTCTAAAATTTACACATACCCCTCGAACTCATATGAATCGCGATGGATGAGACCAATCACCAATCGCTATTTATATAATACAAAATTATTGGGTCTAACAGTGCTTTAATAGTGAAATGATTAAGCTATGGATCTGGTTAATTAATGTTGTATATCGTCGTTGATTTCAATTTTTCAAATTTAAATTTGCATGTGAATCATGATAGGGAAATGTGTAGGATGTCAAGGATTCAGTAGGATTTGGCCAATATTTTTAGTTTTTCCTTTCCTAGGTCTTTGCCCTTTTTATTTTCTTCATTAGGTTTGTGATATTTGTAAATCTGAAATGAAATGATAACAAAATTACTTGATAGCCGAGATAGAAAGGCACGCCAAGCAGGAAAATGAGCTGCCCAATATATCTGACAAATAAATGGCGGATGCAGAATTTTTACGAAGAAAATTCAGAAAAAAAGTAAATATGTGAAGAAGTTAACGGGATTTAATATCTAATATATGTACATTAAAAAAAGTTTAACCTTATAAATACAATGTAATTTTAAAGTGAACGGGGTACGGCTAAATCCCATTCCGCTCACTTAGTTCCGCGCCTATTGACAATGGAGTGCGGATGGATTGAACTAGTTCTTTTATTACATTTAAAGCAGTCAAATAATAAGTTTGATCATTAAAAAAATGTAACATATATTATTCAGAAAATTTTGATTGCAATGTTCAAATCTCTGTTTTAAAAGGCAGAATTGGGACTCGCCTCGGGACGGAGCACTCGTAAAATGTCCCTGAGCTTATGTGTGAGGCTTAGTTCCGTGAGACTTACGTCTTGGCCATCAGCACTTACGCCCCGGACGCGCCCAACGCCCAGCATACTGGGCTCGCCTAATAGAACTTTATGCAATTGTATGTAACTAACCTTGTAAATCCTCAAATTTTCTTAATAAATCGTTGACTATTCAAAATTACTTTTTTCTTAATCATAAATCATTAAGTTGGGAGTATTTTATGTCATAATTAAAATAAAATTTATTGCACATTATCCACTAAGACTGCTATGATAGTTAATTTTAACTAAATCTTTCATTTAAAAAATATTTATTTATTAACTTTTGTTATGTCTTTACTATATAATAGTCCATATTTTTTATAATTATTTTTCTAAATATTATATTTTTACGCTTACTGTATTGGAAAAAATTAAGTTCAAGTATAGAATTAATTATGAGGTGACGTGTCATGACACGTGTGCTAGTAAAGGAATGGCAGTTGGCGAAGAATAGTTGATGTCACGACCCTAAACTCGGACCCGGTCGTGATGGCGCCTCTCGTGAAGACAAGGCCAGCCGACACTTTCCCATTTTAGTTTTAAGCAAATAAACAATAAGAATTAAGTCTTAAACTCAATAAAATCCCAAATAATAAGCAGTGAACATTACAGTTTGCGGAATAAAACCCAACACAGCCCGACATCGGGTGTCACTAGTCATGAGCATCTATCATATCTAACACAAGTCTGAAAAGTCTACAAAGCTATTACAAAGTCACTATTAAGGGAAAAGAAATGAGATAAGGGGGAGAAACACGTGACTGTGGACGCAAACAGCTACCTCGTGAACTCCGAAGTCTGCCGAGAGCTCTCAACTCTCACTAGCAGGATCAGCAACGCCTGAATCTGCACACGGGGTGCAGGGAGTAAAGTGAGTACTCCAACTCAGTGAGTCATAATCATAAATAAAGATCGAGAAATATGAAATCACGTAAGGCACATTACAGGCTATAATGAAGCAGTAAAATCCAGTAAAACAGTGAACCAGTAAGGATATGTAAAAATCATTTTAGTTCAACTTAAACTTCATGAAATACCTTTTTTAGCAATTAAGCAGGTAAATGACAGGAAAATAAGAAAGATAAACGCATAAAAGTTCGCCCCTCGGGCACAATGTCAACAAATCTGCCCCTCGGGCAATATCTCAGAACAATACCAGCCCCTCGGGCTATATCTCACATTACAATGGGTACCCGCGCTCACTGGGGGTGTGCAGACTCCTGGAAGGGCCCTTTACGGCCCAAACGTAATATCAAGCCATCTCGTGGCATCATCACTAGGCTCTCGGCCTCATATCAATAAGTCACCTCGTGGCGTTCAAAACTCAGGCCCTCGGCCTCATAATGATAATTAGTGTATCACTGTTGCGGCGTGCAACTCAACCCAAAAGTATCCTCACAACACAGGCCCTCGGCCTTACTCAGTCAAAATCACATAATCCACTCGGGCAACAGTAAAAACATGATGCTCAGCCCAAAATATTATTTGAAATATCATTTAGTATGTTAAAAACAGAGTAAACATGGCTGAGTTATGAAAACAGTAGATTATAGCATGACTGAGTACAAGTATAAAGTCAAAACAGTGAAGAAATATCAATAAAAATCCCCTAAGGGTTCAAATAGTTGGCACGAGGCCCAAATATGGCATTCAGCCCAAAACATGATGATAGCAAATAGTTTTCAATCAAATACGCGGTAAAATAGTCATTCGGGATGGACTAAGTCACAATCCTCGATAGTGCACGACCCCACGCTCGTCATCAAGTGTGTGCGTCACCTCAACATAGCACAACGATGTGCAAATCCGGGGTTTCATACCCTCAGGACATCATTTACAATCATTACTCACCTCAATCCGATCCAAACTCTAGCCCGCGATGCCTTTACCCTTGCGAATCGACCTTCAGATGCTCCAAATCTAGCCACAATTAGTACATAACCATTAAAATATGCTAAGGGATCAAAGCCCACTCGAAAAGATTCAATTTACATAAAAAATCCCGAAATTGCTCAAATCCGGCCCCCGGACGCACATCTCGGAATCCGATAAAAATCACATCAATAGAATCCTCATCCTCTCATGAGTCTATACATACCAAGAACATCAAAATTGGACCTCAATTGCCCTCTCAAATCCCCAATTTACACTCTCCAAATTCAAGCCCTAATTTCCCAATTTTAGGCTTTAATCTCCATATATTTTATGATTAAACAAGGAAGAATCAACGTAGGATCGAGTATAGAGTTCACAAATCTTACCTCCAGGTGTTATCTCTTGAATCCCTCTTCAAATCTTCTCAAAAAGCTTCAAAACCAGTCAAAAATGGTGAAAGTTAGCCCCAAAATCGCGGACAATGACTATTTAATCATTCTGCCCAGGAATCAAAAACCTTCTTTGCGAACGCGGTCAAAGCCTCGCGTTCGCGAAGCACAACCTCAAGTTGACAATTCTTCCTTCATCACGATCGCGACAATCACTACGTGAACGCGAAAGCTTGACTTTCTAACTCACTGCGAATGCGACACCACCTCCGCGAACGCGAAGAACAAACACTCCGGACCCAACTGCTCACCTTCCTTCTATGCGAACGCGGCATGAACCTTGCGAACGCGATGCACAAGACTCCAGCCATTCGCGAACGCGGAGCCTTCATCGCGAACACGAAGGCTAATTCCTCAGCCTCACCAGATAACCCTTCGCGAACGCGACAACCTACTCGCGAACGCGAAGGTCAATTTTCCTGAAATCCTTCAGCAGTTTTCTGCAACTTTTCAAAACATGAAATGGCCCGATTGACCACCCGAAACTCACCGGAGGACCTCGGGACCTCAACCAAACATGCCAACATATCCCATAACATCATTCAAACTTCTTCCAACCTTCAGAACGCTCAAAAAAACATTAAAACACCAAATTTGCATCGAATTCAAGCCTAAGAATTCCAAAATTTTCTAAATTACGCTTTTGATAAAAAAAACCAACCAAACCACGTCCGAATGACCTGAAATTTTGCACACACGTCACAAATGACACAACGGAGCTACTGCAACTTCCGTAATTCCTTTCCGACTCCTATATCCAAAATCTCACCTATCAACCAAAAAACGCCAAAATCTCAATTTCACCAATTCAAGCCTAAACTTTCCACGGACTTCCAAAATGCATTATGATCACTCTCCTAAGTCCCAAATCATCTAACGGAGCAAAACAAATCATAAAAATTTTGATTTGAGATCATATACAAATAAGTCAAATCTTGGTCAAACCTTTCAAATTTCAAGCTTCAAACTAAGAACTGTTCTTCCAAATTCATCCCGATTACCCTAAAAACCAAAACCAACGATTTACATAAGTCGTAATACATCACACGGGGCAAGTCATGCCCGAGAACTGGCGAGCAAAGTGCAAAAGCTCAAAACGACTGATAGGGTCATTACATCCTCCCCCATTTAAACATATGTTCGTCCTCGAACGTGCCCAGAGTTATTCCAAAAGCCAACCAATGGATGAATAAACTTACCATGCATATACCCATGGGCGATCCCACGTCACCCTATCTCGTATAGGTCCGATAACACAATGTAACTGATATTTCACAGTCCAACCTAGCCCATGAACCTTAAACCACATTTCCACTTCTTAAATCACCCACAAGATCAAAATCTCACATCTATACTCAGAATAAGCCTGAACAAGCTGTAATAACCGATACCCCCAACCTCAGGTGCAATTATATGATATACCATATAACTCAAACGCTTGCAGCAATAACTTCTAATCACAATAGCTACACACAACAACCGAATACCGATAGAAAACCTCTTATCAACTAAAGTCTCATCACAACACTTTCATACACTGCTATGATAAATGAAACACGCAATAAACCATAACTATTCCTCAGATCAACCATTCATGAAGCCATTTCTCCTTTGGCAAAGACCATAGAAAATTTCTGAGCCGAACCTCGATATTATCCTTCCAACATGCTGAAACCGAATCTGTTTGTATTTATTCTAGATCCCAACGATCACATCCAATCCGACACAACTACTCTGGTGACATGACACATTAATACCATCTAAGGCCACAACACGTGCAATCCGCACACTGATAAGCAACAATACGAACATACCTAGATCATAAAAATGACTCAACTGAAAGAGTTGTACCATAAGCTCACCAGAACCACCACACACAATGTTGAGAACCCGTCACACATCATAGAAACAGAACGCACGAATCCAACCCGAAGGGTCACACCTCCACATAGCTCCGTTACAATGCGCGACCCTACCCAAGCACTGGTCCACATGGAAAACCTCAAGTCACTATGCTCAAAATTGACAACCACGCGCAATTTGATGTCTAGAACCAAAGAAAATCATCATAACCATGGTGGAACAATTGACATAACATTACACAACCCGAAAGGACACAACCGATGCGCCATACGCCAAGCAATATCCAATACTCCTCTCGCTCGAGTTCCACTGGGAGACCCCAATAACACTGCATGACATGTGCCTATATCCAACAAATCCCAATGCCTCACAACACGAAAAGGTAACTCATAGATCTCCCCAGATTACTAATAATCTCAATAACAATCGAATCAACACATCCCTCAATAATACAACTCGGAGCCAACCAAGCCGACTCAAGTTAGAACACACATCCACATTGGCCTGCCAACAAACCCTTTAGCAAGGAAACCCGAAGCTGCTCCCTAGACTCCTTTAACTCTGCCGGTGCCATACGATACGGTGGCTGACATCAAATCAATACCGAAATCAACAACCTTCCCCGGCGACATGTATAGCCATAAGAACATATCCAAAAAGTCCCTCACCACCGGAACTGAATCAATGGTAGGAGTCTCTACACTGACATCCATCACGAAAGCCCAAATAAGAAAGACAATCCTCCCCAGCCATCCGCTGGGTATTCGAAATATAAAACCACCCTACTAAGAACATAAAATTCGTCGAACCTCGCCACTCAATCCATGGCATTTCCGGCATAGCCAACATCGCCACCTTAGCGCAATAGCTCAGAATGACACAACACTGAGACAACTAGTCTATACCCAATATCACATCCAAAATCTAACATACCCAGCAACAAAAGATCTACTCGGGTCTCCAAACAAATATGAGAACTCCTAGTCTCCAACTCCATATAACACACAAATCACCATACTTGATCCCAATTCCGCCATCTGAATACATACCACACCTCTAATACCCAATCATTCCACGAGAGATACTCTAAAATTCTTCTATTCCACCAAGCAAACTCGAATATCAGCAGTTGATCTAACAAGAGAGTGTCACAATACTACCGAAGTACCATCAACTTAATCACATTGCCTTTTTCTGAAACATATACCTTTGTCAAATCACCCCAATCAGCAATACCATTTCCTTAATCATCTGAAGATCATTCCCCTAATCATCTGAAGCTCATTTCTCTAATTATCTGAAGCTGCTGCTGCCTAAGGATGTTATGATCTTCCCTTCAGAACTGAACCGAGACCTTACTCATGCAAATTTCAAGCCTACACCACATACCGTATAAACCATATAGTCCGAGGGTAACCACGAGAACTTCATATCCCTTCCGAGCCACAAGTAACTACGTACTCAACTAACCAAGAACTTTTCCATTGGACCCCATCTAGGAGAAAATCACTATACATCCCATGCTCCTTATGCCCGTGGAAAATATACACCTCTAATCGTGGTAGAAATCATCAAGAACTTTCTGAATTCCATTCGCACAAACCAAACCTGTCAGGACTGAATCCTTTTAACTCAACCAAGCTACGCAGGCCACTAAAACCCAAAGGCATCGCCGTGAAACACCTGTATAAACTCATTACCTCATATGCATCCAAAGAACTAGTCATATCCCTTACCATACCGATTCGGCCTACCACCAAGCTATCCCATCTATCCAAGTTTCCTTCTGATTTACCTTCAACTTGATACTCCTTCTTGCTATAACACCACAATTCCTCAACCCAGACTCACCGCACGAGACCTAAGCATAAAACCATATCGACTAAGGCTCATAAGCTGCCGAACACTATCTTAAATATTCCCAAACGCACCACATTCAAAATACCTACCCTGAAGAGATTTTCCTGCGGATCCAAATCCATTACCTTCACCTTCTGATACTGATACGTAAAATCCCATAATGATGTAGAAATACCACGAGTTTTGACACCTTCCAATGCAAGCTTCAGTTTTTAGCCAAAAATACAACTCAAAAGTTTCCACTTATTACATGAAAAATTTTGAACCCATTAGAACCATTCCCGAGAGTCATTCACTCTACTCAAACTACAATTAGCCTGATCAAACGAATCGAACAACCTATGCCTCATTAGCACTCTGACATCGCAGAGTGTAACCTCATCTTAATGCAACCAAGCAACTCCATGTTCTAAGCACCGCACACCCTTTACCCATAACAACTCAAGATATTCCATTATTCTCATACACCTACGAAGCATAACATAACCTTTTCCTTTACTCGAGCCATCCTCGGTGTCAAATATTTGTAAGCCATAACTGATTCACCCGAACGCCTCAAACTGGAACCAACATAGCACATAACCGTGCAATCAACTAATCAATAGCAGACTCCCCCACTTGGCTCAAAGCCGTAGATCAAAACACACTCAATAACAAATAACGCATATACTCTATTGCTGCCATAATACCATAGCGATATTAAATTCGATCCTTCATAAGCTCGTGAAACATAGACCATCTAGTATTTTAACTCTTATGCAAATCTTGCATTCACTCTCGTAACAGTTAAACCCACTCTCTTAAGCAACCCAAATTTAAATTGCAACACATATATTTCACTTGTAAATGAGATCTTCTAACTGACAACATAAGGATCACACAACCTCAGAACACTCTGCAGGAGATAACCCACCTGCTTTGCCTCAAACTAGCATTTATATATACCTTCCACTATAATAAACATTACGCAGTCACTTAATCTTCTTGAGTCTGAACTCATACCGCAATATGAAATTTACTTCACTCCCAACTAGGACACATGAAAAGATTCTCCACACACCCACAACTCGGGTTTATACCTCAAATCAAGATGGAAATCAAGCACCTAATAGTCATTGCTGCCCCAAAGCAGACCCTTCTCGTCTCATTCGATTCATATGAACACATCTCGCAGTCACATCACCCTCATCATGTAGCTATCCAGTCATTACTTCACTTAATAGGGACACAACAACACATATAAATCCAGAAACACGCGCATTACGCAATCAACAGCTCAGGGCTCAAGCTATAGGCAAAAATCCAGCCTCAAGTATTCCAGTCTGCCCCAACATCAACATACAAGGATCACTTCTCACCCCTCAACTAGGGAATCACAAGCCATCAATGCACATCTGGTATTGACTGCTCATGCACGCATGCGTGCATGGAAGAAATTCAAAGAGTTACATTTCAAGCTGAATCAAGGACGCACGATAAGAATTCAAGAATGTGAAGTTTTTTTCCCTAAAGGTTCTGCAGCCTCTCGAGGATAAGTACAGACGTCTCCGTACTGATCCACGAGACTATACTAAACCTGCTTATGACTCATGAGACCTATGTAACCTAGGCTCTGATACTAACTTGTCACGACCCTAAACCGGGACCCGGTCGTGATGGCGCCTCTCGTGAAGACAAGGCCAGCTGACACTTTCCCATTTTAGTTTTAAGCAATTAAACAATAAGAATTAAGTCTTAAACTCAATAAAATCTCAAATAATAAGCAGTGAACATTATAGTTTGCGGAATAAAACCTAACACAGTCTGACATCGGGGTGTCACTAGTCATGAGCATCTATCAATTCTAACACAAGTCTGAAAAGTCTATAAAGCTATTACAAAGTCACTATTAAGGGAAAAGAAGTGAGATAGGGGGAGAAACACGGGACTGCGGACACCAAGCAGTTACCTCGTAAACTCCAAAGTCTACCGGGAGCTCTCAACTCTCACTAGCAGGATCAATAACGCTTGAATCTGCACACGAGGTGAAGGGAGTAAAGTGAGTGTTGTTGATACCCAATTTTTCCCTATATATTTTAAATATGCATAAATACCTTCAAAATAGCATGTATATGTATATATAAGCATGCACAAGGTTTTTATAATTTTCCCATTATTTTAAGAGTTTAAATTTATTTATTTTCTCCTCTTTTATTCATAAAATCCCCAATAATTATTTTCAAAATTATTGTTATGATGATTTATTTATTTAATTTATGTACTTATGCCAAAATATGGCTAAATTATTTTTCATGCATCTTTATAATTGCATTTAGTATTCTTTAAGCTAAATTGCATATAATTGCAATGTTAGCCCATTTAAATGTATAATTATATCTTTTGGCGTGAAATTGGTCCCTATATTTTTAAAATGATAATGACATATTTTAAATTATTTTGGCAAATTAAATTATTTTCTAGAAAATTACTTATTATTTATTATAAATTAAAATAGGGAAATTGGCTACTTAATAGCCAGATTTGGCTTTCAATTCTAGCCTAATTTGAACCCACTTCCAGCCCAATTTCCTACCCAATTAACCCGACCCAGACCCTATAAACTTCTACCCAAACCCGGAACCCATCTATCCGGTCAAATCCTGACCGTTGATCTCCCAGATCAATGGTCTAAACAAGCCCTTTCCTTTTTTAATCCTAAAGACCACTAACCCTATCTCATTTCTGAGATTCCACCGCCCTCAAACTCTCTCATCTCCTCTCTTCTCTCAACCTAACCCTAATCCCCTTCAATCGCCGCCTCCTTCTCCGGTCATCTCCGGCGATCACCTTTCAACCCCAAGCCTCCAATGGTTCCTCCATTGCCTTGCTCGTCATTTCTGAGACTTTCAAGGGCCTGGGCCATACCGATTTGGATCTAGGATTTCTGTTTTGGTTGTTCATGGATTCTCTGGTGTGATTTTGGGCAAAATCACACCATATCTATTACGATCTTTGAAGTTTATAGCAAGTTCTTCCATTTCTATTTGGGTTTCCTTTGAAACCCTAACTTTCGTTTGTAACTCTCAGATCTGTGCTCTTTTTAATGACTTAAGTCTTTTTCTTTCTATGTTTTACACTATTCTCAAACTTTTTTTGAAAAATTATCAACTTTAAGCCGTTTTTACTTTCTTTAAAGTTAGGGTTTCTCATAGTTTCTTCTACACTTGTTTAAACTGATTTCTCTTTATGTTTAAACCTCTTTCCTTGCATATCTTGACTGATTCTATGATTCTTACTGCTTTTTAACTCGCCTATGTTAAAAGCCCTAAAAATTTTTTAGATCTTTTTTGTTTTGGTTCTGTGTGTTAGCATGACTACTCGATTTTGTTAAGTTTCTGTGGTTACCATTCTTCGAATGGTTTTTTACTGAGTC